>NT_165978.1:2418254-2447176 GCF_000143365.1 Chaetomium globosum CBS 148.51
AGAGGACGAGTTGGAACGAACTGGTGATAAAGTAATGAATATGTGGATAAGATGAACCAGAAAATACAGGCCCGTTTTCCAAGGCCACTGGATAAATGGTATATGTACAAACACACTATGTTCCCCAAGATTTACAACACCCGCTCCGGGTGTACCGTTCCCGTCATGGTTCGTGATCCCAACCGACCAAACACCGTCCCCTTAACCCGACCGCTTAGAGGTAATGCATCATCTGCTGCGGGGCACCTGGCCGCTTCTTCTCGATGATCAGAATTGTCTCGATAAACTTCCGGTCCAGCGTCTCGCTCTTCTTCCGGGCCGCAAGCAGCTGCGCCGTCTTGAGCACGTTCTTGATCTGCCGGCCGTTGAGTTTGAGCTCGGCCAGCTCGTGGATGTCCTTGTCGGTGAGCGAGCTCTTGATGGTCGACCCCCGGAGGAAGTTGCCCCAGATGGCGCGGCGAGAAGCGGAGGTCAGGTCGGGGTACTCGATGCTGACGTGGATACGGGACTGGAACGCGGCGTCGATGTCTTCGACCCGGTTGGTGGTCATGAACATGATGCCCTCGTAGTACTCGAGCGTGCGCAGGAAGATGGACACGATCTTGTTGCGCTCCAGCTCGTGCGTGCTACGCGCCTCCAGGAACACGTCACACTCGTCTAGCAGCAGGATAGCGTTCCAGCGCGCCACGAGCTCCAGGATTGAGTTGAGTTCCCGCTCGACCTCCCACGGATCCGAGCCGAGATCACCCGAGCTCAACATGTGAAGCGGCACCTTGAGGTTCTCGGCCACGGCCATCGGCCGTCAGCGTCTTCCCCACGCCGGGCGGACCGGACAGGAGGCAGATAATGCCCTTGCCCTTGCCCTGGATGATGTCGTCGAAGTTGCTTCCCGCGATTTGCGACTCGGAGAACGACAGGATAAGCTCCTTCTGGTCCGGGGGCAACACCAGCTTGTCGAAGGCGGTGCTGTTCCAGACCACCTCGGTAATCTGCTCCACAAAGAAGTCGAGCCACTTCTTGAACTTGAGCGAGTAGCCGCGTGTCCTGCAGCGGGCGAGCATCTGGTAATAGGGCGGCAGGATGAACTTGTCGTCCGAGACACCGATCGTCTCCTTGTGCTTGGTAAATTTGTCAAGGTCGTTGGCGTTGAAGTCGGTGAGGTAGCGCACACGCCAGGGACTGAAGCGGTTGAAGCTGTCAATGTCGACGATGATGCGGCCCGTGATCTGGCATTCCACCTCATTGCCCTCGCGGTCCCACGTGATGGCCTTGCCGGCATATTGCTTGTAGTGGTGGCCCGCCAGCGTTTCGAACGTGGCGCCGCGTTTAATTAGTTTGGCGGTAACCCCCTCCCTGTCGTCGTGGAAATGCAAGGGATACACCTTGAGGCCGGTAATCTTCTTGGTGCCAATGAACTCAGGGATGTTGATCGCCTCCTGGTACCGGCCGAACTCCTTGCCGCCGTAGTCGACGCAGTCGCAGCGGACTTGTAGGAATTTGCCGCAGTTGTTCTGCATGTATTCCGTCTCGACCATCTCGAAGGCGCTGAGCGGGCCCTGATGCGCCGAGACGACGACGTTACCCGGCTGGAAGATCATCCACAGGTCCTTGAAGCACACGACGCCGTTCTTGACGTAATCCTGGAACGTCTTGACGTCGTCGCCGATCTCGTAGTTCAGGATGTCAACCAACACCTTCATATGCTCCTTGGTCTTCTCATCCAGGTCCGGCTTCTCGAGGTACTTCTGGAACTCGGTCCTGTTGCCATGTTAGTTTCCGTTGCAAGTGCCCGGTGGAGTCCTGGCGGGGGAAGGGAGGTCGCGTACCATCGGTGCACGAAGGGCTTGAAAGGGGCCTCGAATTCGAGGCGTGTCAATTCGCAAGCAACACCCGGGTAGTCGGCGAAGATCTCGGACAGGGCTGCCCTGATCTGTGGGCTTTGCACGATAATGCTGTGGGCTTCGAGCTTCTTCCGGCTGTCGTTACTCTTTTGGTTTCGCACAACGACAGCGAACTTGGCCGTCTCCTCGTTCTCGGCAGCCTCCTCGACATCATCGGGATACTTGTCGACCCAGGTCCAGTTCCCATCGTCGTCCGACGAGCCTTTGTAAATGTTCTTGGCCTCACCCACTGACCCGACGATGATCTTGGGTTTATCTTTCTCCTCGCCGTCTTTAACCTCATCATCGCCCTCCTTCTTGTCTTCTGTCTTGTCATCTTCTGTCTTGTTTTCTTCGTCCTTCTTTTCGTCTTTCTTGTCGTCTTTTTTCTCGTCCTTCTTCGCGGTGTCGCTCTTTCCCTTGGCGTCGGTCGCAAGTGTGGAGGCACTGGACCCGCCGTCTGCCAGCTTCCCCGACTTTTCGGTGGAGCCCCCCGCTTCCTTCTTGGAGCGGGAGCTCAATAAGGGCCAGCAACGAGGCATTGTCGGAACGAACTTCCACTTAGCAAAAGTTGCGCTGGGAAGGAGGACCGAACAAAACGTGTGAGGGTAGGAAGGCTGGCTGTCTTTTCTCAGTAAGGGCTTTAGAAGGCTGGGAACCAAGCTTTTATGGGGAAAGCTGCAGCCCGCCAAATTCCAAGCCTGGTGTGCTTCCCGGAGAGGCCAGGCAAGGGAGCCAGGTTAAGCCAGTGAGCCAGGCAGTGCCAGGACAAGCATCTTTGCGGCCTGGGGCAAGCTGAAAGGCCAATCTCCACAACTCGGCTCGTGACTCACAGGCCTCATTGGCTCCGCTGTACGATCGCTGTTTGGCCCGCTGGAGTCAAAGCAATCCTTCCATGCAGCGGCTGCCTCGCGCTACCACTGCGTAGAAGGGCAATTGCCCGGGGCTCCCGGCCACCTGCAGTCTCGTCGGCCGTCCTCACTCCATCGGTATCGGTGGCGTTGGCCTCACCCGGCCAGGTTCACCAGGCAGGCCCGCACTCGGCCGGCAAGGCAGATCGGGCGGAGATACGAACGGAATAATTGCTAACCATTCAGTCATTCGGTCACTGCCAATGCTGGGGCAAGGTTTGCGGGGTCAATGGGCTGAGTCGGAGGTCTCAATGGCGGGGGCCTGCCAAACCGACCGCGGGGGCAATCGAAGCAGCGATCAACAGAGCTTCAACAACTTCCCTTGCATCACCTCATCGCGCCCAGATCACGTTTTGCAATCCATTACGAAGTACGGAGGAACTCCCACCCATGGAGATCTGAGCCAGAGCCTGGCGCTCCAGGCAGCTGCGCCGCGAGCGGCCCACTCGCGGCATTGGCTTCTGCAGTCTGCAGCTTGCTGCTTCTCGGACCCGGGCCGGGTCACACCTCACTCCACCCAGTCGGAGCCGCCACGTCGCCCGCCAAGTTCGATTGCGCCCGTCTCACTCAGCCTTCTGGCCTTTCGTCCTTGCATGGATGCTGACAAAATTGAGGGCACCAATGTCCGGCCCCAGGCAGAGAAGATGTCCGATGAGAATTCGATACCTGCATCGCACCACATCACCCACCTGCGCCGAGTCAGTTTCTCTATCTTGTGTTTCCACTGGAATTCTCCACATCACCCGCCGACGCCGAGCCAGCTTTTCCATCTTGCGTTTCTCCAATTGCCCACGGGCCGGGCTCACGAGTTACACCAAGCGATGGGCAGGATGACACCACATTTTCACGCCTTTCGAGAGCGGCGGCTTTTGGTTACCACACTCAGTAATACCAGCACTCGATGACCTAACAATATCCGGTTACAATGCTCGCCGATGACTTCAAGAGGTATGCCGAGTGCTCATATCGACTACTGTTCAAAGCCGGTGGGTGTGTTTGCCAGGACCTGCAAAGGCCCCGTTCTCATCAAGCGCCCGCAGTCGCCGCCATCCAGGGACCGGCAATTTGCGCCTTGGACCAAATTCACCGTCCCGGAGGCGGATGAAACCAACCATCTAGTTCAAAATAGGAGAGTATGTGACTAAATACTTCAAAACCCCTTTCAATAGTTTTGCCTTTGATCGGGATCGCAACGGTAACACGGCAAATAATCGAATGGCAGAGCAAATGTTGCAGTTGTCCTTTCTATTTCTCTTCAACTTTCCACAAGCATGAATTACACCCTAGGACCGCTAGGAAGGCGTGATACGGCGCCAGCGATGGCTCGAGAATAGACAATGTTTGTGACCTGCAAGCGGAGCGTTGCCTTCTATGTAACGAACCATGCTTGACAGAATTGAAGAGTGAAAGCCTAGCCGTGCCGTGCAGTTGAAAGCGGCAAAGGTGAGTTTTGATAGCGGCCAAGAGGCCGTGATCGACGTGCTTGACAGAAGCCGGTGCGGACCGAAGCCACGAAGTGTGGTTCGACGCAGAGCCCCCCGACTCCCTTCGAGATGGCTGCTCGCCAGGCCAATTCTCCATAATCCCAGCCCAAATTTTGAGATAAAAACGAAGAAACAAAAAAAAAAAAAAAAAAAAAAAAAAAACAGGCGACGCTACGGAATGAGGTCCTTATCTACCTGAAGTCGGTACCTTCCCCGTATCTTTGGATCAAAAAGAGGGGAGGACGAAGCCTTGAAGTACATCACGCTGGTATTACAAAGAGCTTGGCGTTTCCGACCCCGGATTCCGCTCCCCATCCCTACCCTCCCACACAGTACTTTATTCTGCTGTTCTGGATGTTCTTCAAACCCACGTTCTTGACTCGCAGGTCCTGAATCAAACGAGCGGCACGGGGGGCTTCGCCGCAGATGATTGGCACCTCCCCACAGAATACCACAGCGGGGCTCCACTGCCGCTCTGCGGGCCGTGCCTGCCGGGTCAACGGCCAACGGGTGGCTCGGGATGTGCTTTTCACCCAAGGCCCGGGGGCTCGGCCACCCACCCCTCTCGTCGGCTCACAGTATAGTTGCCGCACACGTACGGTCCATAATGCAGCCTGCCAGCCACATTGAGAGCCGCAGGGCACGACATTTCCGAATTCCGAAGTCTTGCTTCGGCAGGCGGCTTGCAGTTCTTGACTCAGATGAGCCCACGAAATTCCGACGAAGCGTTTTTTTCCCAAACCAACCCCGGCACTTCATTTTGGAACTGGCAATCATGCCGTCGCCGAACAGGTTTAGTCAATCCGCTAGCTTGGGACAACTGCCTGCAACGGATGCAGCCCTTGCCTTCCGCGTCGGTTCGGGTCTCCAACCTGCCAACGTGCGGGAGGGATGAACGATGTTGCAGAGGGACTTCTTCGCTCCTGAACCCACCTTGAAAAGAGAACCAACCACAAACCTGGCTTTCCTACCGGGCGCCCATGCCGCTGTCGCAGCCAAGTCACACCTCTTCTTCCATCCAGTCCCCGGGCAGTAATGTGTCGAGAAAACTGGCCCTGGCCTGCGAGCTGGCCTACCACAATCGGGCGATTCGGCGAATGACCTGAATTTAAGGTGCCGACCACCCCCGCTTCGCTGTTGCGGTTCGACGCCACACCTTTCTTCGATTCACCGAATCGAACCTTGGACCCTGTTCATATTTGTTGCCCGGGTCTCGCTCTTCTGGGAACGAAAGCCACGTTCCTCCCTGAGACGCGGTTGCTACACCGACACGACATCTATCCTCCGTAGAACAGATCCCGGGTTTAATTCTTCTAATCTCGCAAACATGTGTCAGTCACCAGAACCAGAAGCACACATCGAAATTGACCAGGGGGTAGGTTTCGCGTTTTCCCGAGCCCCGAGGAAGCCGTGAGAAAACAAGTACGGGCACTGACCTGGTCAATTTCGGGCCTTCACAGGGCGATAACGACTCCCTTCTCGGCGACGATCTGTAAGTTATTTTATGATCGTGATTTCATCTTGATGATACTGACTAGAGTGCCAGCTCGGCCTTCACGGCTTCCATTACATCCAGCATCCTCGACTACCCGGTCGAGAACGGCCGTCGTTACCATGCCTTCAGAGCTGGGGGTACGCAGTCACTTTGACTTTTACGACTACTTTGTGTAACGCTAAAACTCGGCTAACACTTTTTAGCCTACTACATGCCAAATGACGATCTTGAGCAAGACCGGCTCGATTTGTCTCATGCCCTCATGACCAAGGCGATCGGCGACAAGTTGTTTCTTGCTCCCATCAACCCGGAGAAGCTACAGCGCGTGCTTGACATCGGCACCGGCACGGGAATATGTACGGGCTCCACCTCCAGGTTGCGGTCTCTACCGGGGTGATACTGACCCGGCGATGGCTATAGGGAGCATGGCGATGGGTGACGAGTATCCCAACATCGCTCAGGCAAGATAACCAAACAAGTTGGGTGAGCCGCCCGGTACGCTGCTAACAAGCCGCGCAGATTCTAGGGAACGACCTGAGTGCGATACAGCCACCATGGGTGCCACCCAACGTCAAATTCGAGATCGACGACATTGAATGCCCCTGGGTTTATGAGATGCCTTTTGACTTCATCTTTTGCCGGTACATGACCGGTTCCATTCTCGATTGGCCTAAGCTTGTTGGAAGGGTCCATGAGTGCGTCGAATCCATCCCACAAAAGCCGTATCCCTCATAGATGCGCCGGTGAATCGGTTGCTCACAAGATGACAGAAACCTCACCCCTGGCGGCTGGGCCGAGTTCGAGGACTTCGACCTGCAATATTACTCGGAAGACGGCTCTCTCAAGACCGGATCAAGCACCCTGACATGGATCAACACGTTCTTGGAGGCCACCCGCAAAATGGGCCGGGAGGCGTGTCCCGGCCCTAAGCTCGAAGGGTGGGTGCGGGACGCCGGGTTTACGAACGTGAAGCACGAAAAGTTCCGTTTACCCATCGGCTCCTGGCCAAAGGACGCACATCTGAAGCAGGTTGGCTTGTACAACATCGCGCAAATCATGACGGGGCTCGAGGCCTTCTCGCTACGAATATTCTGCGAGGTGCTGGGGTGGAAGAGGGAGGAGGTGTTTGTGCTCCTTGCCGCAGTGCGAAACGAACTCAAGGATTCGAAATTGCACGCCCAGTTTGACTTGTGAGTATATTTTGTCGAGGGTCCCGGTCGGGTTACCGTGTTGCTATCAGGCGCTTACACACTCTTAGTCACGTCGTCTACGGCCAGAAGAAGGATGATTGAGATCTCGAGCGTCATTACACGTTTTGATTTCATTGCGTTCTTGTCAGCCAGATTTAATAGCCTCAAGTCAAGAATATCATATTATTCAGCCCCTTCCGTGCCTCATCAATCAA
Organism: Chaetomium globosum CBS 148.51; assembly: GCF_000143365.1. Lineage (NCBI taxonomy): Eukaryota > Fungi > Ascomycota > Sordariomycetes > Sordariales > Chaetomiaceae > Chaetomium > Chaetomium globosum. Next base: position 2,425,430 of record NT_165978.1, read on the forward strand.
ATACGGCAGGCGCGCAAGGTTGACTCCTGGTCTTCTGGTCACACTCAGACCACGGTCGAGGACCCAGGCCGCTCTGTCCTGAGAATTGAAACAGTTGAGCGCACGGTTCGCTGCCCATTCCTCCGCTAAATGCTAACCTTTGTTGTGAGACGCGGGAAGAGCCTGGAACTATCCATTCTACCCGCCAATACGGACACTTCGCCGTCAAGCAACGCTGACCCTGTCAAGGGGACCGACACATCATCGCCCATTCCGTAGCGGTCAATGCTTTCATTTTTATTCTGAAAACCTACCGTACACAGCTCAACATCTCTTAGCTTGAAAGTCAATGCTTCCAGCCGGCGAAGGACCCCGGTCTCATCTTATCTGCTGCTTGCGGGTCTCCCTGTATATGCTGTACCCCACTACTGGTTCGAGGCCCGAGTTGAGGCCAGCAGGACTCACTGTGCCAGCCAGCTGTTGGTTGACGAGCACTGCCAGAGCTCAGCTCGCCGTGAGATGGAATCCGACCCGGCCGTTCTAGTCAAGGTTCGAGGTTGGGAATTGGGGCCAAGAAGCACTGGGCGTATCTTGTCACAGTATATAGGGTGCCCCTGGCCTTTGCAGGGCAAGGATGTCCTTTTGCTCAGTCTAACATGTCTACTTGCTTCACACATCACACGGCACCCAACGATTTGCCTCCCCCCCGGCCTCTTTCCCCACGCCATTCAGGCCACTCAAGCGGATCTATAAATCCTTATCAACAAACCGGCGTCGGACTTGGTCTCCGCCGGTCTAATCGCGGTGCTCACCGCCAGGGGGGAACACACTTCGCCACAACGAGCGAAAACGAAGAACGCCGAAAACTTCCCGCGCGCGGAGCGGTGCTCGTTGACCCCGGGCCTGGGATCACCCCTCTTCGCAAGACAGAGGTTCCCGACACCCTAGATCAAGCCGCTACCGTTGGCGGCGAGGGCGGCCGCGGTCGCGACGGTGTAGACTGCGCGCCCCCGTGGGGTTGGTAAGCCTAGGTATGGATGGTGACCTCCCACGGCCTGGCGGCACACGTGGGCAGGCCTCGCCGACGCCGGGCTAATAAGAGACAACGCGGAAGGGTGTGTTTGGAACTGTGATTTGGCGCGGGGTAGTAGGGGCGGCGTGTGTGGTGGGTACTGATGGGAGAGGGGTTGGTGGCGATCGTAGCGTTCAACTTGGCCGCGATATCGACCTCCGTACATACATACCGGGGTGACGTTGTTCAAGTATGGGGGAAGTAGAATCGTGGGAGGGCCTTTTTGTTGAGCCCCAAGAGCATATCTGGGTTGGTGTCCTCTGGCGCATCATCGTATACGTGCATGGTATACGCAACGAATGCGAAGGGGAAGTTGATTGAAGTATACTGCTGGATGACATGGGAAAAGAACTGGAAGGCTTCAATGGCGCCCTAGAAAACCCCTTTCTTTCTACAACGCGATATTCGCGTTGTACCCAGATAAACGGCTTAAATATTAAAACAACTATGCCCTTAATTATGTGATAGTTTCTCCTTGCAATAGTTGCACGGGCTCGCACACAAAGTGAATCGCGAGTGTCTGCAATCTCATACGAGACGTCCTGGAGCCGCACAGAGAATAGGAGACATCCCGATTCAGATTTTTGATGAATTGAAGCTAGCATCGGGTAGCGCGACTCGAGTTCAATATTCTGACATCATATTAAACACTGTTAACATCATGATGACCTGATAATCATGTTAAAAGCTTACCAGGTAGTTACGTTACCTGGTACTTAGGTATTCAAGATCGGTGGTGACTTAGTATCTACATAAATCTGCGTTGTTCCCACGCACCCTTCAAATTCTATACCATGGAACAAACCCAAGGCGTCGCCCTAATCGCCAGATCCTTGCCCCCATCGCTGGACAATCCACTTTAACGATAGAAACTACCGCAGCCACCACAGCCAATACCACAATGCCTAGATACCCCAGCTGGGGTTTGGACCTACGATGGATGCACACGGATGGTGATAGATACCATCCTCTGCCAATCTATAAGAGAAAGCTTGGGAACTCGTTGATGATGCCGGTGCGCGAGGTGGCTATGTTGTTGGTCATGGACCGCCTGACCGACAAGCCAAACTGGCACATCAAGGTCTTTGACGACGAGATTGCCACAAAGTGGAAAGCCGAAGCTCTTGCATGGCCGGACGAGGACCTGTGGGGCCGCATTAGCGTTCGTGGACAAGACGATGACGATGACGATGACGATGAGGTACCGGTACGCATGCCGACGCCCATCTTGGACAAAGAGTGCGTCGAGTATGTAAGTGATGGCCTTCATAGCCGGCCCCAGTGACTCTAGTCTTAAGTTGGTTCTGACTTTGCTCTGTACTTGCTGCGGTAGTGTATCCCGGAGCCGCGACACAAGGCCGAGCACTTCAAGCGCACCGGAATTACGGTCACTCTCGATGCGAGCCTTAGCATTGCAAAGTCGGATGGCCTTGTGTCCCAGGAGCTGCAGTCTGCCCTACGCGGGTCCTTTGCCCGGCTGAAGGCCGACCAAGGGCCCAACCCAGACTGGCACTCCAATACCAGCAAGACGGTGCAGAACCTCGTTGACCCATCCATGTGCCCACTCGTGTACGGTCGTTCGCTCGTCCTTCGGCCAGAGGTCGTGGGCGTTGAGGATGCTGTTGATAAGTTTGCCGGCAAAGGAACGGTGATCCCGAGGCCGCCAGAATTGAGCGACGATATTGGCCCGTCCATTGAAAGGATACCGGCGATGTGGGAAGGCTACCCACGATTTGGGGAACTCCCCATGTCGCTTGAAAACAGGCGCATTTATTTGTCCACCATGTACCACTGGCTCCCCGCGAACGTCGCAATCACGGGCGACGGTGGCGTGCGATTCACCAGCTACATCAACAATCTTCACCCGAAAAAATACCACGACACTTACAGCGCCATTGAGAAGCTCATAGAGACGGCACTCCGCATGTGGGACCAGTGCCTTCTACGGGGGTTCGGAACTTCTGGAAGATTTGAAGACATCCAGCCTGTGCGCCGCGCACCTCGTTATCCGACGCCTCACTGCGGCGTCCCCAGACCATGCGAGTGCGTATATTGCATTTGCCCCTGCTCCGTCGTTGGTTCTACTTCGACATCTAATCACAATATTCAGGCTTGACAATCCGAGATTCCGAGGTGGGACGCAGACTCAGTACCGGCAATGCTAGAGAGGGAAGCTGCTGAAAACCTAAGGGGGAAGCTACCAGACTCAACGGGTGAAAACAAATCGGCCGGGGAGCCAAGTTACGACCATCTGGACAACGAAGATCCCAGTGAGTTGGAGAAGCGTTGGCATGAAATCCGCAAGCCGGTTCAGGTTCGGCCGAAAGTCTTCTCCGCGAGAAAAGTCAACTATGCTGTCGACGACCCCTACAAAAAGCTGCGCGCAAGGTTCAGGCACATTGGTGGCCTCCAGACCATCGTCAAGATGATTTCCATCGAGCTCACCCCCGAGAACCCCGAGTTCTCTCCTGGCAAGTGGCACGTCGGAGGGCAAATGAATGAGCGCATTGTCGCCACGGCGCTGTACTATCTCGACTCGGAGAACATCACCGATAGCCACCTCGAATTCCGCTGTTTCACGGAGGACCCCTACCGGACTCAGAGTACCCGACGACTCCGTCAGGCCGGGCTGGACTGGGACTACTCCTGGATGGAGGGCATCTACAACACCCGGCTCGGGCCCGGCCGCAGGGAGGGGACCAACCTGCAGAACTACGGCAGCGTCCTGACTCCGCAGGGCCGCCTGCTTGCCTTTCCTAACACCCTGCAGCACCGTGTCTCGGGCTTCCGCCTCGCCGACCCCACCAAGCCGGGCCACCGCCGGTGTATCACCTTGTGGCTGGTCGACCCCATGACGCGCATCATCAGCACGGCCAACGTGCCGCCGCAGCAGCGCAGCTGGTGGGACGAGAGCGTGTTTGGCGCGGCGCGGCGCGACAAGGAGAAGGCCCTGGCGGGTATGCCGGCGGAAGTCAAGCTGCTGTTGGCTGAGCGCGGCCTTGTTGGGAAGGAGGTTGCCAACGCGCTGTTGGAGGACAAGGCCGGGAAGGGGACGCTGCCGGTCGAGGTGCTTGATATGGTGAGAAAGGAGCTGGGAGATTGGTGGCCGATCGGCCCTAAGGAGGCAGAGCAGCACTATCGGGAATTGATAGACCAACGTTCGGGGTTGGGGGATAAGGCGAAGGAGGAGGGGATCGGGTATAACTTTTGTGGGGTTTCTTAAATACCGAACTTGGACTTACCACAGCCCTTATTCCATTCCAAGGCTTTAGATTACTGTTGGGAAAGTAAAGAAGGTGGGAAGATGTAAGATAGAACTTAAGAAGTAGTGCGGAGACAACCTGGATAAGAAACAAGCACCATGGAAGCCCAAGTTTGGCGTTGGCCCAATAATAGACCTAGACTAAGATCGTTACATGCTTGCCTGAGTACCTAACTTAATCACTCAACAGAGACGGACAAACCCAGATCTTATTGTGGCCCGCACATTCCGCCCCGGGTCGTTCACCCGATGGCAGAGTTGCAATAGACCTGGATGGATTCTTGTTAACGTTAATCAGTGTAACATGGTAAGAATTGTAACCCGGTAGCCGGGTATACAATTAACGATCCGGAAAAGAGGACCAAATTAGAACCGGCTCCTCTAATTCTCCGAGATAAACATGTCAAACTACCGTCATGGGTATCTTTATTGAAGTGGTGGATACAAATTGCCATATTTTTCACAGTTTCCCTTAACTTGACCATTCCGCCCCATCATGGCCATGTCACTGCCGGCAGCAATACCCGCTCGTGCGGTCTCACCAATCGCTGGGGTTGCAACAAACAGACAGGCTAAAATGAGCCGGGTCAGCCACCACCCACAGCCCCTGGGACTCGCTCCCCAGGAGGGTGACTTCCCCCCTTATAGCCTAATATAACTCCGGGGCGCCGGTCGTTGCGCCCTTCGTAACTCACTTGGCCGCTCAGGACTCAGTACCCGGATATGTTCTGAGAAGGCTCGGCAAGCTCAAACTTCGGCCCTCTTGATACCACGGGGCAACGTTACCACAAGAACGTTGAAACGCCAAGGCCTTGGAGGGCCGTCTTCACCGAAGCTAGGTATGTACCTCGAGAACCACGAAACCCTTGTGGGGGCGGGACCAAAATGTTGCCTCATCGGGACAGAGGATCGTTCGCTCCGGATCGATACTACCCCCCGCATTCTCAAAAAAGGAATCTCGGAGCTAGCCATGTGGAAGTTGACGCAGTTTCTGGTTTTTCTCTGTATTTGCCATCGACCTCTCCCGGCCCTGGGGGGTGGATTCAAGGCAAACAAGAGCACAATAATGAAGCCCCCATCTTCCCCATCTACCCCGGATCTGTGCGAGCCAAGACAGTAGACTGCGGGGCTCTGGTGTTCACAAGCCTAGCCACACATGCGGGCGGCAATGGCCGTCAGTGACAGGCGCCAGATGGACGGATCGACTAGGGGGATGACGGGATGGGTCCTGGGGCGCCATTTATAATCTCACGTTCCCCGTGTTTGCGTATAAGTACTTCGTATGGATACAAGTATGACTGCCAGGTTACCCCTCCAAGATCCTGACGCTACACCATCTTCAGCTAGCACCCGATAGTTAGTAGCCTCGAAATCGTTGGTCGCAGCCATGGTCACCTTGAAAGCCCTCCTCCTTGGTGCCGCCAGCGCCCTCGCGTTTCCCTTCAACCCAACCGAGCCGGCCACGGCCCACGTACGCGGGAAGAATGCCGCAGGGAGCCTCCTAGCCCGTGACGGAACCCCTAGCTCATCGGGCCAGCATGGCGGTTACTATTACTATTTCTGGACTGACGGCGGCGGTACCGTCAACTACCAAAATGAGGACGATGGCAGCTACAATGTCCAATGGCAGGATTGCGGCAATTTTGTCGGCGGCAAAGGCTGGTGAGTAAAACACACACCACACAAGCCCCAAGATGCCCGACTGACAGAGAACAGGAACCCCGGTTCGTCATCGCGGATCATCAACTTCAACGCCACCTTCGAGACATTGGGGAACGGGTACCTGGCTATCTACGGCTGGGCCACCAACCCGCTGGTCGAGTACTACATCATCGAGTCGTTCGGCACCTTTGACCCATCCGCGTACGCCCAGCAGCGGTTCGAGCCGTATACGGCGGACGGGAGTGAATACAGCCTCGGTAGAAACATCCGCTACGGCCTACCGATTGGAGGATCCACCATCGTCCAGTACTATGCCGTCCGCCGCAACAAGCGCTCTAGCGGCAGCGTTACCGTCGCCGACCATTTCGCTGCTTGGAAAGAGCGCGGTCTGAAGCTTGGGGCGTTTAAAGATCAGATCGTGGCTACTGAGGGATACGCGAGCAATGGCTCCTCTTCTGTTACTGTTTGGTAGAGAAGGTGTTGATTGGGGGAAGGGGGCCATGGCGTGTAATTGAACCGAGTGTGGGGAGTGTGGGGAGCATGGAGAGACGTGCTGCCAGAGCCAGGAACGGCTTCACAAAGATTGTCAGTGACGGCATGGCCCCCTCTCTTGGTGACATATTCTGCATGTACCCGGCAATTCACAGTGACGACACCTCCATGTACTCACATGATCGATTCAACAACCAACATCGCCGAGGACAAGGGTGGAAACCTCCAGTGAGAAGCCCTGTGTGTTTGGGTTGAAGTTCTAGCCCCTTGCAAATCCCTGGTTAACTAGGTACCTACGATGCTAATGTCTTTGTGGGGGGTTCGAATGGCGATCGTGAAGCAATGGTGAAAGGCATTATTGCCATCTCGCACATGCAGTCAAACTGCCAGGGAACCAAATCAACAAATCACCCAAGAGTCACAGTCTGTCAAAACGGGTATCTGCACCTGGGCAATCACAACTGCGGAAGATCGTGCATGATGGAATTTGATGGAATTTAATTACCTGGAGTCCTGGATAGGCAGGCACTGCTGTTACCCGCCCAGGCAGTGTGATCCAGTTCTTGGAAGCGTGAAAGCCCCAGTGCTGCTGTCCTTCGTTCCTTCCTCTCTGCCCTGGCGTGTTTGTCCAAACACCCAGCTTGAACACTGCTAGCTCTCTCCTGCTCGACTTCCATCTCAAGAAAGCCCTGAACAATTACCCCTCTAAAAATGAGCAGCACCTGACTCACCTGATAGGTACCTGGGAAAACAAAAAAACATTGGTTCTCCTTTGGCATTTCCAATTCCAACCTGCTGCACCCATTCGTCCCACACAAACCCCGAATTTTGTTCACTTTTCGTCGGGTTTCCTTCTTCGTCTCGCTTGCTTCGTCAATCATGTCACAGTCCCTCTCGATCTGATCATCATCACTTGGAATCTCACTTGGAATCTCACCTGAAACTTCACCTTCAGTGTCTTTGAGAATCCAGTAGTCATAGCCATCATGGATATAATTGGCACCAACGAAGAAACTCAGGTCAGTTCTCTCGATCCGTCATCGCAATCAGCCTGAGCCCCGGAAATTTGCTGACCCATTGCCTTTCGCCCATAACAGTCCGCCATAGACATTGTCCAAAGCCATGTCTTCTTCAGCCCCCATGGCCAGGGTTGGCTATCCAAGCCTGAGCTCCCCACTGCCGCTGAGATTCTGGCTGAGCAGTCCGATATCGACAACCTTCCCGATAACCCAGTCGATGTTCCGTGGGCGTCCAAGGATGAGTATCTCACTGCTCAGTATGAGATCCTCCGGCGCGAGGCCGTCGAAGGACTGCGCTATTCTGTGAGAAGCTTCGCAGACAATCGCCGCAGAGACTCCGCCATGGACGACGACTTCACCAACATCTACACTCAGGTGAGTTTCCATGGAGTCTTCTTCCGATTAGACCTGCTAACCTGCGGGTAGGTGCGGGTCAGGGAATATGTCATGTCAACCATCGGCCCTCTTGTCCGAGTCTCCTTCTCCACAGAGCGGTCCAAGTTCCGCATCCAATGGAAACAATCGAAACGACTCCAGCCCGGGAAGATCGTGGCACTCTCTCCCAAGAGTGACAACTTCAAGAAGATTTGCAAGGTTGCAACCATCGCTCAGCGCCCGTATCGCGACGGCCTCGACCAGGACCCCCCGCTCGTGGACCTCATCTGGGCTGACCCGAAAGATGCCGTTTTCGACCCGAACCTCGAGATGGTCATGATCGAGTCGTTGCATGGCTACTTTGAGTCGGCGCGCCATTCGTTGATCGGCCTGCAACATGCTGCGAGAACTGAGTGAGTTTCGCGACCACGGCCCCCATCGAACAACTTCTTACTTACATCATCGTCTCGCAGCTCTCCCTTGGACAAGTACTTAACCGGCGCCCATACTAGAGACAGCCATCCCGAGTTTCTCGAGGAACATCCGGTCGCCGATCTCTCTTCTCTTGCCAGTATGAAAACCTTGGAAGACGCCGAGGCAGTCGCACAGCTCAGGAACCAGGACATCCTCAGGGGTGAGCTGCCAGACCTGAAGGGCCTCACCAACCTGGATGAGTCCCAGCTCCTTGGCCTCCATCGAATCATCTCCAAAGAACTGGCCATTGTGCAGGGTCCACCGGGCACCGGTAAAACGTTCACCTCCGTCGAAGCACTGAAGGTTTTGATCGCCAATCGACGCAGGCGCCGCGGCCCCCCGATCATAGTGGCCGCCCAGACGAACCATGCCCTGGACCAGATCCTCATGCATTGCATCAATTCGGACGCGAAAGTTCTTCGGCTGGGGGCAAGAACCCAGAATGATCTCATCAAACCCCGCACCCTGTTTGAGCTACGCCAGAAGTGCGCCAAGGGCGAGATTGCCGCGGACAGGAAGTGCGGCTCCGTCGACCACCAGCGCCGAGTAAACGCCGGGAAAATCCAGGAGCTCGTTCATCAGCTTTTCAGCGACCGGCTCCTGGAGCCAAAGACTTTGCTCGACTTCGGGATTATCACGCAGGACCAACACGACTCCCTTTACGATGAATCCATGGAAACTCACGAGGCCATGGACGTCCATGGTCCCTTCGCGGTTTGGTTGGCGGAAAGCCTCATTCCTGCCAAAATTCGAGAGGACCGCCATCCCACACAGCACGAGCTCACTGAAACAGAGGCCCGCCAAAACCTCCCTGAGTTTGAGATTGAGGATGACGAGGACATCGAGAACATCGCCGATGACGAAGAAGACGCGTTTCGTTTCCGGGGCCAAGTCATCCCATTGAGGCACGTCTGGTCAGGCAAGGACCCAGCAAACTTGACATCTTGGAACCGCGCCGTCGCTCGTGCTCTTCAGACCCAGGACATGTTTACCATCGACAGTGACTTGCGCGGCGCTGTTTACCAATATTTTCAGGGCAAGTTGCTGGATGCCATGGCCCCAAAGTTCGCTGCATTGCTTGCCGAGAACATTGACCTTTGCAAGAAACGCAAGACGTTCAAATTCCTCGGAAACACCCAGGTTGTCGACAAGCAGAAGATCGACATTGTCGGTTGCACGACCACAGGCTTGACAAAGTACCGCGGCTGCCTTGCAGCCTTGAATGCCCAGTCGCTCCTCATTGAGGAGGCAGCCGAAACCCGCGAGGCCAACATCGTATCCGCTCTGTATCCTTCCATCCAACAGCTCATTTTGGTGGGAGACCACAAGCAGCTTGCGCCCAAGTGTGATATTCAGCGCCTGGGCGACCCTCCTTATAACCTCAACGTGTCGCTATTCCAAAGGATGGTCAACCTGAACATGCCCTTCGTCATGCTCAAACAGCAACGCCGCATGAAACCGGAACTTCGCAAGATCTTGAAGCCCTTTTACCCGGAGCTCTACGACCATCCCTCCGTAGACTCGATTAACAACCGTCCTGACATTCTCGGAATGGGAGGGCGTAACTCTTGGCTCTTCGATCACATGTGGCCCGAGGATGTGAACTCAGGCTTCAGCAAGTTCAACGAGCAAGAGGCCGAGATGGTCACCAACTTCTTTGCATACCTCGTGGCCAACGGTAACCGCGCCGAGACGATCACGGTTCTCACATTCTACAAGGGCCAGCGGCAAGTATTGCTAAGAAAGTTGAAACGGCACCCCTCGCTCATGGGCCGGACTTTCAACGTGTGCACCGTGGACTCGTACCAAGGCGAGGAGAACGATATCATTCTTTTATCGCTCGTTCGTAGCCCGGAATTCGACCGCGCTTACTCCGTGGGCTTTTTGGAGGATGAGCGCCGTGCAGTCGTTGCCATCAGCCGTGCTCGTCGGGGCTTTTATGTTTTTGGCAATGTCAAAAATGCCCTCAGAGCGCACCAGGTTTCACACGACCTTTGGTTCAAGATCTGCTCTGGGTTTTCCAAACAGGGGCGCCTTGATGAAGGGCATGGCCTTCCCCTTACATGCCAGGTTCACCACAGAGAGATTTGGATAAAGGAGATCGAGGACTGGGGTGATAACGCTGGTGGTTGTGACCTGCCCTGCGGGATGACTAGAGAATGTGGTCACCCATGCACTCTCAAGTGCCATCCGTAAGTGGAATACCTCGTCGTTTGGCGGCGTTTGCTAACATCGCTGTGTAGTTTGTCCCACACTTTCCTCCCTTGCAGCCAGCCGTGCAACAAGAAGCTTGATTGCGGCCACGGATGCCACGAGTCGTGTGGCCATAAATGTTTCTGTGACTGCAAGGCATTCAAGGAGGCCAGGGAGGCGGAGGCCAAGCGGGCACGGGACGACAAAAAGCCCATGACGTTGGCGGATAAGCTGGTGCTCATGGGTGCCGAAAAGACGGAGATGTTAAAGGCCTCCTTGAGCAAGCCAGCCCCGACGCCACGTGTGCCAGGGAAAGTTGGCGCTTCAAAAGACGGTCGCAACCATAAACAGACACAGGCTGCGCAAGATGTTCCCCGACCAGCCGAAACCGTGGCGGAGTGGGAGGCGTTTGTCCAGAATATCGAGAAGCATGATCAGGTATTGCTCCAGGAATATCCCGCCACAGAAAAGCAACAAGTTACGGGGTCGGTCATTCATGAGGTTTACCAGCCTACATCCCTGGCAAAGGCCCAGCGCATTGAAGGCGGCAGTAAAATCCACCCAGAAGGTTAAACTGGCCTACAACAAAGTTGATTAGTGCTTCCGGCAGCGACCTGCCATCTGGTGTTCAGGGCGGCATTGCCAACTTGGCCCTGAAGACCCGAACCTCATCATGTTCAACCCGCTGCTCCCCCTGTTTCGGAACACCCTAGCAATACCGCCACACGCAGCAACCAGCCTCCCAGCGTTCAATCTAGCCGCCGCGGAGGCAAAAGCGATCGGAAGAACTCATCCAAGAAGGCCACATCATCATCCACTGTTCAACCCACCACAATCCAACAACCTCAGGCGCAGCAGGCGGCGGTTCGGCCGACTCCCAGTCAGTTCGATCTCCTGATAGATGCCCCCCCCGTGGACACAGCTCCCCAGCACGGGGGAAACGAAAGTGATGCCGACCTACTTGGGTTCCAAATGGCACCGCATCCCCTCAATCAAGTTGCTCCTCTCGCGCCCTCCTCGGCAATTTCTACGGCGGGCAGCTCCGTGTCTAATGAAACCACGCCGTCGAGGTTGTTGCCAACGACTCCAGTCCATATTCCCGCCCAGGCACCATCAAACGAGGAGCAGCATGGTGGGCCGAAGGCCGAGGAGATGAAGGAGAACGAGGAAGAGGAGTGGTTGATTGACCTCTGATCTTCGGCGTTACTCGCCGCTAGTCTCGCTCATGATTAGCGTTCGTTGTCGATGGATGCTTAGGGGCATGGCCTCTGGTTTCTACCATATTGGTTCTTCTCCCTGTCTGGTTGTATTCGTTCACTTGGCCGCTCGTTTATGTTTGGGTTTGTACTGCGTTGGGTTGGTTGCCCTGTTGGTCTTAGCAGGAGTTCTTTGGCGGAGGACAGGCCTCTATCCCCCCACCGCCTTTCGGTATCACCATGACTTGCTTCTTGGGGGCGGTCAGGCGTCAGGGGTAGGGAAGCGGAGCAACATGCATGTAGCGTACATATGTTAGCGTAGCTGAATCAGCGTTGTTTTGTCATATCACCAGTGCAGTGCCAAACTCCTTGATTTGGTGATGTGATGCTACGTCGAGCCTGAGCTGTCCCGAATGGTGGTGAAGGAAGTAAACAACAAGCTGGATCCCCAGTGCCCTCGTATATAGAAATAACCAAAACGCCATCCCATGTGGGTATTCCCAAGCCAACCACATCCTACCGCTTATCCTATACGCATAATCATCGCTGACCACACCACACCACACCACGCAGAGCCTAACCTACCCCAACCCCAACCTTCTTCCAAGCATCTACTCCACAGACAGGCGCGCCCTATTCCTATTTCGACACGCCAATCTCATACCCAATCAGCACCTCCGTCGACGTGCCATCCCACCCGCGCGTCCCCGCCGTCGAGATCATGACGCGCGACGTCGGATCCACATACAGCTGGGAGATGACGCCCGCGCGCGGCGGGCCGGGGATGATGATGAAGGGCACCTTGCTGTGCTTGAAGGCCGAGGTGTCGCGCAGGTCGTACAGGCGCAGGATGTCGTGGGACGCGCAGACGAGGTGGCGCCCGTTGGCCATGGGCCGCACGCAGCTGACGGCGCCGGAGCCGGCGGGGAATTTGAGCGCGCGCTCGGGCAGCCAGGTGCTCGTCGCGTTGTGGATCGAGTATTCTTCCACCGTGCCGTTGGCGCCCGTCCGGGCGTAGGATCCCAGTTGCCGGTCGGAGCGGACCAGCACGCGGCCCATGCCACCAGGGGGGCACGCCGCGCCCGGTTGTTGAGTGCGCGCGATGGAGGTCGGGGACGCGCCGGGTCCCAGAGGCGGATGGTGCCGTCGATGGCGGCGGAGAGGAAGGTGCTGGCGGAAGGATTGGGTGGGGTCCGTGTGGGGTGGGGGGGGCGGCGGAGGTGAAGACCAGGGAGGGGTTGGCCGCTGCCCGCTGCCGCCGCCGCCGCCGCCTGTGGTGGGTGGTGTGGGAGGATGTGGGGCGGGGAGTTTCGGTCGGGTTGGGCGGTTGTTGGGAGGTGGGAGCGGAGGTGGTGGTGGTGGTGGGGGGGAGTTTGTTGAGTGGTGGCTTCGGTGGTGGTGGATGGCTGGGTGAAGTCGACTGATATTTCGTGGGCGGTGTCGGCGGTCATTGTCTCACTGCGGGAGAGGTCGCCGTTGGATTCGCTCTGTGTTGTGGTTAGGCCGTCTTGTGTTGGAGGGACGGTTTCTGTTGCCGTTGCTGTGGGCGTGCCCATGTCTAAAGAGCCGCCCCCGGCCATGTCGGTGTCGCCCATGGTGAAGTCGCCTGAGTGGTCCAGCCCGTGGTGATTGGAATCGTCGTGAAGTCCCATATCCATGGCACGAGAGAACTCATCGTCGTCATCACCAAAGGCCCCCCCGCCTCCGCCGCCACCCATAGTGTCGTTATCACCAAATAGAGACCCAGCGGGACTACCGAAAAGGGACTCATGCTCAGGCGACCCTGTACCATCGCCGGCTGCACCTGTCCCACTACGAGCAGCGTGTTCCCCGCCACCCGCTTCGTCCGCGACGCCATTCTGAAAGAAGCCGTTAACTCTGGGCTTAGTCTCAGTAAAAAAGGTGTCGCTTTTGATCTCAACCTCACTCGCCTCAGCCGGGATAGGCGCCCCACTTAGCGGACGCAACTCGATGGCCGAGATCTGCCCTCCGCTGCCCTCAAACCGCCTTATGACGTTGCCGGTGTTCAAATCCCAGTCGAGCACCGTCTTGTCCCAGCTCCCGCTGAGCACGCTCTTCTCGTCAGAGGCCAGCTGGAGCACGCTGACGGCGTTGGTGTGGCCGCCATCCCGCAGACAGTGTATTCTCTTCCCCTCGTCGTGGCGTACACTCTGCAGGTTAATCCCGCCGCTCTCCAGTCCGCTCAAAAGCCACAGTGCCCCGCTGTGCACGGCGAGACTGTATACGGGCGACAGAACCCTATCCTCGGCGCGCGCATTGGGCGGCGACGGTTCCTCGTTCTCCCAGTAGCTCATGAGTATGCCCGCCTTGACGACGCTATCGACGAACGGATGCCGCTGAGCGACAGTGAGTTGTTGTTTCCCGTTGATTGTGCCCATACCGTCGTACTTGCGGATGTAGCCGTCGGAGCCGCCCGTTATCCAGTACCGGAGGTCGGGGGTGATCGCCATGGCATTAACGCTGGTCGCCTGGGGCGCCGCCATGGTGGGAACAATGTCATAGAGCGGGGCGTCGATGTATTCTTGCCGGAGAACCGGGCGCCATCGATTCTGGAGCGTCGGGCTTATGGGCGCAGCGGTTGCGTTCGCGACCGTGACTTGGCTGGTTGGTTGGCCGTCGGGGGCGTGTGCTTGAGACGTAGCGAACGACTCGGTCTCGGCTTCGGCTTCAGCTTCCGGTTCCACGTCTTGCCCTGGTTCGGGTTCGTCTTGTTCGTCTTGGTCTTCCTCTTCGTCCTCGTTCTCCTCCTCGGCGTCGTTCTCGGCTTCAAGGTCCTCGGCATCTTCCATGAGCTCATCTTGCTCGTTCTCGGAACTCGCGTATTCGTCATCCATATCGAAAGTTGGGTCTAAGAAAGCGGGTGTAAAATAGTGATATCGAATTAATTGGGCGGTAAGCTATCGCGCAGCTTCGAGTAAGATGTAACAATTGCTGAATTCCAGAAGAGGATGCGCGTGCAATCGTTCCAGGTTAGTTATGTAATAAGCTTCATCAATTGCGGAAGCTGGAGACGCGCCAAGAATCGACCCTGCAACGCGTGGAACAGTGCCCCGCGGCCCCACCAGGGAGGTGCCCTGTGGATGTCATGGATTTCGTTTGGAAATACCCATAACGTTACCCCTGCCAGGTCTTTTTGACGAACATGTCGGATGCCATGCGTACATCACACATGAGATGCATTCACCTGCCCATGCCGTTGAAAAAACTGTTACTCAATTATACTTGGTGCCTTCTCTACAGGGACTGGATAACCGGAAATTCCGCGACACTCGCTACAGAACATATCAACCAGCCCAGTCCCCCACGACAGGACACCCGAGCTAATCCTCAGGCAGATCTAAGAATCCATCTTAAAACAGCCATATTACTAGAAGTGCAAAATATGCAGTTCGACGAGTGACCGTCTAACATGAAATAAGCAGCCCGTCCAGAAGGCAAATAAATAACCACCAACAGCAACTGAAACCCAGCCCGATGGCTACATCCTCTTCAATCTAGAGGCCGTGCTGCATGGATCATATGACGCGCCGATCGACGTATGAATTCCTCCATTTTATTCTCTCCTGACTTCGCCCGGCCGCCGTGTTGGGGACACGATGGACAGGCGCAGCTCGACCGGGACGGTTTGTCGGCGTCCTGGTAACCGGAGAGGGGGTCAGAACAAGTCGACTCGGAGGCACGATTAGGGGGCGATGGTGACATGGTTTTGTCGATCTTTTTGGGCGAAGAGTTGTTCCGAGGCCCAGAATCCTCTCCCGCTGGAGACACCGTGGTGGCCTCGGAACTGAAACGACCAGCTTCAGCTCGAGAGACGTGGCTGTGTTCCCTGGATGAGGTGCTACTGCAAGGTATATCTGTGACGTTATCGTCAGGCGGGTTGTCGAAAGGGCGTTCGTCCATCTCCTAGTCTGTGCCGTTACCCGGCACGCCCCCTCGCCAAAGCCCGTAAAAGCCTTCGCAGTTTTTCCACATCTTGATGGTACCATCCTCCGACCCAGTCGCGTACAGGTTTCCGTCCGGTGAGAACGCGATCGACCAGATGGGACCGTGATGGCCCTTGTGCACGTCCAGCTCCTTGGTATCATCCCAGCTGTACACGCGCGCCCAAGTGCCTGGCTCCTCCCCCACCACGAACTTCCTGCCCTTCAAATCCAGCGCGACACTTGCAATACCATGAGAAAGCTTGATGTGCTTCAACTCATCCTCAGCCCTCGAACCACCCCAAAAGTATGCCGTGTTTCCAGCCGCAACGGCCAAAACGGGGAGTCCACCGCCAATATCCGTGGGAGCGCTATGTGCCTGCGCCAGAGAAACCAGCTCGCACGACTTGATCTCGCCTTCGAGCTTCACTTCGCGAATACAGCGGCGGGTCGGCAGGTCGAACCAACGGAGAGTATCGCCAGCTGCAGTGATGATGACGCGAGGGTCCTGTGCCCAGACGATGAACTTGATGGCTTCCTTGTGCACGCCTTCACCAATCTCAAACGCCCGCGATGTTTCGATGGTGGCGGGGGTGACGACGTCAGGGCTGCCGGATGCCGACTCGCCGGGGGGCTTTTGATCGTGCAGATCGAAAATGCGAAGCTTCTTTTCGAACCCACCCGTTGCAATCATTCCGGATTGGTCAAACGGATAGGCGATAGCGCGGACAATGTGATCGTGCTGGAGAATGTACAGCAGCTCGCCGGTGTGGGTATCCCAAATCTTCGCGGTAAAGTCGGCAGATGCGGTTGCAGCAGTCGTAGCATCGGGGCTCAGCCTTGCCTGCCACACAGCGCCCTTGTGGCCGAGGAAAGTGCCAATCCAGTCGCCCGTCTGGCCATCGCGGAGCATGGGGTTGCCATCTGCATGGCAGTTCAGTCAGCAGAAGAAAGGGCGCCAAAGACGAATGTCTCGCAAACCTTTGCAAGCCGAGATCATGTAGTACACATCTTCCTTCTCGAGAGGCGAGAAACTCAAATGAGGTACTGGTCGCGAGTGGCCGTGGCAAGTCAGGGGCACGTATTGGCGAGGGGCGGTAGCGTCTCCCATGCTGAAGTTCGAGGAATGTTTTGAAATCGTGGAATGGGGATGGTGTAAGATAGCGAGTCGGCGATCGTATCGTGTCGATGCTTCCAATGCAGGACGTTTACAACCGTCTTCGCGGTTGTGACAACAAGACCGGCGACAGTCGTTTCTACTCTTAGAGTCGGTGGAAGAACCCGAAAACCTGGGGGACAAAAGAAAACCAAATGAACGGAAATTCGTAACGGGTCGTAAAGTGGTCGTGTCGTAAAAGAAGAAGGCGAGGGAAGAGGCCGAAGTGCTCGTCACGCCTGGTGCCGCTCGTGGGCAGAATTTGCAGCAGGAAATGGAAGGAGTTGATGCGCGACAGCACCGGCCAGCGGCGCTCTCGACCCAGTGCGGGGTGTTCCCACATGTCAGGGGCGAGCTTGCCAAAGTTGGGCGGGTCCGGTCCCCCGCCGTTTGGTTGGATGCGGTTACAGCTGAACTTCCCTCCTGCGAACATTGGTGGATGGGATGTGCTGAATCCAACCAGGAGCTCCGAAATCGAGATCCCGACCACTGGATATTCAAGGGCTCGATTTAAGGTCAGATGGTGTGATGGGTGTTTTACACCCGGTGCCCCGGGCGGATTAATGTCATGGTTCCGGCGTTGGCGACACCGTGTATGTACCTATTCTACATTGGATATCCTGCTACCTATCCACCGGTTTCTTCTTTTGGCTTCAACACCTATCGATGATTTTTTCCAAGACAGCAGTTCTAAGACAGATAGGTACATCCTTGCGTGTAGACGACGAGATGGCAAAGTTGGCAGGCTCCTTGCCTTGTGGCCTCCAGCATGGAGGACCCCGCCAGGCTGCCCCACTTTCAGGTAGCTGTCTGTTCCGCAACCCGGCCCAGCATCCATTGCTATCGTCATCCCCAAGGGCCTGGCAGGCATTCCAATTAATTCCACTGCACTCGCTGTTCCTGACAAATTGACTCCCAACTTTGGCTCGTTTACTCGATCGTTTAGGCTTCAACTATTACATTGACCAGGTCGCTTTATCACCTTTTAATCACACCCTTTCACTGTCACCACTGATTGCCGTAACTTCTAAGTGCACACACTACCCCGCCCTCCCACCTCAACCAACGCACATTGTCTGTCTTGGCAATTCGAGATGCCGGACTTCAAGCTCTCGGCCCAGTTGAAGGGCCATGAGGCGGATGTATGTTTTTAGCACTGGCATGAATATGGCGCCCAACTAATGCAACTACCTTCAGGTCCGAGCTGTTTGCTTCCCAGCCGCGAACACCGTGTTCTCGACCTCCCGCGACCAAACCGTCCGTCGCTGGCACAAAACCACCGACAAGCCCACAACATTTGACGACACCATAACGAGTCAGGGACACGGCTATATAAACTCCCTTACATTCCTCCGCGCCTCCTCCGACTGGCCTGACGGTCTGGTCATCTCAGCCGGTCAAGAAGCCATCATCGAAGCGAAACGACCGAACCTAACCACAACCGACAACGCCGATCGTCTCCTCATTGGCCACGGCCATAACGTATGCACCCTAGATGTGTCTCCCCGCGGAACCTACGTCGTATCTGGTGGCTGGGACGGAAAGGGACTCGTTTGGGATACCCAAAAGTGGCAGATTTCGGCCCAACTCGTACACCAAGGCGAGGTCAAGAGTGTCTGGGCTGCCCTGGCCTACGACGAGCACACGGTGATTACAGGCAGTGCAGACACCCATATCCGCATCTTCGACATTCGTCAAGCCAACCCCAACGGCGAGGTCGAACCACGACGTACGCTTACCACCAACTCCGTCGTCCGCGCCATATGTAAGCTCCCTGGCGGCATCAAGGGACATCCGAGCGGGGCCGAGTTTGCAAGCGCCGGAAACGATGGCATAATCCAGCTTTGGAAAATGAACGGTACCCAGGTCGGGGCTCTGCAGGGCCACGACAGCTTCATATACTCTCTCGCTTGCTTGCCCACGAGCGAAATCGTCAGTGCTGGGGAGGACCGAACGGTCCGCATCTGGAGGGGTTCCGAATGTATCCAAACAATAACGCACCCCGCCATTTCGGTATGGTCGGTTGCCGTCTGCCCCGAGAATGGAGACATTGTTTCCGGTGCCAGCGATAACATGATCCGCGTTTTCACTCGCAACGCGGATCGCACGGCACCGGCCGAAGCTCTATCCCAGTTTGAGGAATCGGTTCGGGCATCCGCCATCCCCCAGCAGCAGCTTGGTCCTTCGATCAACAAGGAACGGCTGAACCCGAAGTCCTGGCTCCTCAACAATGCAGGCAAGAAGGATGGCCAAGTGACCACTGTTCTCGAGGACGACGGAAACATCGGGGCCTATCAGTGGTCGTTGGGTGAGTTTGATGCCCGCTTCAGCCTCAGCGAAGTTTTTTGTACTAACGCTCGGCAGGCGAACAGCGGTGGGTTCACGTCGGAATGGTGGTGGACTCAACGGGAAGCAGCGGACGGAAGGTCGAATATAACGGCAAAGAATACGATTACGTGTTTGATGTCGACATTGAGGAAGGCAAGCCGCCACTCAAGCTGCCGTACAACCTCACCGACAACCCATACGAGGCGGCAACCAAATTTCTAGGGGACAACGAACTTCCCATATCTTACATTGATCAAGTGGCCCAGTTCATCGTCAGCAACACCAAGGGGGCAACCATTGACCAGAGCGCTGAGGCCCCCTCTACCGACCCATTCGGGACAGAATCACGGTATCAGGCGGAGCAGATAGAACAGTCGAAAAAATACCTACCGCACACGGAGTACCTCGCTCTCACTCAGGCCAAGTGGGAGCCGGTAACAAAGAAGCTCAAGAGCCTCAACGAGAAGCATGTCTTGGCGGGGAACAAGCATATTGCGTTGAACCCCGATGGTGTCAAACGCCTTGAGACGGTCCTTCAAACGACAATGGGGACGACGATCCAAAAGACAAGCCCCCCAGCACTCCTCGAATCCCAGCGCAACATCTACATGCTCGCCACGCAATGGCCTTACGGCGACCGGCTCCCGGCTCTCGATGTCCTCCGTTGTTTCGTTGCATGGCCGGGTTCGGCATCATTGAATGACAGCAAATACGGCAGCGTCATCGACATCATCCTCCGCGGCGCCCTGGACAGCCAGGACCCAATCTCATCCGATGACAGCCCCTTGACCGACTTTATCAAAACGGCCGACGCCTCCAAGCTCAACGTCAACAACGTCATGATGGCCGTCCGCGCAGTCACCAACCTCTTCGCCACCCCTGAAGGTCGCGCCCTCGCGACTTCGAAAGCAACCGCCATCCTTACCCTCTTAGCGCGCATCGCGGGCGTGGCGGATGACGAGGCCGACCCCATCGGCGCGGCCAACAACAATCTTCAGATCGCTCTGAGCTCAGCAGCGTTCAACTACGCCTGTCTCGCTTTCAACGAGAAGGACTCGATCGACGGGGAGGTCCCGATGCAGCTCTACCCAATAGCGGAGGCGGTTATCCAACGCCAGACTGACCCGGAGGTGCTCTTCCGCGCGCTCATGACGTTGGGGATGTTGGCGGCTGCTGGTGGGGACGCGCGGGAGGTGGCCGAGGTCCTGGGGCTTCGTGAGCTCGCGGCGGCGGCAGCGAAGAAATCGGATGATGCGAGGATCAAGGCGGTTGCGCAGGAGTGCTCGGCGTATCTAAGGAAGTAGGGCATGGCGGTTCCGTGGTGAGAATAGAGGTGTGTGTAATGCGAAGTGTGTGTATGAGATGAGTGAGGCCTTGACCCAGTGCTTGGTCCCTCTCCTAGCCTTCTGCAGAAACCGTCAAGAGGAAGATATGATTTATGATCATCCCTCCTTGTCTGTGTCCTGGCTCGGCGGGACCAAGGCAAATGGTATCTTTGCTTGCATAGGGGACCACAGTACCTTAGCTCCGCTAGAAATATACACCCCGAAGGACAGTCTGGTGTGCCGTGTCTTTTCGTGTACCAGTTATCCTCAACCCCATGCCACCGGAACACGGTGACCAGACCACGGCTACTATGATCCAAGCCAAATACACTTGGCAAAGAAATCCGAGGTGTACCCGTCCAAAAGCACAAGTGACAATACTACTAAATCATGATTATAAGTCCAAGACCCGAAGGGGGTTGAGCCGAGTACCGCCTACCACTGTGATGGGCCCAGGTTCCGACGTGGTTGAAACGCCCCTATTCCTAGACCCGGCGGCTGGTGACACCAGTCATAAGCTCGGCTCCGGTTTTGGATTCGGGGATAATAACTTGGCCAAAGAAGGCAAGATCAGGGGCTGTAATGGCTTCGAGTACAAGGACAGCCGGCGGCGAAGAGGCAGAGTGGGTATGGACTTGCTGGTAACAGGAACGAAAACAGCGGTTTGTTCGAACCAGTCATCATAGAATTTTGGTGACAAATATCTATCCCACAACTACGGCAACGGACTCAGCCGCCCGCAAAAAAGAGGCAGATGACTCAATACCTCCTCAACCAAGGACGATATAAATGAAATAAGTCGAAAAAAGAAGACCTCAACCGGATATACCCAACCCCTTCCAAGACAAAAATTTCCCGTAAAACGCCATCCCAGACAGCCAGAGAGAGGCCTGCCAAAATATACAACCCGCATCCGGGCAAGACACACACACACACACACACACAGCCACCACCCCTAACCTAACCCCTTAACCACCCCTTTTTCAAAGAAGAGCCCAAATACCCCCCAACGCCAGCGGCACGTACGCCCAATACGCGAGGCGCTGCACCAAGCGGTCGGACGCGGCATTGGCAGCCTTGGCGGCGAGCGACTCGCCCGACTCGCGCATGGTGAGCGTATAGATGTCGGCGGCGCCGATGTCGGTGCTGTTGAAGCAGTTGGTCTCGTTCATGAGCGGGATGCGCGGGTCGCCGGGCTCGGCGAAGGTTATGTCGACGCACTGTTTTGAGGGGCGGGGGGTTAGTGGGTGGGGTGGTTGGTTGGGGTGATGTG
>NT_165978.1:2447276-2521716 GCF_000143365.1 Chaetomium globosum CBS 148.51
GAGACGAGTCAATCCACGAAATCTGCTCATTTCAAAACCCCGCGACAAGCTCCATGCTCCTACGATTAGATGAAGGCCGGCGGTTTCTTCGTGGAGTTGGAGACTATGAAGGGGGGAGGGGGTGGAGGCTGGCCACCTCTAGAAATTCCTGCCGTAGTCGATTAATTATTAGTGCCGTGTGGGGGGGGGGCGGTGCAACGTACGGAGTAGAGGGCGGCGCCGTGCAGGGCCAGCTCGACGAGCTGAAGGGTGCCGTTGTCGCCGGGCTTGGGGGAGATGCCCTGGGGGATGGGGAGCTGGGGCAGGCAGACGGTGCCCGGGTAGGGGCCCTTGGTCGGGCCGAGGATCTGGAAGGGCGTGATCATCGGGTGGCTCATGTTAGGCGGGCCGGCGAGGTGGTGCGCCAGCTCGGGGCCCTCGTTGCCCAGGCCCAGGTTGACGTAGATGAAGGCCGTCGCGTGGCCCGAGAACCAGCCCGGTTGGAAGGCGATCCCGCCGCCGGTGGTCGGCCAGAAAGTCCGGTTTGTTGTTGTGGGCATGCCACCGCCTGGGGAAGGGAAAGGTTGTTAGGGGGGGTGTTGAGATGCCGCGCGGGGGGTGGGAAAGCTTACATGGGTACATCCATTGCATGCCGTAGGGGAAGGTCTCATTTGTGATCAGGTTGTTGCCTCTCCATCCGGGATATGTGATGATTGTGTGTGCGGATGCGAGCGCCGCGCCAGCGACGGCGACGAATGTTGATGTGAGCATGACGAGGGAGTTTGTGTGTGTAACTGAGAAACTGCGGTGGGCGGCGCGCAAAAGTCGTAAGAACCCAACACCCTCCGATCACTCCCCGATAGTCCCTCCTCTTGAATAGCTACACCACCCTCTTTTACTTCTCGGCGGCGGGCTGGATGTAAACCCCGTATCACCGCTCTTCGACGACGATCTTTGTGGCTGCCGCGTGTGACTTTGTAAGTGGCGGAATGGTTGCGTACGACAGAGGCGTCAAGCACAACAACGCTCAACGGAACTCGGACTTGATGTCGACGACAGTCTTCTTCTTGGCGAACAATTCGAGAGAATGAAAGCAGGGGAAGCAAAGAACGGGCCGCTGGGCAGCAGGAGGGTAATATCTGATGGTGGCATCAAGCACTTAGTGCCATTCCCCTCTCCCTCCAGCCGCCCGGGAATTGTGACCTCGAATCAATCCTGCATATCGAGGACACCCCCCCGCGCACAGCTCCGGCAAGGTACCATGGGCCAAACGGCTCCTTTGGCATGCCGAACAACGAGGAACCACCCATCCGCCCCCCCCAATCTCGACGGTTCTTTGGCGACAGCATGCTTGACTTCAGCTCGGCCACTCAGAGGGGGCAAAGCAGCTGCAGAGTTGCAAGCTGTGCATGCCGACGCTCCCGCCCCCTGTCACCCGAAGGCCACCGCGGCCAATGGGCGGCCGCACTTGGCCGCTTGGCTGCGAGCGAGTCGCTGTGCCGGGGCGATTACAGGTCAATCACCTCGCCAGTGGTCGCCAAGGGCCTCTCCGCGGTCAAGCAATCACCAACAGCCTTCCAATCGGCGGCCGCACCGGCTTTTGGCCTCTTGCGAAGCGTTGACCTGGGGCTGCCATTTTCTCAACGCTCGCGGCCGGATCCGCATTGTTGCCTCGCGCGAGGACAATCTGAGGACTGAATGCCGCATGGCCCCGAATTCGGTGGGCTGATGTCGCCGTTGAACATGGTGGGGAAGAGCTCAAGAGAAAGTGCAAGAAAGCGCGAGTTACCAAGGGCTGGCTAGTCGTTACACATGGAGGTTGGTTCTCGGTTCGCAGCTTTTGGTGGTCACATCGGATTCTGGAGAAGTCTCTCCACCCGGTTGCGGTTCCCTCCAACCTTGTCGCACGGTTAAGCGCCGAGACACCCAACCCGGAAGCCAATGATGTGCCGCATCCCTGTCGTGCGGTTTGGGGGCTCAGAGGGGCGACTTGGCGCAATGATCTTTTGACCGGGTGTTGCCGCGACACCACACGGTTCTTTTGCCAAACCTCGTGCGTTCTGCTTATCCAGGGCATCTTCCAAAGTTGGCATTGGGTCTGCCTCTTTCGGATACGCCGCAACGCTTTCTCCGCTGGGATTAAAGGAGGGTCAGGATCGTCTCCTGGAGCGGGACGTCGAACAAAATTCCTTCAAATTCAGTTGCTGCAATTGTTGGCCTTGTGCAACATATACTGCCAATTAACCGGTAACTAAGCTGACCTGCTGCTGCATTTTATTCGGCATATTCAAATAGAAGGTACAACGCCCACCTCATCCTTTTCAATGTGCCAAAGGAGGGACGAACCGCGACGATGTGGGAGACAACGGGTTGTGGAGAGTGAGCTTCTGGATGACAGGGCTGATTGAAGCTTGGGCCGCATGTGGACTTTACTTGTGATTCTGCTTGGAAACGGCAGGCGGTGGGTTGTTTTCTGCCCCTCAGTTGCTGATCGGCCGATTGCCCCGCCAAACTCCAAAGCCAGCGCGGGGGCCAGGGGTCTGTTGACTGTGTCTCAGCAATCCCAACATGACATCTCGCCCTTGATGTCCCCCATGATCGTGCGTCATCAACACCACCCGGAGGATCAAAGCAACATATTTAGCTACACTAGCTACGTTTGCGACTTCCCGCTCTAGCAGCTCCCTCCACGCCCCCCCTCCTTCAAAAACTCAACACTGGGTTTAGGATTTTGCAGTCATGGCGGGGCAGGACGGGGACGCCGGCGAGTGGAATCAGGTGAAACGAAGAGGTGGTCGATTACGCAACATACCAGCTCCCACAAACGAGGCGGCCGATTCATTAGTCGACGGCATCCGGCCAAACACCAAGCCAGAGCTTTCTGTCAACGACCTCTGGAACTACCACGAGTCAGTGACCCAAGACTCGCAAACAACAGAGTGGTGGGATCAAGTACGCCAACTGCTCGACTCCATCTTGAACAAGCCAGGCTGCCCGACTATCACCAGGGCTGTTTGTCTAGGGCCGGGTCCGTATGAGCCAAGCAATGGTAGCTCCATCGCAAGGCGGACAGCCCACATGCAGACGGCTGCCTTCTGTTGTCTTGTTGGTTGTTTGAGTAGGGGCCCATCCGACATAGGAACAGAATCTCCAATTGCTGATCACCATACAGAGTCTCAAGATGGCCGGGATATCCATTGTGTGGTCCAAGAACCCCGGTTTACAGAGACTGACAAGGAATTTTGCGCCAAACTCGGCGTCGAGGCTGTCGAGAGTCCAGCTGGTTTCTCTCTAGTTGACGAGAGCACGCTCTTGTTCGGCATCCACATGGAACTTGACATCTACAACCAAGCCATGGTAATACCGCCAGCAATATACGTCGGGGCCAGCCTGGAAGAGTGGGAGAAGGTTGTCGACGGCGGCTCAGAAACCGAAGGCCCACTCGCCGCTTACGGCAAGATGGACAAGACCTACGATAGATACCCTTTCCCGGATCTTGATTACATGTTCTCAAGCACAGTCATGTATTGGAGACGGGCTAAAACATGAATAGTATTTCCGCCGTGGTTTCATTCGTTCCATGACTCAAACTGCTAATACCACTCGAGGTCTCTAACGTATGCGCCACATTAGGTATCTTAGGTACTGTCATCTACGAAAGAACAACTCAAGTAGAAGAACTACGGAAACACGAGACATCACTGTTCAGAGCCATGAAGATTGGATAACATCTTCCTTTTACGACGTCTCTTGTAATTCAACGCGGTATATATTATTATTTCCTACACCGATATGCCCTGGGGCGCGCCGGTCCTTCTACTGCTATTTACAAAGGAAACCGTACCGTATAGGCCGGATAAAAACCTCTGTCTACCACTTTGAGACAACAATCTATGAATCCGTCATACTGCAAAAGAAAGGAGGCCCTTTGCCGGCCTCCGGGCCCTCTAGCCCTCCCCATCCACTGTTTCTAGCTCCAGCCTTCTGGCCAGGCTATACTCCAGTAGCCGGCCAGAGTCCATCAGCCAGCCAAGGACCTTCCTAACAAATCTTCTGCTCCGGGCGCCTACTCCCCGTAATACGGCTTGTAGGTCCCGATGTGACCGAATCTCTCTGCCGTCCCACGGCCTTTGTAACGGCGGGTCGGGGCACCAAACCACCAAGTGCTCCACCGTCTCCCTGCCTCTCCCGCACTCGCAATAGAGGGTGCGGACCGCCGGGACTTTCACCCTGAACAGGTAGTCCCGGAGGCCTATATCCCCGATACGGGCCTGGGAAAGGAGGGAGCTCTGCGCCTTTGTGAGACCTTCGTGTCTCATCAGAGCTTTGTCGGTAAATAAGAGGGCTGGGGGGTCTTCGTCGGCTATCCTCCTGTTTAATACCCTCTGTCGAGTAGTACTTTGTTGACTAGCTCTCTGTTGTTCCCACCGGGCCTGCCAGGCCAGTTCGACCACCTCCTTGGTATTCGACCCCCTATCCTTCCCCCCGATCTTCCATTTGTAGTTAACCCACTGGGCCACTACACTAGCGGCTAGTTCAGTGGGCGTGGGGCTCTGCGGGCCCTGACGGGGCCTCCGGCCTCGGGTTTTCCTCCTCTTGTTGAACCTTCGGTAGACCTTATTGCAGGCCTCAGTGATTAGATGCCCCGTGGTTATTCTCTCAGCCTCCGGCCCGGCATCTGATTGTAGGGCCTGCTTCTGTAGCCGGCCCTCGAAGTCAGCCAGCCGCTTGTTGAGATATAAGTCTAGCGGTGGCACCCAGGCCTCTGTTTCTAGGCACCGAATAGGAGCTGACTTGTATGCCCCTACTACTATTCGAAGGCTCCTGTTCTGAGCTTTTGACAAGACCTTTGCAGGCCTCAACGCGGTATATAAGAGTCTAACCTAAAGGACTATGATACAGACGCCTGAACCAAATCAACCGAGCCCCATGTTTCCATCGGCCCCCCATTCCTTGATGCAAATGGAACTCGCCACTCGCCATAAGTTCTCCCTGGCACGCTCGCACCTCCAAAACACCAAATCAAGGAGTCCTAAACCACAGTTAGCAACTACCCTCCATACAACCCCATCAAGAAACAAAAAAGCAACTTACCTCTTCTGGTGCCTGCCCTGCCCACACCGGTAGCAAATCCCGTTCGGCTCACCGCAGTAATTGCTGCACCAACAGATACACAAGCACTTGTATTCTCTCTTTTTCTCCTTTTTCTTCTTCTTCTCCCCGTCGCCGCCGTCGTCCCGGTCCCTGTCGTCGTGCTTCTTACTGCCACCGCTCTTGTCCTTTTCCTTTTTCTTGTCCTTCTCCTTGTCTCGGTCCTTGTCCTTGCCGCGGGTGTCGGACGTGACGTAGTCGGCCATTTTCAGTGAATGGGAGTATTGGTGGGGTTTGGTGACTGATGCGTGGTTGTATCGTTGTTTTGGTTCTTTCCAGGGGCGGGTGTGTGTTTCGCTGCTAGGAAGCTTGGAGCTTATCAGTTTGTTTGGGTTGTTAAGTGATCGGAATTTTATAGCGGCTCAGCCACGTACTTGAAGCTAGCCCCTGCGCCGAGCTGGAACTGCTGGTCTCAACGTGGTTGCCATGTCCTTTTATAGAGGTGGCTACCTGGCCTTGGTTACCCTCGTGCGTGCGACCTACTCTTTAACTCTAGGGCGCAGGTGATGACCGCCCACCCAGCTATGAAACCAGATCATAAGCCACGCCGCGGGACGTTGTCGAGGTTTCTTGGTTTGTTGACTCGTTTTGAACTCCTTATAACTAATGCGCTGATTATTCGGCAGGCACGGGGCCTGCCCCGACGCGTCTAACACCTTTGAGTTGTCAGGTGGAATGGCCCTCAGGGGCTAAGGGTTTGGCTTGCACTGGGCGGCTTGGTACTACCTAGGTATCAATCTGGGGTACAGGCTGCTGTACTTCGAGGTCGGGCTAGGCGAGCCTGGCGAGTCCCCCAGGAATGTGAAGTCCATTGGTGGCCTGCCGCCTGGTTCTGCGGTGATGATGTCTCCATCGGCAAGATGGGCAGGTCTTTGGGGTTCTCTGAATCGCCTGGCCTGTAAGCGTTGGGCCGGTAGACAAATAACCTCGCTCTTCCATCCATGCCATACAAATATGTTCATTCAGTGTCATTCAGTCACGTTCCTTATTTTCACCCTCTCCAGTCCACGAGGAGACGCTCAAGATATCTTGGTAAGCAGATTTACAACTCAATGCTTGATATTCTGGTATCTAGGTCCTAAGCAAATACCATAATCTCTAGCGGTGAAACGACAAATGCTTTGCAAAAACTACCCGTTGATAAAGTCCCGGTTTCCCAATCATGGCCACCATCTACCGGTAGGCAGTTGTCAGAAGTGAAGATGCCGTGAAATCTTAACAACGTAGGTGAATCCTACGACGCTGCACTAATGCAGTCTAGAGTACATTTGTCAGTCCCGACATTTTCAACCCGATATATCCTCGTGGACCCAAAGCAAGAAGCAGGAAAGCACTTACTGCCTATGTATCCCGTTCCGACAGTTGCTGCAGCTGTTATACGCAACGACTGTCCTCCCAAGGCACATGCAGATGCACATACACGGATAGCGGCGCGGTTCGTTGTCTCTTCCCTTGGACGAGGCGTCTTTGTTGTCCCGGTCCCTGTCATCGTCTCTGTCCTTTTCCTTGCCCTTGTCCTTGTGCTTGGAGTCGGACTTCTTGTCTTTTGATTTGGACTTGGTCATGATGGCGGCGAATGCTTGGTTTCTGGGGATTTGGTTGTGGAGGTTGTGATTTAGCAGTGCAGGTCGGGGATAGCCAAGAGCTGCAGATCGGAGCTTCTCTTTTTGCTTTAAGCCGGGTGATATTGGAGGAAGGGGCGAGGCTGTCAACAGCTTTCCACACTCGGTATGGGGTGGTTAGGCTCGGCTGCGATACTGGGGGATTGTACGCCTTAACTGCAAGTTGGAGGCTCCATTGTTGTTAAGATTACCAGGGGCAATGGGAAACTTTATTGTTGTTGAAACCGTGGGGGTACAATAAGTTGCCTACCTTGTTGTCCTCTACACACAAGCCACATGGCTCTCCTGAACCCAAGTTTGACCACTTGGCTGATTGCTGTGTTACCCATCTGCAAACTCCCCAGTGGGTATGACAGGCCGGTAGCTGTGAATAAGGTCTCGTGATTAAGCTTGGCTTGGCTCGTAGAACTCAAAAGGGGTTTTCTTACGGGGTGCGAACTGTGTAACAACCAACGTCAAATCTAACAACCGCTTGATACCGCGGGTTTTACGCTAGGAAGTCGTTATGCCTTTGGGCACTCAGGCAAGCTACTACTTTCGCCGAGTGACATACCCATCTCAATGTTAACGATATCTCATACCGCCTCCCGAAGCCTGAAACGCAGAAAGGGTTGCTAGATCGAGCATAATTATATTGGCGGGGAATAGCTGAGGTAGCATTGCCTTGATCCTGTCACTGGCAACCTACATGTATCCCCGGCAACCAATCCGCCTTCGTGATAGCGCGTTGTTGTTGTTTACCCATTGTCCTTCTGCTCATGATACCCTCAACTGCGGTATCTGATTACATGTACTTTCTGGGAAAGGGCGTCTTATATATCTTTCCTTGGTGCTCCCCATCCCCGCATTCGTTACAAGAGCAGTACTTCCAATTGACGGTCTCGGGCCGATCTCACTCCCTGCACCAGCATTTATATTCCGGGAGTTTGGTGCCCTTATCCTTCTTCTTTTGCTTGCTCTTATCTGTGACGAACCTACTTCAGGACCCTGTCCTGTTAGGGTTCAGCTTCGGTTGAAGGTAATCTCTTAGGTTCGGTGCAGCCAAAAGGTGCACAACAAAGACTTGTCTCAACAGTAGGCTTTCGAGCTTGTAGCGAACTGTAGTTGTGATTGCTAACTGGAGAACTCCCAGAGCTCTCCAGCACGGGTGACTATATACTATCTAGGCTTCCTAGGTACCGGCGTACCTTTTGCTGGGAACGGTCGCCGTTCCCTTCGTTCCTCTGCTGATTGGTCTGAGGCCCATTCTTAATGATTGGCTGGGAACGCTTCCCGCGCGTGCCCCCATCGGGGCGTGGTACGCGACCATAACCGTGACATTATCTCTCCAGGTGGATTCGCCCTTGTCCTGCTTGTTTCCATTATTCGTTTCCGTATTTGTTAGATCCCTTGCCACGGCTGTTAATTTTTGGCAGTCCTGCTTCTCGAGCTGGATTTGTGCCTTGATTTCCTGCCAGAGGCGTCCATCCTTTTTCCTTGTTTATTGTCTTCTTTTCAAATTTATTTGTCCTTCTGGTGGGTGGTGAGGTTCTGGGAACGTGTAAGATTTGAAGTAACAGGTTGAGGATAGTTCAAATTTGATGCTCTTGGGTGGGAAATCTGGCTTGGCTTCAATGGAGGACGACGAAGGATGCTTTTATGCCTGTGGATTTAACTACCTGTTGGGTATCCCCAGTGCCATCCAAGGGAGTCTCTCCTTTGTTAACTCCTCGGGACAGTTACTTGAACCACGTGCCATGCCTAACTCGAAAGTTTTAATGGATAAGCTTCACCTGGCTGGTTTATCAAGGGGTGGGGGAGGCATGCCTCCCGGACGAACTGAACCAAGGCACTCATGGTGGTATATATATTATTATTCATACTCCGCTATGCCCTGAGGCGTGCCGGATCCTCAGCTATTTAGTGTACAGGAAAACCGTGCCTTCCCGGGCCGGGTGAAAAACCCATACCAACAATCAAGGAACGATGCGTTTTGGTGAGTCTGCGTATACAGAGAGAGGAGGCCTCCTGGCCTCCGAACGGGGGCGCTTCAGGCCGCCGCTTCCAGCTCGAGCCTCCTGGCTAAGTTGTACATCGGCAGCTTCCCCGAGTCCATCAGCCAGTCGAGGACTCTCCTCGCGAGCCGTGCAGTCGTGGGATTGGGATTGATGCCGTGTATAACAGAGTAAAAGTCCCGTCGTGTCCGAATTCCAGTTCTCTCCCATCTTCTAGTCAACGGTGGGGCCAAACACCACACTACCAGGTGTTCGGCAGTCGCTCGTCCCTCGCCACACTCGCAGGCAGGAGTCAGAACCTCCGAGACTCCCCGTGTAAACAAGAAGTCCCGTAAGCCTATTGCTCCCGTCCGGATTTGAACCAGCAGTGAGCTCTTCGCCTTGCTGAGACCGTCGTGCCTCCTTAGGGTTTCGTTCCGGAATAACGTCTCCTGCTGATGGTCAAAGTCGTCCACCGGCCTGGTGATTGCCCTGCCGTCCCGTTCCTTTAACCACCTCGCTTTCCAAGCCTCTTCTACTACCCTGTTCGTATCAACGATTCCCCCCATGGTGGTGTATATAGGTACCTTAGCCTTCCCACGTTACGAGCTCAAGGAAGCCGTTCCCCGTTTTGGAACCTCGATAACGGTCATCACCTGCGAGCATTCCCAGATTCAACAAAGGTTGGATGAAAAAAGTAAAAAGGGTCTGGTGACTCTTCCGCATGTGTCTCGCACAGTCTCATGACCATTTGCAACTTTCTCATCAGGTCCTACGGAACTCCTAGCAATACAATGGACACTAATCTGACCGGGTCTTTGTGTTGGATCGGCAACCACGTTGCTTTTCCTTGCCAAAGGAATGGTTCGCCGACAAGGCGCAGGAGTGCAGGGTGATGAATTAGGTACTATGCATGTACATACCTATTTGACCTAGGTAGGGATTTGGATTTCACTTGATTAATGCCCAGGTGATGGACATCGGACATCACCCATCAACATACGTGAGGGGCCCCCTCAGCATCTGCAAATAACATCTTCCGTCACCCTGCAGCTTTGATCCATTCACTTGTACATTCTTCATTGGCGCTCGTGGTGATCGTCATGCATATTCTAGGAGTGTGACCGTCAACATTTGCGATTCAAACTCACTATGAGGGGCCTTGTTCTCCTCCATTAATGATATTGACCGCGCGAAGTATTTTTTGGCAAAACAGTACGTGGGATCCGGCAACCTTGAAGCTCAAGATACGATCCGTACAAGATCGACTCTGCAAATGCATGAACCGTTATCAATACATGTACTAGAAGAGGCACGATAGCTTGAATACAACCTCCTTATTCTCCAACAACCCTTTGCCTCCGCTAGCCATGGTCAGTTCTTAACCGCGAAGATCTTGTAGGAGCCTATTGAAATCAAGAGTTAGCCAAGTCCTTCAACCAGGCTCAAACCCCACCACTTACCAACATATTCATTCAGGTCGGTCTTCTCGGGTACCACACCGGCCGGAACAGCACCTCCACTGCCGGTAGTAGCAGCAGGGACAGTGCCGGCGCTATCACACCCGGTCCCCGTACCTGGGGCACAACAACTCCCATTCCTCTCCCCATCCCCCCCCGTCTCCAAGTAAACATTGAGATCGGCCCCGGTATCAACAATTATGACCTCTATCACGCCGAGTCAGCCAGCCACTCCCACCTCACCATCACCGACCCAACACCAAAAAGGAAACCCAAAGAAAAGAAGTAAAAACAAACTCACCACCAAACCCCACCCCCTCCAACCACACCACATACTCCCTCACCTCACTCGCCCCTGCCACACAACCCACATACATCGCCACATCCTTCACCAACCTCTCCGGCAGGGGCCTCTTGGCCAAGATATCCGACACGGCGACGCGGCCCCCCGGTTTCAGCAGGCGGTGCATCTCGCGGAACACGGCGGGCTTGTCGGCGGGCGGCACCAGGTTGATGACACAGTTGGAGATGATGCAGTCGGCGGTTGCGGCGGGGAGCGGGACCGAGGTGATGTTGGCGTGGAGGAAGCTGATGTGTGGGGTGGGTGTGGGTTGGGTGGTTTGGATGCGGTGGGCGCGGGTGAGCATGTCCTGGGTTGGTGGGAGGGGAGGTTAGGGGGGGTTGGTTTGATGGATGGGGGTGGGGGTGGAGGTGGGAGGGTGAGGGTAAGAGAGGAAGAGAGAGGGGGGGGGGGTTGGGGAGGATGGTGTGGTACCTCGTTCATGTCGACGCCGATAGCACGGCCGGAAGGACCAACTTTGCCCGCGGCTAAGAAGACGTCGAAGCCTGCGCCGCTGCCGAGGTCGATGACAGTTTCGCCCTGTTTAAGGGTTAGGAAGATAGGTACACCAAACCCGGTTACAAAGGCTGACTGGCCTCCTTCAAACTGGCAATGGCTAAGGGATTGCCGCAGCTTAGGCCGAGGTTGGCATCCTCGGGGATGTTGGAAAGCTCGTCGGCGCTGTAACCAAAAGACTTGGCCACAGCCTCGCCGTATTTGACGCTGGTGCTGCGTGATGCCGAGCTGTAGTGCTCGCGAACTTGGTCGTAGATCTCGGATGAGTCCATATTCAGGGGTGTGTTTGTCGGTTGAGGAAATGCACCAAATGGTTGGCGTAGAAACCTGGGTCCTACTCCTGGATTTCTGATGAGTGGGAGGGGGAAGAAACGCAGCTGGATTGTGGTACTTTGGGGGGTTATATATACAGTTTCTGTTCAGCTAAACTGTCTCTCAGGTCCGCAAATGTAATCCGCTTATAAGCCAGTCGTCTTCTCGGTTAAGGGCTTAAACTCCCACCTATGTCGTCGGATAGTTACCTATTACCTAGATGCATGTTCTTCGATTAGATAATCATTCTGCACTTGCATAACTAGTTAACTAATCCCCCCGGACCCGCGAACCTATTGGGAGCCAACCCCTCGAACTAGTTAACTAACTGAAAGCGGAATATATTCGGTATGTCATCGAAAGTTCTCCCTTTGAGGCTTTCCAGACCATACATGCATCACATCAACAACCAAGTTCAAGCGCTTCAAAATTTGAGTCCACCCAACCCACATCCAAGCCACATCGAATCTGCGTTTTTACTTTCACCTCCGCCCAACCTGATACCATGGACACCGGAATCTACCGAGTTCACAAATTCTCGACCAAACCTCCAGGCCATGACGCTTCTCGACAACGTGAAAACCAGCGGCGACACCGGGCGAGAGTGAAAGGCCGGATTACCGAGCTTGAAGAGTTGCTTTCCGCCACTCAAAGCAAACTTGATGACGCGCTAAAGAGGATCGAGATCCTGACTGCCGAGGTTCACCAACTACGGCATCGCCCTAGCTCGGGGTCAACCCCATCACCACAAACAACAACCAATCAGCCACGGTGCTTTCTTGGGCCAGAAACCTGCGTTGAGCTTGAAGCCTTTGATGAGACGGTGAACGACGGGATAACGGGACAGCCGCTTACGGGCTTATCTCCGGAAACAAGGCCGACCCCAGAGCCAAGTCCCTCTGTCACCCATGAACCCTCTGTCACCCATGAACCCTCAACCACCAACCCGCAACTTCTCTCTAAACTACCAGGAAGTAGCGTACCCCTATCCGGCTTCGAGGATCCGAACGACGACTGCGCTCTCCTGCCACCCCCCAGCCCCGGCGAGTCCACGATTCCCTGCCGCGAAGCCTACTCCATTATCAAAGACCGCAGTCCGCCAGAATTCGACTTATCCACCGCTGCCGAGTGGTTGCTGCCGGGGTTCCGGTGCGCCGTCGTTCCAGGAACTGGGTGTCGTGTGCAGACGCACATCTTGTTTGCTTTTGTCGACCACATCACCCCAATGTAAATCTGGTTGGGCAAGGCCATCGAAGGTCAATCGGATTACAGCCATGTCCGGATGGATGGCGGTTTGAAGTCGGTTGTCAGTTTGTGTTCTCCATTAGCTACCATCTTCGTCTACATTTAGCCAGGCGAGAATGTACTTCCTGCCGTCTCTCCTCTAGCCTCGGTCGCAGCTTGGTCACATCATGCCGAAACCAACCTCCCCCCACAACTCAAACTTCCTTCCTCTCTACCTCGAAATCCCCCCAGTGTACTTTCCTCACGCACCGTGACCACCAAAAGGCCAGCTGCCTCCCCGGCCAAAGAAGTGTGTTCCGTCCAGAGCGGCCATCCACATACCAGTTCCGCACACCCGCCGTGGACACCACAAGGCTCTGCCCTTTTGCCTGGATCCCATCATTGAAGGACTTGTGAGCGCTCTGCTTGACCTGGACCTTGACTCTTCTCGTTGCCGTGGAGTCCTTGGCCAAGGGACCAATCACCCGGAGAATGTACTCCACCGACCACTCGATGCCTGCCAGGGTGGAGTGGCCTACAGGGAGGGTGTTTGGCCCGGTGAGAAGGAAGAGGTTGGGGAAGTCGGGCACGGAAATGCTGGAGGGTTGTCAGCGCGTTGCTCCTGCTGGGTGGTGACTGATGTTGAGTGTGGTCGTAAAGTACATACCCCATATAAGCGGAAGGAAAGTTTCCCTCCTCGCGCCAGAACTTGGGGAGCTCTACCCCATCCAGCCCCGTAATTCCCATGCGAGTCAGGAGCTCCTGCGTCTTGAAGCCGTTGGCAAGGATGATCACATCCGCCTGGAAAATCTCGCCGCCCTCAACCTGAACATCACGCGGCCCGACGACGGCTAGCGAGGATGACTTCACGAGCTTCACTTTTGGGTCGTGGAGGGCGTCGAGATAGCCGTGGTCCACCACCGGCCGCTTGGCTCCAAAGTCGTAGTCTGGGACCAGCAGGTCGTGGTACTCCCGCGGCGCCGCGCGTCGTATGTAGGCTGCGAGGTGCCTTTGCAAAACCTTGCGCAACATCCTACCCATCGCGCCAGTCGTAAACGCCGGAAAGGCCATGTCAAGCTTCACAATAAGCAGCCACCTCCACAGCCGGTGTGACAGCGGGAATGAGCGGAACACCCTGACCATGCTTGTTAGGGGAGATCACTTCAGGGGCGGGAGAAGGGGGTACTTGCCACTTTTGCCATGCAGGCGCCGGGCCGTCGTCCTTGGGTGCAATCCAATGCGGGCTTCTCATGACCTGCACCAAGCTTCGAATCGGCGCGTGCTTGACGAGATAGGGGACGAACTGGTTCGCCGAGCACCCATTCCCAACCACAAGCACATTCTTGTCTCGAAAGTCGAACGAGTGGTCCCAGTTAGCGCTGTGGGACAAACTACCATCAAAGTTCTGTATGTCTCGGATGCCTTCCGCGCCGTTTGGTACATCGCAGAAACCGACGGCGGTGATGAGGAACCGCGAATGTTTGACGTAGCTGCGGCCTGATTCCCGGTCGAGGAAGTGGATGCGCCAGAGGAATTCGTCATCTACCCACTCTGCTGCTGTGCACTCTTGCCCGAGATAGATATGACTTCCATGATCAAAGCGAGACACTACGCTCTCGATGTAGGCCAGAATCTCTAGTTGGGGAGCGTACACCTCGGACCAGTCCGAGTTCGGCGCAAACGAGTACGAGTAGAGCTACTCAATCCATCAATTTTTGCCTTGAAAGCATACTGCTGGCGGGGAAGGGCAAGCTGATGTTGGTCTCACCTGAGATGGTATATCGCAGCTTAGACCTGGATAAGTGTTTTTGGACCATGTGCCGCCCACACGGTCTCCCGCTTCGAACACAGCAACATTGGCGTTGGGCAATTCTTGCCGCACGCGGGTCAGGGCAGAAATGCCTTGTGAAATGTGAGTACTGGATCGATGAACAGAGTGTGACTGACGGTGGGAGGGCTAACCTGAGAGGCCTGCCCCTACAATGATGACATCTAGCTCTTGTGTGACGTCCATATCGACGGGATGGTCCAACCTGGCCTTCCATGGAGCCAAGAAGTCGCGGTGTCCAGTGCCTTCTTATAACCAAGCACCTTTGGTGGCGGGCACTCCCTAGTACAACTCTCCGTTCTGTTTTTGGTAAAGCTGTACCGGTGACAGATCGATTATTTACTGAGAATGGGCTTGGCTTGGAAGAGCTTGGACGGGACCTTGGTAAACCGTCTGATGCAGTAAGGATACCTAAGTCTTGCTATACCCGAACAGGAAATCTTTTGATATGTCATTGTCCGCATCCAGCCACATGCACTGAGTCTTGATTGCGGCTTCCCCTCCCCCCCGAGACATTCATGACATGATTTTGGAATTACACATCCAATGAGAACTGACAAGGATTTTAGTTTGCTCGGGAGCGGCGCAAAACTCGCCAGTCCAAGGCCCTGGCGATCTCAACGGTTGCAGACGGAGTACTCTAAAGATAGATGTAACACAGCGGCGAGCCCCCAAGGGTGTCCAACACATCCCTAATCGGAACAGCCGGCCCCAGCTTCCCCACATCAAGCAGATCATCCACCGTCCCCTCGCGGCTAGGCGGATTATTGCGGAAGGTAACGGTACCATTAACCTTGTGCGCCTCGGCCGGGTGCAGGACCTGCCAGATCCAGTAGAGGCGGTCGACCATGGCGTGGTGCAGGTAAAAGGCCGGGTCGTTGAGGGACGTGAAGACGTCGGAGCCGTCGCCGCCCATGGCGTAGTGGCCGGCGCCGTGGATGCGGAGGGTGCCGTACGGCCCTTGCAGCTCGTCTTGGAAGTGCCCGACGGTGGCTGACGCGGGGCCCGTGGTGAGGTTGAGCAGGTTGGCGGCGGTGAAGGTGGATGTGGATGCCGCTGTGGTCAGGTCGCGTCGCTGGCAGCGCGGGTTGAGGTGCTTAACGTCGGTGAAGACGGGGGTGTAGCCTTGCATGGCGGGCTGGACTGGGCCGATGTTGATGGTATAGCTGCCGATGGGGGTTGCATGTTTAGATTGGCATCGTTTAAGGCTGGGGGCTGGGGGGTAGGGGGTGGTAGAACAGAGGAACGTACCCGACAAAAGGGCCCGACTTCACGCAGCCGCCACCCTCTCCTGATGGCAGCCAGACCCGTCCAGCGCCGACGACACTGCCGTTGTGCGCAAAGTACTCGCCATCGCCGCCTAGGCTGGTGTCACTACCATCAAAAACCGGCGACTTGGACAGGTCGTCTTGGTACTTGAACCAGTTCCAGTACTAAGATGGGGATTAGCGACGTTGTGGTTTT
The DNA here is from genome assembly GCF_000143365.1 of Chaetomium globosum CBS 148.51. Taxonomy (NCBI): domain Eukaryota; kingdom Fungi; phylum Ascomycota; class Sordariomycetes; order Sordariales; family Chaetomiaceae; genus Chaetomium; species Chaetomium globosum. Next base: position 2,463,146 of record NT_165978.1, read on the forward strand.
GATGCGCATCCCCAGCAAATAGCTGAGATGGAATGGAATCTACCGGTAGATAGCCAGTATAGCCACAGTCGTTACGCAGCTTCTGCTCCCAAAGCCAGATCAGGTAGCGGTGCCACGTAAGAAAGTTTGCCGTGCCGTGGATGAAGTTGGTCTGGTTCATGTGCACGGCGACGAAGTCATCGAAGTGGTTCTGCGCTGCCGAGAAGTCCGGGTCGACGGACGGTAACTTCCACAAACATTTTACTGCCCTAATTTAGTCTTTTTTCTGGTGTCTGGACATATGCTCCCTGGTTCGATAGGAACGGGGTTAATGTTAGCGTGTCATGGGCAACAACAACACTGGTAGGCAATCTGGCAGCAAACAACGGGACCGCCCCAACAAGAGCTTTCGTCCCGAGACGGCGGAGGATGTTCGATGAAAAGAAAAGGGGGTAGAGGTACCAGTCTTTGCGGACGGCAGCGTTGGCGAGTGTGCATGTTTGGCCTCCATGTCCGGGCAGGGAACCGGGAGCTGTCTTGTTTGTCTCGTGTAGCTTGGCTTCAACCTTCCTCTGTAAATCTTGGAGGATCGCCGCAGCATCATTCGGACGGGCTGCGACGATGAAGGTCGCACCAAACACAAAAGTCCCAATGGCGGGCACTAATAGCGAGAAACGCATGTCTGCCAGTCTGGTAAGTATCAAGTTCAAGGCGGCGCGACGAACTGAAAATTTCAAATCAGCATGAACCGGACGCGGACCCAGTCTTTATCCAGACCCTAAAGACCCATAAGTACCTCACTTCCAAATGGGGGATGGGTACCTTTGCCGAGTCTGACTGGGGCGGCTGGTGCTCCTCACTCTCCCGTCGCTTGGCCGGGTGATATTGGCTGGGCTCACGATGCAGTGCAGGGAGGTATTTTTAGTAGTTTGGTGCATGCACATGTGTGCAACCCATCCTTCGTCTTCCGTTGTCTATTGCCTCCTGCCAATTGTCATCCAGAATACATGATGCAAGAAGTGAATCCACACTGCCCATCTGGGCACACGAAGACAGTGCATTGGGGCTCGTAGTAGTGTGCATTCTGTGTCTAGTCCCTGACATCTAAATGTCCATCGCCTAGTCCCTAATAACCTATCGCCAACATGCCACTCGTGCCCCTGAACTGCCAGCCATAACCACCTCCCTCGTTGCGCGCCCCTCACCTGTCCCTGCGTTGCCGGCTCATGTCCCTGCACTGCAAACTCCCTGCCCCGACTGTATGGGCAGTTCAGCAGAGAGTATAACAGGCTGCGGATGACACACATTAGCACACATAATGCACTTGACATATTGAAAGGATAGGAAAAGTCCGTACCGGCAATGTGACCAGCAGTCGCTCCGGGCTCATTCTGAGGAACGGACTGAAGGCAGTACTCCAAGCTTCTGACGCAAGTGTCGGTATTGCAGCAAATGGAAGACCCGGAGCAGCAGGCCACTTGTGCAGCTATTTGCAACAGATTAGCTTCAGGCTCTGCGAATTCACAATAATGCGGTAGGGATAAGGTATGTCCTACATCTATGGCCAAAGCACCACATGTAACCATCGTCATTGCCAATGAAGGGATCTTTGTCATGTTAGTAACTAGCTTGAGGAATAGGGTAGTTATATCCTCGAATGTTAGGTGATTGGACTTACCCAAATCAATCGAAGTGGTTTTTTTACCAGACGCCGATTGGCAGTCGCACTTCATTGATGACCCCGTGATATAGCAATGACTGCAGCTACCACCATAACCGCCACTGTGCACTTATTAGTCCCTGTCTAGAACGGTATAAACCCTGCGAGAGGGTAGAGGAGGCCTGTCATACCCTTCCCGAGCAACAAGTTGCCCGTTGTCATTTGCAATGCAGAGATTCAAATCTTCATTGGTCAGACGCTCTCCGCCGTCATTTTGGCGGCAATGGGCATAGAGGTAGTGGGTGCCGGAAATTTCAAGCTAGAGTAAATAATGAGACACCACTGACGTTACAAGAAAGAAGAATTGGAAACAGGGGAGCAATACGTACATTGTTACAAGACCGGATAAACCCTCCACCAAGTACCAAGGTAATTGGAGTGAGAAGCGGGATGATTGTTGAAAATCTCATGATGAATGGTGGAGGAGATTGACGGAGGTCTGAGGCAACAGATGCTTTTCAATGTTGGTGAAGAGACCAAGCCATGGGAGCGAGCCTCGAGGGATTGCTTTATTTATACACAAATTTCCAAGTTGACGCTTGTGATCCCCAGCCTCCATCGATGCTTGCGTGTACGATGGACTGGTCGCCCAAGCACCACACCGGAACCTCACCTCCGGTGCTGGGCGCGTTTCTGTCGGTGTCATCTCGGTAGCTTTTCTGCCGACCAGTGCAATATCGTCTGTCTAACGGCGGGTTTCGCCCAATGGGCGGTGCTTACACTCATTTAGGTGGAGAAAATATGAGTTTTGGAGATGACGGAGAGCTTAGGTAGGTTTGAGAGGATACGCACGTCAGCGCGTATCTTTTAGCTTTGGAGTCTAGCCTCCAGGGGACCCCGCGTTTCCCACAACAGGTGTGCGTACTTAGGAGGCTAGGCTGAGAATTACAATTTACACGTGATGCAGGAACCCGCATATCTGTGTTAACAGTCACAGCGAGGAACGATGCAGAAACGCACCTGGCGCTTCTCCCTGCTAGGATTGTGAAAGTGCTAATGATTCATGTTCCCCCCTTGCGCAGGAGCGGCACCCGGCAACCCCATCCGATAACCTGCCTACTGCCTAGTAATCCTGGGACGGAGGAGGAATACGCGCCTCTCCCGGTCGATTTACGTAACACGCCGGGACCGGGACTCGCAGCGCGAGCACGCTCGAGATTTTTTCTTGTCCTCGAAGTGACCAGTTCTGAGCCCTTTTGAGTGGATCGGAAGATTTATAGCCAAAACATTAACTCAAAAAATAAACTAGACTGCATGGCCAGGAAGTTTCCTAACATGCTGGTCCCGACTTCTTCCTGATGCCCCCAAGCCAGTTGGCAGAGCATCACCAAAACGCTTCGAAACGCACTCGACGACGGACTGTAGTTCCTTCGTGAAGTCGTCTTTTCCTTGCTTCCACAGTATCAAACCGCGCTTCCTCTTCCGACCTTGGCCGTTCGGGTTCACCATGCCAAGAGGCTGGCGATCGCGCAGCTCTGCCCGCTCAAAGTCGATAACCATAAGAGTCCCGCTGACTGCGTCGTATAACATGTTGCGAGGCTCTGCATCACGATGCAGAACTTGCAGCCGATGAAGTTCGGAATAGGCCCTGCTTGCCAAATCTATGGCGAGTGATTTGTTAACCCCGTCGGTGCTTTTGGACAGCGGGCGCCCGGCCCAGCTCAGCAGCAGGAAGTAGTCAAATTCGCAGCCATCAAGATAGTACGGCAGATCCAGATATATCAGGCCAAGGCACACGGGGACGTATTTTCCCTGTATCTGGCACGCCTGGTCGTACACGTCCTTTTTATGCGAGAGACGCCCGAAGCGTCCGGCCTCTACGCCTTTGGCAACAAGCGTATATCCATGAGCCGAGAGCCGAAGCTTGAAGAGTGACCCGATAGCCCCAAACACGTACAACGGGGTCGAATCCGCATCAGGCCCGCGGTCTTCGGCCAGCTGAGTTCGAAGGGAACGCAGGAAATCCACATGGCTGATGTGTCTCGATCCGAGGATTCCGGCGTTGGGGCAGGACTGGTCTATTGGTGGCCCAGATACTATCCCGAGTAGGCATTGATGCGTGCAGTACGGCTGATCTTGTATTCCTCGCTGTGTCGCCCCGCTGTGCCCCCCTTCTCTTGCGCCACCTGGGCCGCGACTGTTGCCCGAAACAGGGCCAGAAGCCGCAGCCCTCTGTCCCGAACGAGTAAGCCGATCCACACTAGGTGAAGGAGGAGCATCTTCTTCGTCGTCATCGTCTCTGGCAAGCACTCTGGTGTCGATCGGGGAGCAGTGCGCGCGGGTCCGAATCGGCGAGCGTGTGAAGCCTTGCCAACGCTGGGCTTTGTATGGGGTATGGCGACTTTTATCCCTGCGGACCGTGCGGGGATTTTTCTCCACTCATCATCGTACTCTACAGCCCAGGTACCAAGCCCCGTGGCAGCGTCGGACCAAGACAATGGAGGAGGCGGCGCACGGAGGGCTTGGGGGATGAAGGCGAAGACTTGTGCGACGGCTGTACGGTGAAGCCTGTTCTCGTCGTCGTCGAGAACGTCTTGATTTGGCACACACACGTAGTAGTACACTGTGGTCGGGTCATCGGCGATATGTAAAAAGACAAAGGCCTGCCCTGTACAGACGTAGCCGTACTGGATGCGCTTCCCAACCATGTAAGAGAAGAGTTGGGTGACGACGGCAGTAGCAAGAACCTTCGATGGGAATGCCAAGTCCTCGCTGTCCTGGTTGATCACGTCTCGGTCCGGTTGGATTTCGGATACTAGGCCGGTCACCACTTCATCCTGGCTCAGTTTGTGTGGCGGCTTGTATTCGATTGCTGCCGCGGGGATCCTTACGCCATCCGATAATCTGTAAGTGCAGAACTGGTCCGCCAGGTTGCCTTTCCCTTTTACAATACGGCGGCGTTTGCGGGCTGGTCCGCGCGGTGCGAGCGCAGCCTCCCCTGCACTACCCCCTGAGAGGGGTGCAGGCTCCGAAGGTCCGGAGAGACTCGGGCTGCCATCGGCGGGAGTGCCAAGATTTGTGTGACTCTCAAATGTAATGGTTCTACGCAGGCCAACGCTGGCCCGAAGAACCGGGCTTTCGTATACCGCATCAACTAGCTTTTGCACCGCATTCTCCACGGTGTCGCGTTCGTAGTACCTGAGGCCGTGTTCGCTACTGATGGGCTGGATGACAGACCGTACATAATCTAGCTGGTGTTGAGATGGAAACCGATGTTGCTGGGAGCCGAAGGACGGCTCAACAGATAATCGATTCCAGATTTCCTCCTGCCTTGCGGGAAAGTCATCCCACAGGCGGATTCGGCGGGGGTACAGTCGACCGACAGGATTGGTGGGTTCGCCCTGCGTGGTTAAGGAAGGGTCGGTAACTACCCTGATCGCAAGATTGAGAGCGTGACAAGCCTCAAGATAAGGCTCTAGTTGCAGTGGCTGCGCGACTTCCTCTGCTTTTTCGCGCCGGCTTTGTTCTTCCACGCACGGCTCTCGGCTTCTTCGCGTCAGCGTGGCTCCTCCTCGCGTCGACGTTGTTCCTCCTCGCGTAAACGTTGCTCCTCCTCGCGGAGACGTTGCTCCTCTTCGCGTCGGGCTTGCTCCTCCGTTGCACGGCTTTCGGCATCTTCGCGGCGGCGTTGTTCTTCAAGAGCCCGCCGCAATCTCGCAATTTCTTCCTCCATCGCGAGATAAGATAACCCTCTGAAACGATTGTTGTCCTGTGGTTAAGACCCTTGGCGATCGCGTGCCCCCCCCGGGCGGTCGACAACCAAAGCACCATTCCGTTGCTATACTTCGTCGTCGAGGTTTGGTCGACCTCTCCACTTTGGCTCCGCCATGTTTTTGTCGCTCGGTCCTCGCTTGTCACGTGGTTAATCCAACCATGGCAGTCATAAATTGGTCTGCACAGTAACCAACTACCGTAATTCCACGTTTACCGGTTTGATAACACCAAAACCGTGAGAAATTTATATGATCGATTGACTATGGCCGGCACCTTCTTTTGCATTCGCCTCGCCGTTGGGGTCTTCCAAGCTGCGAAACCCCATGATCGACTCCGAAGCTTCAAGCTGCTGGGCGCCGAGTTCGAAAAGGGGTTAGGTTACGAGCATTCCATAAGTCCTTGATTGGTCATTGACGTGCCCGGTGTGGGGCCCGCGGCAAGCGCCGTCGACCCCCGTGCTTCGGCGGAAGGGGCGACTCAGGCTTGCCGGCTGAGAATTGAACTCCGGCCAGGACTGGGAGGAAGGAGGATACCTTGCCTTGCGGTTTTCCATTGTTCACGGCCCAACCGCTCTCATCGCTGTTCTTCTGCACCAATGACACCCAGAGAAAAAGTGAGATTCCCATCTTTCTTTATGCGGTCCATGCACTAATGCGCACGTTACATTCGCTAACTGCATACAATTTGCGATCTTCAGAAGCAGCAAGATCCCTCCACAGATCCGTCTTCCGCCGCAGCAAGGATACGGAACAATCAGAGGCGGTCAAGAGCACGCCACCGCGAATTCGTCGACGAGCTAAAAGCCAAAGTTCGCGAGTATGAGCGCCAAGGGGTTCAAGCCACGCTGGACATGCGCCAAGCAGCGCGCAAAGTCGCGCTTGAAAATTCGCGATTAAGGTCCCTCCTCGCCTCCCGTGGGGTCACGGACGAGGAGATCAGTCACTACCTAGCGCAATTTGAGGACCGCGCGTCAGTGGGCTTGCCAACTGCAGCCCCGACACCGCAAACAGACGCGTCACCCCGGCTGCCCGTCGGGTCGGACTCGGGCCTGTTGTCGTCTGACCGCAACGTGCCCGATGTTGAACCGGCTTCTGGGCTCAACACGCTTGCCGTTGCCGCGGATACCAGTGCCCGGCAAACATGTTGCGGGCCTACCACGCAGTGTACTCCCGACGAAGGGCGGGGCGTTCAGAGTGCTGCAGCAGAGGTTCCTCCGCAGGGCCATCCAGCCTCGCCGTCACCCAGTCCAAATAAACCCAACACGACAACCACTTCACACCTGGAAATGTCGTGTACCGCTGCTGCCCACATCATGGCCAACATGTACAGGCATGGGAACAGCGAGCTTGCGAGGGAGGCCCTGGGATGCTCTGGGCCCGAGGAATGTTATGTCAAGAATACCCTGGTTTTTCAACTCCTCGATAGAGCCGAGAGAGATGAACAATAGCATAAATGCCGGGTATTATTCAGGTATCTTCGCATTAATGTTATCGTAATTGCTTCCCATAATCACACGACAAGAAATAGAAACAAAACCATATCTCAACTAATCCAACCACCTCCACTTATTCCCAATCCACTTGACAACATATACCAAAAAGATCAACAGCGGCACTTCAATCAACGGTCCGACCGTGGCCGCCAAAGCCTGATCACTTTGCGGCCCGTATGTGGCGACTGCGACGGCAATGGCCAGCTCGAAATTGTTGCTGGCGGCTGTGAAGCTCTGTGTCGCACTAAGCTTGTATCCGAAACCCGCCCTTCGTGATGCCCAAAGCGTGACAAAAAAGATCACCACAAAGTACACAACCAGAGGGGCGGCGACGCGGACGACGGAGACGATTTGGTGCACGACCTGGCGACCCTGCGAGGCGAAGAGGACGATGATGGTGTACAGAAGGCCGATCAGCGACCAGGGTGCCAAGTACTTCATGAAGACGTTCATGAACCATTCGTGGCCAGCAATCGCTCGGACGGCAAAACGTGTGACGAGGGCCGCACCAAAGGGGATGCCGAGGAAAACACCCACGCTGGTGGCGACGACCGAGTACGACACGTCAAGAGTGCCAGACTCGCGACTGATGACGCGGATGTAAAGAAGGGCTAGTGGCGCAAAAAGAACCATCTGGAGGATCGAGTTGACGGCGACCAGGATGGCGCAGTATTCCGTGTCGCCGCCTGCCAGGCTCGTCCAGATCAAGACCTAATCATAATGTTTTAGAACGGTTACTCTAACCCGAGAAAGGGCAACTGATAAAGGTGGTCACATACCATGGCAATACATCTTCCTAGGCCAACCAGGATCAAGCCAACACGGAGCTCACCCTTGTCGGGTAGGAATGCCCAAGCAAGCCCAAGCTGGGACGGTGTTAGTTAGGAAAGTTGAGGACACTGCTGTGAGCATAAGGGGGCTGTCCATACCATGAGAAGGGGCGCCACAATCCAGTTGACAAACACGCTAAAGCCGATTTGCTTCCAGATGCCTCTGTGCGCAAAAATTTGGTGCAATACCTCATACTGCACTTTGCAGAGGATCGGGTACATCATCACCAGCAGGCCGACGGCTACAACTGCCCGTTAGGGAAAAGCCAAACGACGAAGGCAGAAAGACATACCTATCGGAATGGATACGTCGGCAAACTTGCCCTTCTGCAACGCCGGGCCAACTTCAGGCACGAAATTGCCCAGCAAGACTCCGAGGACCATGGCGAGGAGGATCCACACCGCTAGAAAGCGGTCGAGCCAGCCCAGGGACTTGAAGGCGGAGACTTTCTTTGCGGGACTTGTAGCCTCTTGTATGCCTTGTTTTTCTATATCACCGGAGGATCGAAGATCTGGAGAGTCTGTTGCTGTGTTTGCCGGCAGCACGGCCGGGCCGTCGATGGGCTGATTCGCCATTCTTCGACGATTGTTGTGTCGCGTGTATGTTGGCGATGCACCTGTGGTGGTTTAGGTAGCCGAATGTATGGAGAAATGAGGAAAATGCATGGAGGGAGATGGGATGCAACCGATATATATACCCCGTCAATTGTAACATCAGCTTCCTGTTCCTGAATGGAAGACTCTAAGTCCACGCAATTATGTGATGAAACTTTGGAGGGCAATCGTGGATGTGCTCAAAAAAGTTGCCCCACTGGATCTCGCTAATCTTGACCAATCATCAGGGGGCAGTGACATGCATTGCGTTTTGGGGCCTCAACTTTCAACTGCTATGAGGCCTTGGGAGCAATCCAATGTTCATGCAGTAAACATTTTCCGCATTTTAGTTATTCCCATTTATTTTTCATTTTTATTATTTTTTCTCCACATAAATCTGAGTTCGAGTTCGATATCTTTACTCGGTTTGTAATGTGGAACTCGGTTCGTTGCCCATGTCATACTGGGGAGGTCATCGCGATTTGCCAACCGTGAAAAAATCACACATCATATACCCTTTGAGGGAAGAAGTTAAGAACAATGCCATTTCTGAACGGATTGAATGAAACTAGAAAACTCAAAAGCTACCCGGGTCACTAGATTATTTACTTGCTTGGAGTCCCAATCGCCGAAACCTTGAATCCTCCCGGGCACAATCTCTGAAAGACCTGGTCGGGGTCATACTTGGCCGCAACGCCCTGCATCCCCTTGATATTCTCCTCTCCATACGTCGCCCTTGGGTCCTGTATCTTGTTGGCGTAGTTGAGGTAGCGCCACTCCAGCAAGCCTCCCTCGATCCCGCGCGCAAACTCCGCCACAGAATCCACCCACATCTTGACCTTGTGGTAAACAAAAGTCTCCTGCTCGTTGGTCATAACCATGGCGATGGCGTGGAACAGGATGCCGTTGTGTTGTTGCCGTTTGACGCCCATGACGTTCCCGCCCGCTGCCACGCTGTTCTGGATGGCGATGGTGGGCAAGTGCTGGAACATGCACTTTGTGATAAAGTCCTGCCCGGGAATGAAGGCGGTGAGGTCGGCCACCAGCTGGTCGTGCAGGGCCGAGGTATAAGTTAGGATGCGTGCGTCGTTTTTGAGGGTCAGGGTGAACCAGATTTCGCTAAGTCGCGGTTAGCGGGGGAAGATGGAACAATGTTAGCACGCCAAACTTACCGCATCATGCCCGGGACCTTGGCCTCACGGACCAACGCGGGGAGGGTCGTCCTCTTGGCCGTTTTCCGAATATGGGGCTGTGCGAGCCACTGATCATAGGCCGGTGGCTTCTCAACGCCGGCGACATTGACGAATCGGCTAGTCACCGCAACATCCTTGAACTCGGGGGTGTGCGTGAAGATGGCAGTGAGGTCGCTGTCCGGATCGTTGACCACATTGTCGGCGAACGACACCACAGATTCGATGGCGGCGGGAATCGCCTGTCTGGGCATCACAGCCATGCCGCCCCAGACCTTTGCGCAGGGGATGGTCACCATGGTGAACTTGGTCACAACGCCAAAGTTGTTGGACCCGCCCTTGAGGCATCGAAACAGGTCCGGGTGGTTCTCCTTATCAACGTTGATGGTACGGCCGTCGGCGAGCACCACCTCGTACGCCAGCACGTTATCACACGCAAAACCGTGACGACTCGTGAAGAAGGTAACGCCGCCGCCGAGCAGCAGGCCCCCGACACCGACATCGCCCTCGCCCTCGCGCGCACCGTCAACGGCACGGCCATACTTGTGAAGCTCATCGTAGACATCTTGTCACAAGCAACCCGCTCTAAAGGTGACCGTCTCGGAGGCGCTCGGGGAAAAGCGGTGCGGCCCTTGGTGCGACGACGGCAGTCATGTTGTTGGATCAAGGATCTGAGGTTTCTGGTTATCAAGGGAGGTTTTAATGAAGAGTGTTTGGAAGAGTTTGTGTGAAGGTAATGATCACATACCTGGCAAGTAGGTGCTTATTTATACACGACCAGACGCCACCACTTTGTCATTGTTCGACTCCAGACGCCCGGTTAAGTCAGGAGGTCACCTCAGAAGTTGCCATCACGCACGTATCCTGACCCGTAAGTGATGGCATACCTGCTTCCAGTCGCCTTCGGGCTCGTAGCGACCCGATTGGCGTTGGAGAGAAACGGAGCAGGTGTGTTGGCACTTTCGAGACATGATCTTCATAACAAAATGCTTCGTTTGTTTGAATTCCCCCGATTGTTACCACATTCTAGCTAGGCCGTGCGCCTTGTCGGCAGTAGCTTGTCGGATGTGGTTGAGGCCCAGGCCAGCCGATCAAACCATTGGGTGATCACCCGGGCTTTGACGCGGGCATCAATTTATTCAGCTGGCTTGAGCTCTTGGAGAGCTGAAGAAGATCCTCTCATAGAGGTTTATGGCAACGGCGATCACTACGTCACCGGAAGGTGGGCAACGCACACTTCTCCGGGAACCGCATTATACAGAGATTCGCAGGTCTTTCTCCTTGGGTATATCGCGGCGGATCCAAACTTGTAGGCATCGCTTCGCTCTTCCAGTCGCGCGGCCCTTCTCTGCGCATATCTCCGGAGGATAAAGGCTAACTAGCAGTGTGTGTTGTCAGATGGGCATTTACACAGAAGCATGAGTAGGTACCTATACAAAAGCTGTTACCACGAAAACTGGTAGTTACTATAGTCTAACTGAAAACATGACCGCCAAATGTCGTAGACATTGGTCATTTTCTGATGCGTTTTAGAGAACTGCAGAATCATGGAATGAAGCGCGGCGTTGCGAGGACATGAGTGGTAGGCGTTGAAGATTCAATATTTTGTTATGAAATGTTTCACTCATGATAGCAACACGATGGTAACGTTCCGATAAATGGTTTGAATACAACTACCAGGGCTCAACCTATCTCCCTAGTTCAGATGAACACCCTCGTCACATTCACCGCGGCGCAGTCCGGCGTCTCCGGCTCGGTACCATCTCCTAGCGCCCACACCAAACTCTGATACTGGTACCCCGAGAAGTAGGTCGAGCATGCAAACCACCGGTAGTACGTCGAGGTCTGCCCGGCGGTCGGCGGGCTCGTCTTGTAGTTCACGTAGCCCTGCACGCCCAGACGCTCCTCTGCGTCGAACGAAAGAGTCTGGCCGGCATAACCCGGCTGGAGCAGAGGGAGCGCAAAATTGGTGATGGGGTCGTAGAAGAAATCGAGAGCCGACGGGATCGGCGGCGTCGCAGGCAGTTGGTAGCTAAGGACGCCTGGGGCGCCGGGAGCTGGGCCGGGGGGCACGGTGTTGGCGGAGGAGTTGAAGCGGAAAGTCGCGGGCGCGAGGGGATTGGGGCTGGAGACGGAGCCGCCGCCGGAGAGGCAGAGCTGCTCGATGGCGGCGCCGGTGTGGCAGGCCGAGAGGGTTTGGCCGTCGATTTGGGCGTCGTCGGAGGAGAGGACAAGGTTGAACGGCTTCGATTCAACGTCGAATTGAGCACTCCCAAGGGCCGCGAAGGCTAGAGTGGTGGATAATGTGAGTTTCATGATGAAAGGGGGTATTAGGTAGGTAATGTATGGATTGTAGGTTCTAGGCGAGTGACTGAAGACTAGAGTCGAAAAGAGGAAGTGAAGGCTCGGCGTTCCCTCTTATAAGTGTTTAATGAGCATTCCACGACGCTGGAGGTCGAGGGTCGCAATCTCACCGCTGATCTACCCGTAGATGACGTAGCATCTCGTATCTTTTAAAGGGTTGCAGTAGCTCATGGAGGAGCCGGAACTTTGCCGCTGGAGGGCCATGGCTACCCCTACCCATGTTACTGTGCAACTGCTCGTCCTATTGAGCCGGAAGCTTAAAATTCACTGCCAATCATCGGTCCCGCGCGTCATGGAAAGACCGGGTAGCAAGCGGTTCAGAGCTGCATCTCGTATCCATTTTGAGAGCGTTGCAGCTGCTCGGGAGGGTAATCCTTCCCAACTGGGTATGTGTGGGTGGTACCTAGGTAGGTAGGTACCTTTGTTTTCTTCCAAAGCATGACACTAATAAGATACAGTCAATGGAAATGTTCTGCGCGAACGTCACCTTCATTGCGAACCTACGCGTAACCCTGTACTCGACGTACCTACCTAGGTAATCTGACCTCACTAAAAGAAGTCGGAGATACCACTGATGGCCGAGGTAACAAGTCTGGCCCCAAGGCAAACGCGGCAACGGGCCTAGTATGGCACCAGCAACCACCGATTGGGAAGAACCGTATTCGAATGCCGGAGGATCGGGGATAAGCCTTTGTACCATGTCAATGTTGGTTTCCACCGAGCCCTTTGAGTCCGTCACGACGTTCTTGAAATCCGCCGCGGCACCGACACCACCATTCCCTGTCACCGGAATCTCCATGTTAGTGCTCGGGTCAGAAGTTCTGACCACCGTTTAAGGCAGAAGGGGAAATATTAAGAGCACATGGCAAAACACGCCACCTAACCAACTAGATCCAACAGCCACGTTAGATCATAGATTATACGTTCTCTCCACCTGCTCCTGCCTCTCCTCTTGCTCATCCATCGGCCGGATCTGCAAAGACTGCAGCGATCATACACATCGTTCAAGTAATTTCGAAAGCCTCTAGGCCTTGCCAGCGAAGGGCCAAGTGAGACGGACGGCGTTAGTGTGCGATGCGGCTCGTCTTTGGTGAACGGGGAGGAGCCGCGCGGCCCGACGGCTTGGGTATGCTAGGTAGATAGGATGGATGGTTGGCCCGAGTTGGAGAAGGTCGGCTGGAAGATGCCTTGTGTGTTGTGGTATTGCGCATCCGCAGATGAATTAGCTGGAGGGAGGCGGGCTACCAAGTACCTAAACCTATAGGGATTTTCTTCGTTGTTACAAAGCAAATATAAGCCGGAAAAGTCCTTGTATAGCATCTCCGCCATTTTCTCCCGAACGTATTCAATCGGTTTCAGATCCGGGATATAGAGGTGGTGGTCCTGAACCCATGGAATGGTGTCTGGGATCCATGTTCGTTTCCACCATTCTTTTACCTTCTCTGCCGCATGGACTTTCATATTATCCTGGAGAAAAAAGGACCTGGCCGGGAGAATGGAACCAGAGCTTCCTCTAAACCCCAATTATAAATGTGAACTTACAATTCTCAAAAAACTTTCCCCACGAGATCTTGCGAAGCCTGACCAATCACCAGGGGGCAGTGACATGCATTCCGTTTCGGGATGGGACCCAGAGCACCCGAAAATGGCCTGCCAAATTCGGTAACCAGGCGCCAGAACAGCAAGCTCAAGACTTGATTAATGTGCAAGTTGGCCGTTTTATTAGTCTTGAAGGCTCAATCCGTCGCACCAATGACCAAACCAATGTGACTGAGCCAACGACCAGAATGCCACGGCCCTCGCCCGCCCTCTGTGCCCCCCCACGGTTTCTCTTCATATTCAGCAGCAAGACCGTCCCGGTTCCCGTGCGCAGATTCTTCCACCAGCAACACTCCTATCTCTACCCTCAACCAACCATGGGCGATCTCAACAACTTGGACGCAATCAGGGAGCCCACACTACCCGTCGCCGATCCCTTGTACCAATTTCGGTCGTTTCCAATACGGGCTTGCGATGACGATTCCGCGGTGCGCCAACGGTACCGTCCGTTCCTTTTGAACGACGAGATATCTAGCTCGGACTGGGTTGCGAAGCTCGAACTAGCCACGGCCGCCGAGATGGTGGAAACTCAGATTCTCTCCCAAGGGAAAGAGAGACTAAGAGTTCTCGTGCTCTATGGGAGCCTCAGAAGCCGGTTCGTCTCCCCAGCCCCAGCGATATCTGGCCACATACAGGAGCCAACGTGAATGTCGACCCTCAGATCATACTCAAAACTTCTTGCCTACGAAGCGTCCCGTATCCTCTTCCGCCTCGGTTGCGACGTGCGGGTGTACGATCCGTCAGGCCTCCCAGTCAAAGACGACCAGCAGCATGACCACCCGAAAGTCCAGGAGCTCCGGGAGCTCAGCAAGTGGAGCGACGGTCATATCTGGGTGAGCCCAGAGCAGCACGGCGCTCTTGTATGTCCTCCCACAACGCCCGGACGACCTCGTGTTTGGTTGGAAACTGACAAAACAACCGCAACAGACTGGTGTTTTCAAGAACCAGATCGACTGGATCCCACTCTCCACTGGCAGCGTCCGACCGACGCAGGGAAGGACGCTGGCTATCGCGCAAGTCAACGGTGGCTCACAGTCCTTCAACGCAGTGAACTCGCTACGCATCCTGGGCCGCTGGATGAGGATGTTCACCATCCCGAATCAGAGCTCCATTCCACAAGCTTGGACGCACTTTACCGACGCCGACGATCCGGTAGACGGAGGCAACCGCCTCAAAGCCAGCTCAAACAGGAACAGGCTTGTGGACTGCATGGAGGAGTTTGTAAAGTATACCATCGTCATGCGGCCGCACTTTGATCTGTTTGGGGATCGATTCAGCGAGAGAGAGGAGGCGAAGGCGAAGACTGCAAAGTGAATGGTGCATTGGTGCTCAATACTATCATGGATACATTCCCAGTTCCTCATATAATTTACCGAGATAGTTTGTAACTTGGAGATACGACTTGTATTTTGCATCATTGCTTATGTCGGTAGGTAACTACCTATCTTTCGAAGAAAACATGGTCTCGAGGCATCAAGTTTAAACGTGCCCTTCCCCCTTGTAATATAATCCGAGCTATATGTCTTTTCTGGCACCTGCTCTCTCCTCCGGCGCCCTCATTTCCGTTAGCAGCGCGTTCTTCCCTGCTCACGCAACTCACTTCCGATTTTCCGGATGGTGCTGCTGTTCAATGGCGGCGAATCAAGCCTTGACCGTACTTGACGCTTTCCTGTGTTCGGAAAGTGCACCCTTGGCAAACAGGCACCAAAAAGAACCTTGGAAGTTGGGATCGAGCGGGCCAGATCCAAGCCCCCAAACCGCAAGGAACAAAAAGACCACACCACACGACGCGCTTTTTCACGCGGCAAAGCACAGGCACAGATAGCAGCCTGAGCCGCAGCAATGGATTGACGCAAGGTAACGGGGTACCTGCGTTGCCGCGTTGAAGCCGCCATCAGACGCCCTGCAGGTTTTCCCGATTGGGACACGAAAACCCCCACCCCAGCCCGCGATGGCACCAAACCAGCAAGGTCAAAGCGTGGCTCTCGCGATGCATATTTGGCGAAATTGCGGCGACAAGGATTTGACGTCTGTTCTGGAAAGCCCGCGGTGGCCTTGGCGGCGCACGCCTCAGGGCTGACGTCCCAAGGTTACATGCTCCAGGTATTGCCATGTTGGCTCCGCGACTCCTCCCACTTCTGCCCGGCCCGCCCTCCTCACCAGCAACTCCCGCCGGGCCCCGGCGCGATCTCGATTGACGTACTTCGTACGGCGACGAGAAAACAACCCTAATTGACCAGACCCGGCCACGGAACGGAGCGGGGTATCGAGGATCGTCCCTGCGAGATGGACCCCGGGCTCTGAACTGAATCATGGACCCATCGACACACCAGGGATCCCCATCCCAGCCACCTCCGGGCAGCCACGACAGCAACGACAACGACCATACCCAACACCGAGTGCGCTTCGCCGAAGGAGAACCACAAGCAAGCTACACGATTCATCAACCGACCCCGAAGCGCGAACAACATCACGCCGCCGCATCCGTTGCCGCGCCACCGGCCGTGTATTGGGACAATAAAAAACACAACGATAGCGACAGAGAGAGCGATGCCAATCTTGCAGGATACACATTCTACCGGGAGGGGACACCTCCTCCGCCCGACTACGAGGGGCCGGGGAAGCGACTGGGCCGTGGAGGACCGGGGACGATAGGCGAAAGCTCGACAGTTGGCGGGGGAACAATACGCAGTAATGGCGATTACAGCATCGGTCCTCTCAACCCCCTCGAGACCAACTGGAGCCAGAACGACGGCAACAATCCGCCCCCGACAAAAAGGAGAAAGGTTTTATGGGCGATCATTGCCGCCGCCGTCTTGGTCATCGTTGCCATTGCGGTTGGTCTTGGGGTCGGCTTAGGCGTGGGGTTACCGAAGCAGAAAGGGGCTCACGCAGACGCCGTAGAACAACCCACAAGGTGTGTTAAGCCAAGCATGTCTTCGCAGAGTAGGTTCTAACCAGGCCATAGTTCAATATTGGTCTCAGGGCCCAGCAACAGCCCGGCACCAACAGACCCGCCAACCAACGCTCCTGGCGGCACCGGAGCCGCCGCAGGAGCCACAACCGGGTCAGCCGCCGCCCCACGGCCGACCTACAACTCGGATTGCCCTGCCCTTAACAACACGGTTTATAACGTGCCAGGCTCGACCATCAGCTTCCGCCGGGTGTGTGGTATCGACTACAGCGGCGACGGCGCCACTGACCTCGCACACGCCTGGACGGACAGCATGGCCGATTGCATGAACAGCTGTGCCTCCTTCAACCAGTGCACAGCGTGCGCATGGGGCTATTTAGAGGGGGACCGGGGCGGAAAGCACCGCTGCTACATGAAGACGGATCTGAAGAAGTCTCACAAAGCAGCGAGCGATTGGTGTTTTGCCATTTTGCAATAATCTTCGCGGTGGCTAGTCATGTTTACGGATAGAGACGGGAGATACCCCACGTATGACCTGCAATATTTGCTAATATATAATGAGTTATGTCCTGCCTTCCTGCGCCCGTTCTTGCCCTTTGTGAAGTGGGAATCGCATCGTCGACGCACCGCACACCACAGCAAAAAGCACGGCTTGACAGCCATTCTTCCACACCAGACGCCGCTGGAACATCTGACGCCATCCCGGGAACTACCAACTTACCAAAGCCTCTTTTTACACTGCTTCCTATCGGGCCTTCAAAGTCGGCTAGTATTGCCGTGGGGCAGCTGGAGGTAAGACGAAGGAAATTTAGCTCTAGGGGCTGGCTGAAAATCAGGTAAGCGGGCTTCTTGGGTGTTCGGAGGCAGCCGAACACCGGCCGTGGCCTGGGACGAGATAATTTAAAGATAGGTAGAGAAAAGATCTGAGTTATCAGGCACGAAAGGTTTACCCCTGAATGAAACCAGGAACTGAGGTGAGATTGGATCGCCCAGCCAGCCCGCCTCCAGTAACGACAACCCATAAGCTCAGCGTATTTTGGGCACCACCTTGGCCTCCTCCAGCTCGTCAAACACATCCGAAAAGGCCTCCCACGTGTCCTGGTACCTGAGAATCTTGTTAGCATCCAATCGCATCAACCATCCCGCTACCGACAGCCCCGGCACAGGGAAACACGAGCAGGAAACTTTACCCCGTCCACCCCGGCCGCCCTCGCCTTGCTCATGCTCTGCACAACATTCCTAGTCCCGGCCCCAGCACAAAGTCCACAAACGCCCACGTCGCCCTTCCTCAAACGCATACCCTCTGCAACCCCTCCCGCTCGGCCAACCTCTCCCACGCCGCCCTCACCTCCGCCTTCCCACTCCACTTCACCAAACTCACCCTCTGCTCCAGCACGCCCCCCTTCACCACCCCGGCACCCACCAACCCAACCTCCTCCGCCACCGCACCCACCGGCGGCGCACCCCCCAGCTCCGTCCGCCCGGCACACCCCTCCTCCCACTCCCACTCCCACTTCCCCACCACCACTTACCACCACCACCACCACCGCCACCACCAGCACCCCCCCGCCGTCTTGCTACTAAACTGGTCCTTCCTAACCACCATCCCAAACCGCCCCGCCACCCGCGGCCACAGCTCCACCCAGCTCTGCGCATCCCCATTGACCACGTTAAACGCCTGGTCGGCGGCGCGCGGCTCGCGCACGGCCCAGGCGCAGAAGCGCGCGTGCAAAGCGGCGGAGGTGAAGGTGTCGAAGCGGGTGTAGAAGGTTGGGGAGCCGGGGAAGGCCAACTCTAATTTGGCGGCGGTAGTTGTGTTGGTGGTGGTGGTGGTGAGTTCGCGGGTGACGGCGGCGTAGAGGGCGATGCCGGTGGCCAGGTTCATGAAGTTGCCTGTGGCGAAGCCGATCACGTCGTTGGGGTAGGTGACGGTCCAGTGGATGGCGGGGTGGGCGGCGCAAAAGGTGTGGAGGAGGGTTTGTTGGCGGTAGTAGAAGTTGGGGGGGTAGGGCGGCGTGGGGAGCCAGGGGTCGGATTCGAGGAGGGGGTTTTTGGGGGGCCCCAGGTGCACGCCGTATTGTTTGGCGCCGGTTACGAGGAGGATTCGCGCCGTTTTGGTGTGGTTGAGGGCGGTTAGGAAGTTGGAGAGCATGTCGCCTTGGTTGGGGGGTGGTGTTAGTATGGTGAGATACTTGTAGGGGGTTGATGGTCGGGGAGGGGCGAGACAAAAGGGAGGGGGGTGGCCATACCGTTGACTTCCCAGTTCTCCTGCTCGGTGTCCTTCTGGAGGTATGCGGCGAAGAATATGTACTCGGCTTCGACCCCTTGCAGGTCCTTGGCCATCTGGTCTGCCGAGCTCAGGAGGTCGATGTGCTTGTGCACGACATGCGAGGGGTATTCATCCTTCTTGCTGCGGGAGAGAGCATAGATCGTCTTCCATTCCTCGGGGTTACGTGACAGTTCCTTGACAATCTCCCGGCCAAGAATGCCTGGAAGACCGGTCATCAGTATGACGTTCAATCGACTGGTGGAAAGCTGTTGGCGGTTGCTTACCAGTTGCGCCGACCACAATTGCTGATGCCATGATGGAACTCGAACTGATTCGTTACACAACACTTAATTTGTTCTTTTATCTCCTCTTAACACCCAGAATTCATTCATTGACGGAAACAAGAAGAAGAGAGTGATGGCGAGGAACCCTGAGAATCCACTTCTGGTTATACCTGCTCAAGATGATGGATGACGTCAAACTCACAAGTCATGTACTGATGATCTACAAAAATGCAACAGTATCACAAACTCAACGCTTCATCACTCTGTTATCACTATCTCATTATTCATTCGTTAGCTAAGCTTAAACAGGTTGTCGCGGCTTTCAGATGTAAATCCTCAAAGATTTACTATATATCTGTAGCTCTAACGCAAGAGTCCGCTTGGCCGTGTCATTATATGCAGGCTATGAATATCCTGTAACGAGATGCTGCGAGGAGGTTAGGTTATACTACCAATTTATCATACTAGTTACTCTTAGTCCTCGAGTCTATACCGCTTCCTACCTACCGTACTATGACTTTTTACAGCAAGCGCAAACACTGTCAGTCCCTGTTGTCGGACAATCTCGAGCAAGTTTTCAAGGCAAGGTGCAGCCATCTACCAACCCTGAACTTTTCCCTCTAGTCAATGGAAGCCATCTGATGCGTGCAATGCATTTCGAAGACCTATCCATGACACGTTTCATGGCCAAGGCCCGCCGGCAGGCCTCCGAAGCTCCTCGCTAGCCAACCATACCTGCTTCGAACACACAAATCGGGCAACTCATTCCGTGTGGTTCCAGTCCCGGGTAACCGCATTTGGCATAGGTCGACGAGATCTGAGTTGTGGACTTTGCTGAGCCGGGGCAAGCGACCGCAGGTCGCCGAACTGGCGGAGGGTCTCATAGGAAAAATATATGATGAAATTGACGGTGCAAAATCGGAGAATCCCAGTTGGGTGTCGGTCACGGAAGGAACAAATAAGCTCATGGCTGCAGCTTGGCGAAGGCGCATGTGCAGAGAGGGTTGAATCGTGATTGGCATCGAATCCGCAGGTGGGACTTCCCTCGAGGTCAGTCGCCTTTATCCGCTGCGAACCTGCCTGCCGCTTCCAATTTCCTCCCACGAACGGACCTTTCCTGCTGGCTGCCTCATGCAGCATGCCCACAGCCCGGCGACCTAACGATTGGCGATTGCAGGCTGGGGACCCGGAGATGTGTCCGGAACTGCTGTTTGGCTGTCTTTCTGATTATCGCGTTACCCGAGATGGGGAGAAGGTCTAGAACATTTTCACCCCAACACACCCAAACCACCTCCCGTCGATGCATGCACGCGCGCGGGTGCCGGTGTTTTACCGTTTCACTGCACAGGCAGCACGGCCACCAGCCCACCACCACGGTACCACTCGCAATAACTGCCATCATTATTCGGGCCCGCCTTTCTCGACAGGCTTCACCGCATCTTGGCCTTCCAGGTTAGGTCTCACAAGGTTACAGAGGAATTTGCAAATTTTTCCGGTTTCTTTTCAACTGGAGCCCGAACAACACCAACTGCAACAGTCAGCAAACATGCCCTCGAGATACCTCAGAGTTGCACTGGCAGCCACTGGCAGCCCACAACATTCCCCGCTTATTATTTTCAAGTTTTTAGAGTAATTTATGATACGATGTTTCTTCAACCGACATTAGGGCAGAAGATGCGAACATGCATGCATGGCTTCCCAACTCGCTTCCCAAATGGTTGGCGGCCTGGTTGCACCCCCGACAGCGGCCATCCACCACCGGCGTCGCCGTGCCGCTCACCCCCGATGTTTCTGCATCTTCACCCGACCGCCGTTTGAAACCCGGGGAAGCATGTCGCCGTTGGATCCCCGAACGCCACCGGAACCCTGGGCCACCCCCTCCTTTACGAATAGAGTTTCTTGGAATTTGCAGAGGCTGCAGCGCCTCAGTAGCCCCTCAGTGACCCTATGGTCGACCTGGGCAGTCAGCATGCCTTCCCGATCCGTCTGCACGCCGAGAGCTGAAATGGCGGTCGAGACAAGAGGTGGCCCAATCGATGCATGGCGGCTGCACTGCTCCGCCTCAACTCATCTCAGCAATGACGCCAGACGGGGCTCCCAACCCAATCACCACAAGCGATCCCGTCGCTAATGCTGCCGGCGAGTCCAGCACAGTGGAACGGGGGGCATGGCTTGCATGAACATCCCGAATGGCCGTCACGTTACGTTCTGACATGGCGCCAGGCCGATGCGGCAGACTTCGTAGGGCTGATGGTCCACGGCCAAACTCCCCAAAGCGAGAAGTCGGCGATGGTCCACACCACCGTGATGTTTCAGTAACCGGGTCCCCGAGATCCGGCTATGCACAAAACAACAGCCAAGCCGTGGCCATGACCAGGAGTGATATGTAGAACGAGACATAATACTGCTACTCTTGAACGTCTTATATAATCCCTTACATCGCCGCCTCGGTTGTTGGTGTTGTTTAGAATCTCGGAGGCAACATCTACAATTCTACTTCGACTCCACACTCATCATCACTCCCAACTCACGGTAGCACACACACAAATACACGTGATGGCATCATCGAGGACCCTCATATCGTCGCCGCCCGATTCCCCTGTTGCGGGGCAAAAGCCTCGGCAGGTGTGGACCCCGGATGAGGACAGACTCCTCTCGGAAGCCGTAGCAAGGGGCAAGTCGCCGTCGATGAACCAACCTATCCCCGCCCGCAACTAACACGCCACAGAAACCCAGAAAGACGGCCCCATAAGCTGGCACAAGGTCGCCTGCCACCTGCCAGGACGCAACAACAAGGACTGCCGGAAGCGCTGGCACTACAGCATTGCCAACACGATACGCAAGGGCACGTGGATGCGGGAGGAAGACGAGAGGCTGCGTGAAGCCGTCGAGCTCTACGGCACGCGCTGGAGCAAGATCGCCGAGGCCGTCGGCACCCGCAACGGCGACCAATGCTGGAAGCGGTGGTACGACTGCCTCGACCCGCGCATCGACAAAAGCCCCTGGACACCCGAGGAGGTATGTCACTACACTCCGCCCCCGTCTTTCTCACCCCAAACAAAACCAAAACCTAACCATGCTCCCACCACCAGGACGCCCTCCTCCTCCACCTCGTCTCCCAAACCGGCCGCAACTGGAGCGACATCGTGCACCAGCACTTTCCCGCGCGCACCTCGCTCGCCGCCAAGAACCGCTACAGCATCCTGCGCCGCAAACAAGACGGCCTGCCCACCTCCACCTCCACCTCGCGGGGCTCGTCCTCGGTCCGCCACGCCAAGGCCCGCACTCCGGGCGGTGTCTCTCGGTCCCCCGCTCCGGCGCCGGCTACACCCTCGCTGAGCTCGAGCCCCTATCTGGGCGTAGTGGCGACGCCGTCGACGACAGCGCTGTCGACGCCCGAGCCGGAGGTGTTGGGGGGTGGTGGTGGCGGTGGTGGGGTGCAGGGGGGAGATTGGATGGCGTTGGCGGCGGCCGAGATTGATGAGATGCTGTATCGGGGGGCGCAGGGGATGGGGATTGGGGGGGGGGAGTTGGATTTGGATATGGAGTTGGAGTTGGATTTGGATCGGGGGTTTGGCGGGTTGTCGACCGGGTGGGTTCAGCAGCAGCAGCCGCAGGGGTATCAGTATCAGGGGCTGGATTCGTGCCAGCAGGCTGGGGGGTTTGATGCGAGTTTGGTGGATCCGAGGATGCAGCAGGAGGGGTATGGGAATGGGGAGTATTATGCTGCTCAGGGGCAGCAGCAGTTGGGGGTTGGCGGGTATGGGTATGACGGCAGCAATATGTTGGGGGTTTATCAGGGGGGCGTTCAGATTCAGGTGACGCAGCCGGGCATGTATGATGGGAGTAGTGGGCTGGTGGGCCAGAGTCAGATGGGGAGCTGGCAGGGCGGGTACGCTGCCGGTGGCTGGTGAGGGTTGGGGGTGTTCTCACATATCCCTCACTGCTGGCGGTGGATAGGGATGGGACGTGTACATACAGACAAGAAGTTGTCTACTTTGAGTGTCTACACCCAGCGCTCCGAACAGTTCAATTTTTTCAGTTCAGTAGTTCAATCCAATCAATCCAATCCAATCCAATCCGGCCATTTTGGGCCTCAGTGCAATCCAGATCCAGCTCCAGGATTGAACTGAGCTCGATTGAACTTACAGGGTTAGGGTTATAAGCGACAATACTTGCCGTTATCTGATAGTGAGGTACCGAACGTTATCGATAACTAACAGTCTCGTTGTTCAAACAGGGTCAATCGCTGTTGGATTGAACTTGCCATCATCAACCGCCCTTCGACCAGGTCCAACCCTACCGCCCAATGGCTACCTCAGACACGAGCTCTACTGCCACATCCCCGACGAATGCCGCCGTCGTCACCGGGCCTGTCGTCACCACCGAAAACAGCACCTTTTCGAGGCTTGGCCATGCGCTTTCCCTAGTTCAGCAGATCGAGGCGCTTGGGGAGGACCCTCCAGCGTCAATCGTCCCCGAGCAATGGCCTGTTGTGACCTGCAAGAAGGGCCTCAAGTACGTACCTGAAAACTGGCTAGATAAGCGGCAAGACAGGCGCTCTTGGGTGTGGAAATACGGCTTTTGCGTTGCCCTTGTCGTCGATCCAACTGGTTAGTTTTATTTCTCACAACAGCGCCCTCAACGCTTATCGTTATAATAACCGATTATTTATACAGTCAAGATGAAGGCGAAAAGCTTCCATTTCGTCTGCAAGCGATGTAGTGCAACGTTCAACGCTCAATCGACTTCGGCCGCACGAAGTCATCTCGAAGAACAACACCGTATTTTTGACGATAAACCTCACTCGAATTCGAACGACCCCCAAGCTACAACATCAAGAAAACGAGCTGCAACCAACCACAGTATTAGCGAGATGTTGAGCCGCAACAAGAACAAAAAGTCGACGGCCGTGGTTCCAAGAACCCAAGGGGAGCGCTTTCGTTACCTCCTTGTTTGTTGGATGGCTACGGCAAACATTCCGTTCGCCGCGGTGGAAAACAAGTATTACCGTCAAATACTACAGCTCTTCAACGCTCCATTAACTGACGCCCTTCTTCCAAAAGGGGGGGATACAACAAGAAGCTGGCTCACAAGTATGTATCACGATCTTCTTGATTCAATCAAGATTAAGCTCAAGGCTTCTCCACATCAGAAACATCTCTCTTTCGATCTGTGGACCTCCTCTCATGGCCTTGCGCTACTCGCAGTCGTTGTTCATTACTTTGAGAGCTCTGGAAATTATCAAACACACCTCCTGACTCTGTCACGGATTACGGGGACTCATGCTGGCGAGAACATTGCACCTGGTGTTCTAGACGTCATCAAGACGTTTGACCTACAGCCCTGCCTTGGATATTTCCAAACCGACAATGCAGATAACAACGATACGGCAATGACAAAGGTCCTTTTACACCTCAATCCAACGCTTTCCCCTGCGCAAGCCATCGCCCTCAAATGCAAGGTCCGGGTCCGTTGTTTCGGGCACATATTGAACCTTGTTGCTAAGGCCTTCCTTCAAGCAACCAACAAGAAGCTCATCAAGTCCCTGGCACCGGAATCCCTGGCACACCACAACGCAGCGGAAGAGGGAAGGCTTCTTCAGGAATGGCGCAAGTCTGGCCCTATTGGAAAGCTCCACTTCCTGGTTCATCACATTCGCCGCAGTCCTCAACGCCGGGATCTGTTTTCGGATATCGCTAAGGGCAAAGTTGACAGAGGAAGAACAGCAAGAATTCGGCGCTATTCTAATCGACAAGGACATTGCAAAGCTGCAGTTGCGATTCGGACAATGAGACTCGATGGCATTCAGTCTACCACATGATCGACCGGGCAATCATGTTACGTGATCCTCTGGATTATATTCGTCAACATCGTGACCAAGAAGGATCCAGATAATATCACGAGCGATGACCAGCTTACGCCTTCAGAGTGGGTGGTGCTCAAAGAGATCCGTTGCATCTTGGAACCGTTCAAAATCATTACAAAGAAGTTTGAGGGCCGGAAACCAAACTTTGCGGACGTCGTATCACATGCCTACACCCTGCACAGGAACCTCAACGAACTCTATCAACAGTATGCCAGAACAGCCAGTCAACATCACGATTTCCATGGGGGTCCCTGGGTTGGTATACGGCCACCGTCGCCGGCCCTGGGAAACTCTCTCAATCCCGGTCGGATGCAGTCGCTTTCGTCAGACCCAGACCCAGATATTGAACCCCCAAGTCAACGTGTTGAGCCTCCAAGTCAACGGCGGTCTGGGCGAACAATCCGGCCTCCAGCTCACTTGGACGACTTTGAAGTTGACCTCCCAGCACTTGGATATCGGCCCTCTACCACAGAGCCCCACCCAGCGCCATCGCCACGCCCTCAACAGCGCGTTGTTCAACTTGGGGAGGTAATTGACGATGAAGTTGATGATACTGGGTATGCCTTTATCCAAAAGAGTCTCAAACTTGCCATTGAGAAGCTGGAAAAGTATCTGGCGATCATGGACGCCACCCCAGCTTATTGGGCGGCAATGATACTACTTCCGAACTGTAAGATGCGGTGGATCGAGCGTTTTTTTACAGATGATCCGCTTAAGTCGTCCGACATTCAAGCCCGGTTCCGGGTTTTCTTTGACCACAATTATCCTCGACCGGCTCCGGATTCATCAAACGGGTCCCGGGACCGACCTTCACATCGCCCGGCGTTTGGGTATGACTTCTATGACCCTCCGGATCGCGTATCCGTTGATGAGGTTAGTGTCTACCTCAATGAGCCGGTTCTGCCACTAGAAGAGACCCCTTATCAATGGTGGTGGCGTAATCGTGACCGTTTCCCACGGCTTTCCAAGATGGCATTTGAGTTGTTATCTATTCCACCCTGTTCAACAGAATGCGAGAGGTGTTTTAGTGCATCGAAGTTGGCCCTGGGTCATCAGAGAAACCGCACGCACGAGGAAACCCTTTGTATGCTTCAGTGTATCAATAATTGGCTGCGGATTCTAGATAGCTAGAGCAGGAGGAACGCCAGGGAGTGGTGTGACTGTTGGGGAGACCTTTTGGGGGCTGAGCGGAACGGATCAGCTGCTTCCGGGGGGTAGGCCTTGGCAGATTGAACTAAACAGTTCAGTTCAATCTGAGGAACAGTTCAGTTCAATCGCACCTCAAAATCTTCAATCCAATCCAATCGGGGACCCAGGATTGGATTGATTGAACTGTTCGGAACGCTGTCTACACCATGGGTTGCATTTGCATGGCTTGGAGTTAGGCTGGCTAAGTGCCAAGAAGGATATCGTTATAGACTTGTAATTGAATAGAAAGAATCATCAAAGTGGTCCGGTCGTGAAAAGGTTCCGGGTTTTCGTTTTTAACCACATCACTAACAGTTCAGCCGTCCAACTTAGCAACCCCCGACTCCCCTGAATCTCTTAGTCCTGACCTGACACCTGGCCCCCACGAGACCCCCGTCGTCGAGTGGGTCTCGCCCCATGACCAACATGCCAAGATGAGAGATCCTCGTCGTCTCGGCTTCTCGGCCTGTTCCACTTATCAAAAGATCTGATTAGATCTTGGTCTGTTGGGCCGACCATCACCGCCGTTCCCTAGGCGCCCAGGCACCCACAACTTCTCCTCATTTCGTTTGGTCCGCATCTCCGTCGCTGTTGCCAACTTGCCTTCACAACAACCCTCATTCCGCGATGGAGGGCACACAACTTTGCCTGCGGATGCAAGGCGCCCTGCGGAGCACATTACCAGTGTTTCTGCGAACCCTCTGTCCAACAGGGCCGAAAGCGGTCAGCGCGGACGACGACGACGACCTGGATTGGATGAATGACCCGGAAAAGGTGGAATACATTCAACAACTGCTAGAATCCCTCTTCGAGGCCCGATACATTGTTAACTGCTATAACATCGCTATTGCCATCGTCATCCTCGTGTTTACCGTGTGGCACTGGCACGCGACCAGGAGCGATAATCGGAAATGGCAATTGTTGAGGCAACGGTCAGCGGCTGACAGAGCTGACGGCGCAGCTTCCCCTTCCGCTGCGTCGTCGTCAAGCAGCACAGTGGCCGGGGCAGCAATACCACCTACGGATGCCAAAGACATCGATATCGAGCGGGTTCCTCTCTTGGCGCGTGACAGAGCATCAAGGCCACGAAAAGGGAACCAAACCAGCAAAGCAATCAAATCCTGGCTTGCGTATCAACCGCAGCCCCTGTCCATCATCAACAGGACCCTCCCGTGCAACGGGACGTCCCTATTCATCTTGGCCTGGCTGGGCCTGAACGTCTTCTTCCACTTCTACCGCCTCCCGATGCGCTGGGATTTCTTCTTCATCTTTGCCGACCGCACCGGCTGCGTCTTCGCCGTCAACCTGCCGCTGCTTTACCTCCTCAGCGCCAAGAACCAACCCCTCTGCCGTCTCACAGGCTACTCCTACGAAGCCCTCAACATCTTCCACCGGCGGGTGGGCGAGTTGCTCTGTTTCGAAGCCGCCATGCACTTTGTCAGCATGATCCTCTGGCAGTTTCTGCTCGCGCGCGAGTGGCTGATTGCCTCACGGTCCGCCCTCACCTATTTTACGCATCCCATCATCCTTTGCGGCATCGGCGCGCTGGTCTCGTACGAGGCCCTCTACTTCACCTCGCTCGCCTCCTTTCGGCAGCGGTGGTATGAGCTGTTCCTCGCGTCGCACGTCGTCCTCCAGATCGCTGCGCTCGCCTTCCTCTGGTTCCACTACGAAACCAGCCAGCCCTTCGTCGCGGCCTCCCTGCTCATCTTCCTCGCCGACCGCCTCGTATGGCGGCTGACGCTCAAACGCACCACCCTCACCGCGGACTTGCACATCCTCGACAACGACACCCTGACCCTCTCCGCCAACTGGGCCATCCCCCATCCCCCACCCCAGCCATGGTGGCCGCGCGTACCGTGGGGACATGGAAGCCAACAATCCATCCTCCACGGCTGGCGCCCCACCGACCACGTCTTCCTCACCATCCCCCACCTCCCCAGCAGCAACACCTTGACCTGGCCACACGCCCTCCAAGCCCACCCCTTCACCATCGCCTCCGCCGCCCCCCAAACATTCCCCCACCCCTCCCCATCCTCAACCAACCGCCCCCCACGCCTGGCTAACCCTCCTCATCCGCGCCCACACCGGCTTCACCCGCGACCTGCTCCGCCACGCCCAGCAAGGCAGTTGCCCGTCCCGCGTGGCGGTGCGGCTGGACGGGCCGTATGGCTCGCCCCACGCGCTGGGCATGCTGCGGGGGTCGGGGTGCGCGGTGCTGGTGGCGGGGGG
Source organism: Chaetomium globosum CBS 148.51 (assembly GCF_000143365.1). Classification (NCBI taxonomy): domain Eukaryota; kingdom Fungi; phylum Ascomycota; class Sordariomycetes; order Sordariales; family Chaetomiaceae; genus Chaetomium; species Chaetomium globosum. The sequence continues at coordinate 2,491,384 of NT_165978.1, forward strand.
GAGCGGGATTGCGGTGGTGTGGGGGTTGGTTTGGGCGCTGCTTTTTGAGGGTGATTATCAAGGTGATGAGTCAGGTATGGGTGGGGGGGAGATTGTTAAAGGAGTGGGTGCACGTGGGTGTGGGAGGAAAAGGAGGCGGGTGTGCCTTTTGTGGGTGACGCATTCGCGCGAGCATCGGGAGTGGGTGCCAAGCGGGCAGCTGGCCGAGTTGGTGGAGCGCGGGCTGGAGCTGGTGATCCCGGAGCCGACGGCCGAGGCTGGACGGCCCGATGTGACGGGCCTGGTGGGCGGGTGGATTGGCGAGGCGACGGTTGCTGGGGAGGAGGTGGGTGTGGTGGTGTCGGGACCGGATGGGCTGAACCGGGCGGTGAGGAATGTGTGTGCTGAAGAGATTGGGAAGGGGAGGAGCGTGCGTGTGGCGGTGGAGAAGTTTGGGTGGTGATTTTGGGGGAGGAAAGAGGTTGTGGATGCGACCAGGTGCACGGTAGACGAGCATGATACATATAGTGACAAGCATAGAAGTCCGAGAGAGAGTGTGTTCATGTATTCGAAGAAGAACCATAGACTTCGGGAGTTGGTTTCCAGCATATCGTGAGCAGTAATAGATTAGGTGGTTAAGACTCTGGGATTTCAACATCGGGATGTTGACGTGGTAAACCATGTTGGCTTCGGTAAGGCCACAGGCTTGTTCCGATTGTATTTCCATGGTTATGTTAGTGGTTGATCAGGTTTGTGGTCTCAGTGGTACGCCAGGTGAGAGGTCTATGACGGCAGTTAAGAGTTTCAAGTTCGGGTTCTATAATGGCATATAAGCATCCTCAGCGGACCCCGGGAGTTTAGTTCAGTCGATACCTGTACATGACATGACATACTACCTATACTTGGAGTCATCCTGGGCCTATTCTTATCCTTCGCACTGCACACACAACTCGCCTTCTACCCAACTAAAACATCACGTCCCGCATCCTTGTACCTCTAGCCTAGATAGAGGTGCTAGACCTAGGCAACTCCTAACATATCTAGGCAACATGCAGATCATAGCCATGTGACCGTTCACAACTTCGCAGGGTCTGAGCGCCATCACCTGTCTAGGTACCTACCACTACGCTCAGGCCTTATCGCCTATGTGTGAGATAGATAAGTGTATGCCTTGTGTGCCTACACAATTAGCAATAGCACGGTCCCCCGAGCTTCGTTGTTTAAGAAGTCCGCCCACCCCGTCTTTTCTCCCATTTCTTCCCATCCCTCAAAAACATCACTCCTCAAAAATAAAACCACCCAGCACCACCCAACAACACCACCCATTTGCTGGTTGGTTTTTTTCTCTTCTTCCTAGGACGGCATCTTCCCGCGTCCAGGGCTAAAAAAATAAACAACATTACTTTTCGCACCACATCACTGTCACAATGGGCAACTCGTACCAGAGAAAACCGAACACAAAGTACAAACTTCCAATCCGTAAGTGCCCCCTAAGATCCCCGTAACACTAAAAGTCTAACAATCTCTTGATTAGAATGGACAGACGAAATCCGCCACAAACACTGTGGTGCCGTTGACATCGGTCGAGACGGCAAGCCTAACAAGGCTCATCGGTGTAAGGCGTGCCTCGCCGTCAAGGCCCGAGAAAGCAAATTGCGCAACGGGCCTGATGATATCAAGCTTGGAAGGGAGGAAAAAATGGAATTAAAGTTTGGTGATGTCCAGCAAAAGAAAGAGAAATAAATAATTTTTAAAGAGAAATCAATAGCTATATTTAATACTAACTAGTTATAACTAACTACAAGATTGTACTATCAGTTAGTTCAGCATGGTTAGCAACAAGCTAGAGACTATTTGGACAGAGATGTGAATTTCGGATAGCACCCCAACTTAACCCATACCGGTGTTACACAGCAGCTATAGAAGACAAGCAACAGCAGGCCAGCAGTATACCAGTATATAAGCCCCATCGTTGCGAGACTGTAAGCCTAACAAAGTCCGCCGGTGCAAGGCCTGCCTCGCCATCAAGGCCCGACATAGCAAATTCCGCTACGGCCCGACAACATCAAGTTCGGGAGGGAGAAGATAGAATTGAAGTTTGGTGATATCCAGCAGCAGTCATAGCCTGGTCAGTTGGCTTGCAGCATATATTTTACCCGCCACGCAAGCCACGTCGTCACACAAATACCAGAGTCGAACATCAGTGCACCCGACAGCCACCTGCCAACGGGCACTCGGGTTCTGTTAAAAGAAAACGCGATTCCAATTCCAAACTATCCTTCCATCTCACCGCCAGGGTATCTGTCTGCATCATCCACGGTCATTCATACACATCACCACATCGCTACCTATCGTATCAACATCCATCCATTAGCACCTCCCCCCAGCCCCACCCTCATCACCACAACCCCCCTCCCCCCCCTTTCCTCCCTCACTCCGCCTCATATTCCTCACCCTCCACCACAACCACCACATACCGCCTCGACGCCACCTCCTCAAACCCCTCACCCCCCAACCCCCACCCTCAACCTCCTCCGTAACATGCACCGCATGCCCCCTCCCCCCTGTACCCCATCTCCCACGCCACCCGCCACCATCCTCGCCGTCCCATCCACAGCATTAATAGCGACCGTATGATGGCGATGGCGCTCCAGCAGGGCCGGCGGGGCCGCGCCCTCAGAGAAGACCACGACGCGAGCGCTTCTGCCGCACCCTCTCAACACCACCCCCACCGCCACCATCACCATCACCGCCATTGCCGCTCCCGCCGCCTGCGGCCGTGTCCCGCTCCTCGTCGATCACGTACAGGCTGCCGGCGGCGAGCAGCGGGTCCGTTGCGGGTGCGTGGGGGGCTTCGCGCATGACGTATCGTCGTTCGGGGGCCGTGGTGGTGGTGGTGGAGGTGGCTGATGGTCGGCGGGAGGTGCTGCTGCTGGTTTGTTGCTGTTGAGGCTGCTGGATGGGGGGTTTCGAGGGAGGCTTGGAAGCGGACGGAGGAGGTGGAGGAGTCGATGCTGCCCGGGCCGGCGGTGGTGGCGACGGAGAAGTTGTCGACACTGAAGTGGCGGCGCTGTGAGCGCGGCTTGCGGTCTCCGTCGCTGCGGGTGTGCGGTGATACGTCGTCGGAGCCTTGTCTCCGCGCGTAGCGGTCCTCCTTGTTGCCGTAGCCCTCCGCATGTTCGTGGGGACCGCCGTTGGAACGGTCATTCGCCAAGAACGGCGCCGACTCCTCGTCGGAGGCCGGTCCTAGGCGGCGAGTCCGGGTCTCAGGGAACGGGTTCCCAATCCAGCCTTGGAGGAACAGCAGGGATGTGACGCCCGTTGCGGCAGCAAGTACGGCCAGGGACTTGGTCATGGTCTGCCAGCCCCAGAGGTAGCTAACGGCGCCAGCAAAAAGCGGCCCGGCAAGGCTGCCCCAAGCGTTTGTAACGCTGAGAAGGACAGTCGCCTGCGCTGTGGCGCTCGAGGAGTCAGGCGTGGAAGAACCCAAGACACTTGCGATTTCCTTCGACAAAGGGTCTCCGCAGAGGCCAGTGGCAAGAGAGATGCCGCTAAGCGTCAGGAGAAATGCATGCTGCACAAGCTGGGTGTTATCTTTGAGTTGGCCCAAGTAAAGGAAGGCAGGGAGAAGAGCCAAAAAGCCGGAGGTGGTGAGAAACCGGGTTGACTTGGGCACGTGCTTGGCCAGAGTGCCAGAGAGCAGCCCGGCAACGGCAGCAGGGGCTGAGAGCGGAACGAACATGTATCCGCTTTCGAGCACCGACCAGTCAAAGTGGCGCTGGACGAAGAGCGGAAGGACGCTCTGTAGTGCCGAGGCAATAAGACCAACGACAAGATATCCGCCCAGCGCAACCGAGAGCCGGTTCCATATGGCCGCAGCAGTGAGCGCTCCGGAAGGGTTAGGCTGGCTCAATTCTGCAGGTATCGATGTGGGCGAGATTGACCGCGAGGACCTCCTGCTGTGAGTCCCAGATGCCGAAGCTATCGTACCGTAGCTGCCACCTTGTAGTGTTTCCGACTCAAGAAGCCCGGTTGTCTCGTCCGTAGAGCCAGTCCCATTTATGAGAGTAACACTGGCAACCATCAAAACCAACAGCATATCGAATGCAATGATGGCATAGGCGAAGTAAAACAGGGCGTCAGGGCTGTAATGGTCGTGCAAATAGCCGGCGATGAGGGGCGCTGTCGCCATGGCGGTGCTCTGTAGGAAGGCAGGCGAGAGCCACCTTATCTCGGTGATTGCTGCGGTCGCAAGCAGCCCAGACGATGCCCCTGTGAAAGCAGCTGCCGCAAAACCCTGGAGAGCACGCGCCAGGATCAACAACGAGAGGTCGGAGGAGAACTGCAAGAGCGCAAAGGCAGCTGCGGCACAGGCCCAGACCTGCAAACAGCACAGCGTAGCCTTTTGGTCCCTGCCGTGTGATGAAGGGTATCAAAGCTTTGGGGAGAGGGTTAGCTGGGTACTCAACATGCCCAGGTTGCTGACCGAGTGCGGAACTCACGAGACACCACAGCAAAGGCACCACCGTAAGCAGCGACAAGAACTGATGTCCATATCTGGACTAAGGAGGAGAAAACCCGTCAGCAAATTAATCCCTCCCCCAACCTTCATTATGCGTACCTTGTTGCTGGGGGACATGAGCTTGGTGTTGCAGGATGGTCGGAATTATAGGGATAGCCTGATCGATCCAGTCAGTGGGAAATTGGGAAGGGCCCAGCAAGCATGTATTCGGGGGAAGGGCAGACTTACGAGACCCGAGAGGAACACATCCTGTGGTTCATGACGGTGGTTAGCAACGGGCAGGACAACTGGGATTGTCCAAGGCGCATCAACTCACGGCGAAGGCAGTAAACCTTCCCAATACCACGAGCAACGACATGGTGCGGGGTTCAGGACCCTGGCTCTTAATCCCAGTGCAAACTGCGGGTGGTCTAAACTCGATATCGCCGTTGTGGTTGGCGAGCCGGCGTTTGTGCCTGTGCCTAGGATCGGTGGAGTCCTGCTCCGGGCTGGCTCCGGTCGAAGTTCGGATGGGATCTGCAAGCTGTGACGCGCGGAGCTCGGGTCGCTAGGTGTAGAGCCTTCGGTAGGTATGCTTATCGAGGATATTTATGCTACCATTCTGCGAGCTTGCGTGGGCTGGTGTGTTTCCGTCTGTCCCAGTTTAGTCCGTCTCGCGTGCTGTGCGTGGTTGTGGTGGTGGTGGTGTTCGTGTACCCCTCGCGTCAAGATTAGATGTTTTAGGTGGTTTTGCTTCTGGATTTGTCGCGTTCAGGCACTCCAGTCCCAGGTTCAGTTCCGTGACCCCAACTCGGCCGACCAGCACAGAAACCGACCACCAAACTTCAAATCACCGGGCGAAGATGAGAACGCAGAGTTCCTCAGCTCCCTCCAGGGAGGAGAGAGAGGGGCAGAAAAAAACCGAGGGCCGTTGTTTGGTTATCTTTCACAACAGCAAGACCTCAGCTGGTCACACCCCAAGCTGTCAGAGGGGCATTGGCCAACCAGATGCCTGTTTCTCCCCCGAGACCCCCAAACCCCCCCGCCTCCAGCACTCAGCACCCCGCCTTGGGCTGCATGTGGTTTCCTCGATTGGATGAACCGAGCGCCAAGCTTCTTAGCTCGCGCAACTCCCAAACTTCCAGGATTCCTCGAAATCGACGGTGTCCCTCGCCATAAAATGACGGTATCTAACCTACTACAGCTAGACTGTCCAGACGCCCACAGCAAAAGTTTGCAGCGAAGTACTTCGTACCCCCAGCTCTCCCCCGGATACTAGGAGACTGCGTTGTAAGATGGATCGATTGACTCACTACCAACCTGGAAATGTAGATAGATCACTTAAAAGCGTGTCACGAATATGCCAACAGGTGGGACTCGGGGCGCGGGACGCCCCGAGCCAATCGCTAGGCGGACCAGTCAGGACAAGGAACAGGGACATCAGTCAAGCGGCAAGGTGCTAAGGTGCTATGGTGCTAGGACAGAACATAGCACATAGCAACATAGCACCTGGCGTCCCATAAGGAAAAGTACGGAGATACTTCGAGTCCTAGAAAGTATATAGCCACGAGTTCTGGAGGACTCTGGGAGTTCTCCAGTTAGCAATCACAACTACAGTTCGCTACAAGCTCGGAAGCCTACTGTTGAGACAAGTCTTTGTTGTGCACCCTCTGACTGCACCGAACCTAAGCACCCTTGAGAGATTACCTTCAACCGAAACTGAACCCTAACAGGACAGGGTCCTGGAGTAGGTTCGTCACACGTCGTATACGCGGGACTATAAGGGATTCGCTCATGGCGGCCTGACTAGGTATGGTAAGTAAATCCGCACGGGACTTCATTTAGGTACCCCTACCATCATGGACTGATCAAAACAAGGTTTCGCAACCCAGCGTCCCGACCATCCGCCGCTTGCCCTCCAAGATGTTCCCAAATCGCTTACCTACCCTCGACACCACGTTCCAGTCTTGCGCTCCGAGATGAGAAAAAACACCAATCACATAATTCAATGGCCAGACCTCGGTTGGTAATGTAAGGCGACCCTCAGAAACAACCACATTTCAATATATAAGGCCAGCTCCCGAGATTCGGACAAGAGACGCCTGGCTCTACGCAATCCGAAAGTCCCGTGCCGCAGCGGCAGCATTCTCCCACGAGAGCGCCTCGCCGTTCATGATGCCATACACGAAACACTCGCCCACCAGCGAGTAGACACCGGGCACCGCGCCTGGACGGAGCAAAAACGGCGTACTCCCGCCATGCAGCACCGCAACAACATCCCTCACCTCGGCATGCCACGGCGCCAGCCCCATATACCCCCGCTTCGACACCAACAGCCGGCGGTGACCACAAACCGCCCGGACCCGCCGTGCGTACTGCCCCACACACCCGGGACCGGCCCCCGGCCCCACTGCCCCAGCACGTTTAAACCGCTCCACAGCATAGTCCCTCAGGTCCCGGAACGGATTCCGTAGCGGCGCCCGGTGCTGCTGCCGCTGCTCAGAAACGGCGGTTTCGGCCATGTTGCCCGCCGCCGCCGCCCCTCCCGCCGCCGGGCCGTACCAGCGCTCGAGCACGACCGCATGCTCGGCAGGGGCGCTGCGCTCGCCGGCAAAGTCACCAATATACGTCCGCCAGAGCGCCGCGCGCCGCCCACCACCCCCGTCACCGCCCCCGTCCCCATCTCTGTCTCTGTCGCCGCCATAGGGGTCGGGGCACGCCACCGGTGTCGTCAAAGCCAGCGCCTCCCACTGTTCCAGGGCGGCGATCTCGGTGCGCGAGGCGGGTGGTGGCTGGTCGCGCTCGGGGTGCCAGGGGGTGCCGAGCGCGGCGACCGCGTCGAAGCGGATGCCGTGGAGGACGAGGGTGTGGGGGTCTGGGTGCGGTTGGGGCTGGGCGGGGAGGAGCTTGGCTGCGCCGTAGCGAGGCCGGGGGCTGGAGGCGTCGTCCTCGAGCTAGTCGAGGAGGGGGGATGGGTCGGCTGCACTGCGGCGGGCCCAGTTTGCGGACCAGGAGGGGAGATGAAGGATGTTGTTTGCTGTGGCGCCCTCGGTGGGGGTGGGGTTGGGGGTGGGGGTAGGGCTGCGCTCCACACGCACGTAGTTGAGGATGTCGAGGGTCCCGCTGTGTCGTTATCATCTTGCGGGCGAAATCTGCGTATATGTGTACCGCGCTTTATGGGGGTGCTGTAGTCGGGCACCATGCCCGCTTCGAGGATGCGAGGTGCCAGGTTGAGGAAGCCGTAGATCCTGTCTCTGGGGTCCTCGCACTCCAGCCACCGGAACTCGTACAGCAGCCCATAAGGGTTCAAATCCCGTTTCCCGTCGCTCCACTTTTGACGAAGTGCGTGGATGGAGTGGTAAAGCCTAAGAAAGTCCATGGCCTCGGGACGGACTCCCTCCCCGACATCCCCTCCCCAGCGGAGTCTCCCAGGTGCCTCCCACGTCCACTCATGCTGCCCAACCACAAAAATACAATACGCCGAGCCCAAGAACCGCTTCCTGAACAAAAAGACAGGCGCGGCGGCGTCCGCACATCCCAGTCGGGGCAAGGAACCCCATAAATTCCAGCGCCCTTCACGGCCGACGACTCGCCCCATCCGGACGCATAGCTGGCGCGCTTCGGCATAGACGCGCGGCAGAATACGCCACCGCTGCTGCTGCTGCTGATGCTCCGTCCCGCACCGGTCCCTTTGGTCCAGGCAGACGGCGTCGATCCAGATGCTTCTCGGGGACCCAGATGGAGGCCGGAGACGGCGTAGCGCTGCTAATATGGGCTCGCTGACGGGGATCGGCGTATCGTTGAGGGCGGTGGCTTTGGACTTGTTGGCGCCCCAGAGGTGGGTGAGGATGTCATACTTGGGGGCGGACGACAAGGGGACTGTTTCGAGGCGGCAGCGGATTGGTGCGTCGAGGGGTGCTGGGAGTAGAACTAGTAACCGGATTTTGTCTCCGCTTGGATCTTGGGGGGTGTGAAGGAAGGGTTTGGCCATGGCTGAAAGCTGGTGTTGTTGAAGGAGGTGTGGTCTTTTTGGTGGGTTGGGTGCGGCTGAAAGACACGGACCAATACTTTCTGGGTTTCTCTCCATTCACCGCATAACCCTGCATTCAGTCATGACACCGAACCAAACGGCTCCTATTACGTGGGAATAAAAGTTGGCTGGCCATGGAATAGAAAGAATGGTAGTTAAGCGTTGGCGCTATATTATCCAAATTTACAAACAACGACCCTGGTCTACCGAACCCCCCCACCTCCGACCCTGCATATGGTTCTCCCTGAGTTTACTTTTACTTTTTCTGCTTTTCTTGACTTATTTTCCTTTTTAATTCAGCCTCCTTGTCCGTTTGAGGGTGCTCGTTCTCGAGTGTATCCGCCATCACACCCCGTTACCTGCGATCTGCAAAGCGACGTTGACCCGAGCGCCGAGTTGCATTGACCCGTCCTACCGGACTATTGCCCCATCCTCCAGGTCCCTCAAAGTTACATTGACATGGTTGCCAGCGCCTGAAAGGTGAAGGATGTGGCCAGTGGCAGAATGAAGTTCGAGAAGTTGTGCCAACGGGGGGTCTATACAAGGGTGTGAGAAAAGTGTTCCGTGAACAGGGAATTGAAACTGGGCCGTCAGAAAGGGATAGAATTCCTGGTATTAGTGGTATTTGCAGCAGCACGTGTACGCGCTGAAGAAGATGTCGAACTTCCCGAAAAATTTGTGCTTTAACTAAAAACAATTGCACTTGCAAGGAAGTGAGAAGCCATCCCATTAAACAGCTAAAGATCCATGATCCAAACTACCTACATAAGTTCCGAAACCCCCAAATCCAAAACCAGACATCAGACTAACACAGCCCGGTGGACAAGCAAAGCGAAGTTCCGACCCCAACATCGCTATATTGAAGACCTCACGCCAATCCATGCACACGTAAGTTACATGATCCTAGCTATTAAGCGCTGCCAAAACGCGTCTTAGCAACGCAGCGGAAAAAGCCTACTTGCGGCAAGACTCCCCCGTCACCTGTACAACAGCTTTCGAGTTTGCCGGCTGAACCTTGTTAGGGCGAGTCGGCAAGGTGGTGGTAGCACCCAACTTAGTCTTCGTGTTGTTGCCAGCAGTCTCTGTGGTCGTTTGCTGGCTTGTCTTGGCGTGAGTTGTCGCGAGCTTAGTTGTTGTCTTCTTTGGGGATGCCGTGTTGGAGGCCAGCACCTTGGATCTGGGGGCTCCGCGGCTGTTTTAACACGACCGTCTTTGGGGGCGCCGCCTTAGATGTAGACGTGGTGGATGCCGCCGTCTTTCATGCAGTGTTGGCTGTAGCCTCTCCTCGCCTCCTGTTTCTGTATTAGCTCCCGAGTTCCTTTCTACCCTTTGGTGTTGTACAACGACGGCCAGATCTCTGATGAGCGTAGCCGCCACCGCCGCCCCCTGCCGGGGTATGGATAACCACCCCTCATTCAATAACCACAGATTTTTCAGGAGACCATGATGTCCGGTTCCTCCAAAGAAGGAACTGTACCCCCACGCCACCAGAGGCTCCAGCTCCAGCTCCCCTATCTCCGTTTCAAGGCGGTCGGACCTCCCGTTCGGCTTCCTGCTCCTCGAACTTATGTTCCGCCAAATCTGAATTCTAGTCTGCCCGATTTCTTCCCACAAGTGATCACGTCTCCTGTCCCGCTCTTTCGCTGCCCTCCGTTCCTCTTCTTCATCGTAGATCTGAACTCTTCGGTTACGTTTGACTGCGGTTGCGCTGTCGAATATGCCCATGAGAATTCCCTCGTTCTCCTGAATCTGCCTTTTAATTGCATGCATCAATTCTCGGGTCCGTCTAATCTTGTCGCGCAGCTGGGCCAACGGGGCCAGTTGCTGGTGTCTCTGCTGCACGACGCGATTGAGGTTCCGCCGTTGCTGAGTTCGCACACTTTTCAACTCCTGGATCCGAGCCAAGGCTAGATCCTTTGCCCCCCCCCCCCGGGCCCTTAGTCTCTCGCGAAAAGCTCATGGTCGTCAAGTGGTTGTTCCAAAGCTGCTAGTCCTGGGCACGTCCTCCTACTAGGTACCGAAGTAGTTAGGCTCAGTCAATAACACGGGCCGACATGGGTTAGCCAGTAGGCGTACCTGAGATATGTGAAGGGACACGGATACGAATGAGTGCCTTGTAAAGGTATGATGGTTTTTGTCCAGAAAGAGCGGTACAACGTATGCAATCGGATAGAGTAGGTTGTTGCGACTAGTGAGACAAGAATCGCGGATCTCTAACAGCGGCAGAGAGCTTGTTTCTTATACAACTAGCGAAAAGGCTCAAGCATGGGTGCCTCTGCTTCAATTTCGATATGAAGCAGGCTGCTGGGCAGATCTATGTGGGCACACCACGGGCACACGGGCACTGGGCCCCGACGAACTGAGACAAGTAACAACATGAAGCTAGGCCACAGACCACCAAACCTAGAGGCTAACTAAAGGCCCGTCCCCCCATGTTTCGGGGACTGCCCATGGGCACACCTAGTTGGAACCACACGGCTAACGGCGGTCGCGCTGGTCGGGTGCAAGGGCTCCCGCTTTAACCCCTGGTATTGCGTGAGGACTTGGCCCTAGAAGGCGCCCAAATCAGCCTCACCTCCGGCGCAGCTGGGGTGTACCCCGGCAGAACTGTTAGCCGTACAGCGAGCTACTTGGTCGAACAACTCGGCGATGTGACAAGCCAGGGCCAGAAACCTACAGAACCGGGTCAACGATCCCACATCTCCTTGAGATGGGCTTATGTCCAGCTATCCTAGGCCCATGCTTTGGCCCTTTCATGTTCCACGCTACCTACCAACCCAACCCTCTCTCTCCTAATTATGCCTTCTGTCTCGGGTCCCTACTGTACGGCGGCGCGGCCCTGTCTCGGACTCGGAGGACAAAAGCCCTCTGCGGCCGCATCAAAAACATGCACCAGTGCAGCGATGGGGGCCAACAAGTCCTCAACATAGTTTGTTGGCCCGGTGGCCCGTAGTCCAAAATGAGAGAGGTGGGGTGGTTGACCTGGTCACTTGGGCCACGCTGTCCGACTCGGTTCGTTTCTATTGTTGACTTCAATGTTGTTTGTCCGTCCTTGCCGTGGTCGTGCAGTTTGGACTCGTCGGAGCCGCAAAAAAAGCCGAACTGACCGGGTATGCGCCATGGCACAACAGGGTCGGGGACGTTGAATGCCGTTGATAACTGGTGAATTCCAGTCTTGCTGCACTTGCCGGGCCCGGGCTGTGTCCCACCAATGAGACAGCTAGAGTATTGTGCCCGTAGCACGCAGCGGGCTTTTCTATTTTTGTCGCGGCTTGCGTGCCAACAGCCAACAACCAAGATCCAGACACGGGCGGCCCGAGAAATTCAAGGCTGTGGTTACCTCCCTCCCCAAGGCATCGAAGTTGGCCAACCCTCGCTCTTTCAAACACCGCCGTCTAATTACCTCACACAGATTAAAGGCCGCAACGCACATACGCACAGCTGTGACAGCACTGTAATGCCCTCTACTGATTCCAATCATCTTGATCGAATATTCTTTTGAAAACTGCGTTCAATATGAGGAGCCAAATGAAGACGGACGAGATTGAAGCGGAGCGGGATCGATGGGTTGCCGCTCTCAACGATAGCGATATCTGTCACCTCGCCTCTTCTTTCCGGGGCGGCGACCCGTGCACTATCTTCCAGCCACGCCAGAATGGCGCTTTTAATGTCTGTTTCTTCATCGAGTTCAAGTCGCCTTGGCAACGCTGGGTCGTCCGGATTCCCATACCCATCAGTCTTCCCAAGGTCCTGTTGGACGAAAAGACTGAAATCGAAGTGGCCACGATGCGGTAATGGTTTATCCTTCCCCCGCGGCCCGTTAGGGTTCCCCTTCTCGATTCCTGCGTCCTTTTGCCTGAAAGATCCTGGGCTGAGTATGAAATAGGTACTTGTCGGCCAAAACCACAATTCCTATACCCAGAGTACACGCCTATTCATTCTCAGACACGGCACCGAACGGTCTGCCCTTTATCATCATGGACTTCGTCGACGGCCGCAGCCTCAAGGATCTTGGAATCAAATCTATTGGCGAAACCTGGGGTTCCCTGATCTTTGCCGGACCTCAAACCCCTGCCGCAAAACACCTCCATCGACAGCTGGCGACCGTTTTACGTCCAGTTACGCCAACTCGAGTTTCCCAAGATTGGAGCCTTGGGCTTGTGTTCGCGTGATGTGTCAGCTTTGACTTGCGACCCTCGAGAGATCAGCGTCTGTAACCGGCCGCTCGCGATAGATATCGTGTTGGAACCAGCGGTATTTCAAGGCATTGAGCAGATCACTGAAGGCTTGGGTCAAAAGGAACGGAGTAGAGGGTGTTGATGGCTGTCAATTGCAGTGCTTGTTGTTCGTTGTTCTTATTCAACTTGTTGAACTGGTCTAATTTTCTGGCGACCAGTAATTTGGTTGGCCCCCCGGGTCACGTGACCCAGGTCCTAGGCGCAAGCCGCTCTGGGCTTGTTCTGACACACCCCCTCAGGAGGCGCCCCGTGCCTCCTGTCCTAACTGGGTAATCATGAGGCTGAATGTCCTCCCGTGATCTTCATTTCTCGGTGTTTTCTTTCTATCCTTGGCCCGTTACTCCGTGCTTGGCGGCCCTGCTTGGGTTTTCGTCAAGTGAGTAACTGGATGTCCTCCAAATTCAGCATCCTGACGAACTCCTGGTGGTTGTCTGCGTTGAGCGCCTTGGTCAGGCCGTCGGCCACCATTTTCTTGGAAGGCACGTATTTTACGTGGATCTTCCCGCGTTGATATTCTTGTCGGAGCCAGTGGTTGTGGATGTCCACGTGCCGGAGCTTCGTTTGGAGGACGGCGATTTCTTTCGTCACAAGGGAGATTGTGTTGGTATTGTCGCATTCGAGAACCAGGACGTCGTCGTCGAGTTTGATCGCCATTTCAGCGATCAGTCGTTGGATAAACAGTCCTTCTTTGGCCGCTTGCGCCAGGGCGAGGAGTTCTGCCTCGGTGGTTGAGGTGGTTACTGTGTCTTGCTTGCTGGCGCGCCAGGCGATGAGACCTCCGAACAAGGTAATTGCGTAGCCCTGTGAGCTTTTTCGGTCGATGGAGTTGTCGGCAAAAGAGGCATCGCTGGCCACTCGGAGGTAGTCGCCACCGCCTAGCCTCAGAGCCAGAGACCTTGTTACATGCAGGTATCGCAGGACCTGGTCCGCCGCGCGGTGATGTTCTGGTCCAGGGTTTTGATTGAACCTGGCCAACCGGGCGACTGCGAAGGCCACATCGGGGCGGGTGATGACCGCGGTATAAAGGATGGAACCGACCTTTCGCTGGTACAGGCGGGTTGATTGCCTCGTCGCGATCCCTTCGTATGGCGGAAGCTCTCGCAGGCCCATTGGTGTGCGGGGGAGGTCGTCAGACTGCGCCAACTCGGCGATCTTGTCGATGTAAGCCGTCTGGGACAGCCAGATGTAGCGTCTCGCGCGGTCGCGGTGAATTTCAATGCCTAGGAACCAGCGAAGGTCCTCGCCACCAGTGAGCTCGTATTTGGCCTTTAGCCCACTGATCGCTGCGTTGGCGATATGGCTGTCGTTTTTGCGATACGCGACGACGATGTCGTCCACGTAGAAGAAGATGAGGCATCCTTTCCGTATCATCATACAGGGCTCGTGGGGTAGAGCCTTGAAGCCGAGTTTGGTCAACGTAGCTGTCAATTCCTTTTGCCAGAGGAGGGGAGACTTCCTGAGCCCATAAAGTGCCTTCTTGAGCTTGAGGACCCTGCTTGGCCTCCGGTAGCCTGTGGGCATCTCCATATAGACATCCTCGTCTATTTTGGCATTGACGAAAGCGTTGACTGCATCGAATTGCTTGAGTTCCAAGTCGAAGCGGGCGGCTAGGGCCAGGACTGCCCGGAAGGACCGCACTGCGAGAGTGGCCGCGTAGTTCTCCTCGGCATGATTGACCCTCTGTTGGTCCCCACGGACAACTAACCTCGCCTTGCATTTGGCCAGGAAGCCGCGAGTGTTGAATTTGTAGGTGTAAACCCACATGCAATCGAGGATTTGATTGCCCTGTATTTGGTCGCTGTGGCGCGACACTTCCTCCCAGGACCCTGTTTTCTCATGGCTTTGCAGGTGGTCTCGTTCGGCCTGGAGGAATAGGTCGGCCAGTGGGTGCCGCTGGTGTCGTGGCTTCCCTTTTCGTGGGTTGATGACTGGGAAGTGCGGCTCGACGAGGTCATGATGCCGTTTTGGTGGGGCCGGAAGCTGAGATTGATGGAGGTTGTTGATACTGCCTGGCTGTGCCCTGGCCACGTTGATCTCAGCTATGGTGATGGTTGCGGAGCCCGCGCTCTGGCGTGGTGGCTTTCGTTGCCTTCGGGCGACCTCGGCCCTGGTGGCCTGGGTGCTCTCCACTACTGTGGGCGACGATTGTGTGCCTGCGTGGAAAACTGCGTGCCACGGCTCAACTCTACGGCGACGTCGTACTGGTGGGCTAGTGTACTTGGAGATTCTCATGCCGTGGAAAGCTGCGGCAAGCAGGTCGCCTGGGGGCGGCGTTTGTGGTGGTGTCGGGTAGAAGTCTTCGAAGGTGGATGTATGGTCGCCTTTGACGGTGATACTGTCCAGTATTTCTTCCTCCTCTTCGTCGATCACCTCTGTCACCCCCTCATCTTCGAAGGCTGCGGTTGTTGATACCACAGTGGCGCCTGTGCTTTGTGCCTCGCTATCTTCCTCTTCTTCCTCCTCTGCGATGCTCTTGTCCTCGGTCGTGTTGGCGTTGAGCCATTCTTTCAGTTGTTCGAGGTCGACTTGTGCAAGGTCGTTCTTGATCATGTCAATTGATCCTGAGAACACCTGCTCCTCGTTGAAGACAACATCGCGTGTGCGAACGACCTGATTAGTGACAGGATTCCAGATACGGAAGATGTTCGAGGAATCGTAGCCAACGAGGTATCCGATCCATGCACGGGGAGCCAGCTTCCTGGTCCTTTCAGTGCCTTTGAGAGAGCCACGCGTCAGCGCGAATGCCTTGCACCCATAGACCTTGAGGTGGCTCTGATTCGGTCGTTGTATTCTGGTCGGGCTGTCGTTGTCCTTGCCTGCCAGACCTTCGTGGAACCGCTCGTACGGTGACTTCCAATCGAGGATATACTTGGGTGACCTGTTATACAGGTAGACTGCGGCCTTTGTGGTCTCATTCCACAACTCTTCAGGGAGGTTGGCGCCGATGCGCATGGCTCTGGCCTTTTCCTTGATCACTCCGCCGGCACGCTCTCCGCCACCGTTTTGCGCAGGAGTGTCGGGCGCAGAGGGCTCAATTTTCATGCCCTTGAGGTTGCAGAAGTCCACAAGGATCGTGGCGTTCGCGAATTCGTTGTCGCATTCCACGATCTTGGGCTTGATATTGAACTGCGTTTCTAGCAGCTGGAACAGGTGCTTCAAGGCCGCAAGGACTTGCCTCGCCTCACGTCTTGCAAGGTAGTAGTCCCAACACATACCGGTCTCCAGGTTCCATCTCTGTAGTCCTTGTTGCACGACTAATCTGGCGTTTAGCCTTGCCTTGCCCACACCCGTCGCATTGGACGGTGGTAATGCCTTTGATGCGTGCGCCCAGGGAGTGATTGACCAGGTGTTCTAATACCCTGGGTCCTGGGTGGCCTAGGCGGAGGTGCCAGGTCATCGCGTCTGCACTGCTGTCAGCTCGTGAGGTCCAGGAATTAATCTTCCGCTTGCGTGCTGCCATTGCTGCGGCAGGGACCTGTTCAGGAAGGTGTTCAACCACGAATTGATCGTAGTGAATGCTAAGGAAGCACAGCGTTGAGCCGTCATTCCGTTGGAGGCTGTTGCGGCGGTTGTCCCACCAGATGCCACGCCTATTGAGTCCCTTTAGGGAGATGATATTGCACGCAAAGGTCGGGCAATATGCCACGCCTGTAAGCGTCAGTATTTTAGGCCCCTGCAGGCTGCTGATTTTGATGTCCACGGTGCCATAGCCCTCTATTTTCACGGGATGTTCCCCGGCCCAGACACAGTCATTTGGACCTGCTGGTGAGGGTGGCTTTTTGAACCGGTGGAAGCTATTGAAGATGTGGATAGTTGATCCTGAGTCCAGTATCGCCGAATTGACGAGGGGGTATAGTACCCCTGCCTGGAAGCTGACTTGGATAGTCGCGAGAATCGCTGAGCATATGCCAATGACTCTCCACAGCTGCTCGGCCGGCAGTCAATGGCCTTGCGCCGGAGCATCTGGTTGTTGCTTAGAGTTTTTGGTTCGCTTGTTCTGAATGCGCTCGACCTCGGCCTTCAATGAGGAGTCTGAGGCTATTTTCTGGTCCACACGTTCTCTGACGTGGTCCCGTATTTGGAAGCCTTCAGGTGCCAGGTGTGGCATGATGTAGGCACAGCGCTCCATGTGATGTCTTCCGTGACAGAGGCGGCATTTGGCCTTTTCGGTAGGAAGAGTGCTGTTCTTGCGCTTGTGGGAGGCCTTGCTAGCTTTCCCAGACTCATTTGAATCACCGGGGTTGAATGACGGAAATGCGCCCTTCTGAATGCGTGCGCCTGTCGTCGAGGGCAGCAGGGGGATAGTTGTTTGCCGCGCCTCGGTGGCGATCTCTCTGTAACCCAGGTTCGGGTTGGGTGAGGCGGTTGGACCGTACCAGTGCTGCATATAGTGGCACGATCGGTCCCACGGCTCGAGCGTAGTCTTCGAACCAGGATCCTTCATTGGAGACCTCAGGGAGCTTGTACATGGTTGCCTCGCCCATCAGGGTCTCCCACTGAGTCAGCCACTGACCAAAGTCGGCCTGGGTGATGGCCTTCCCTTTTAGGGCAGTGTAGTTGTTCGCTCATCCTGCCACGCAGGGCGCTGATTGTTTTCGTGGCGAGCCTCCGCGACGGCTTTTAGGTTCTTGTACCAGTCCCGGAGACTCCCGCCGGTTGGAAAAAGTGTGCGTTGCGGAGGGTGATCGCGACAGTGGTGTTGAGAAAGGTTCGAGCTTTGTCGAGTTTGGTGGACTGGGCTGTCCAGTCCTTACGGCGGTTGTCGTGAAGGTTCTGAATGGATTGAAAGAATGAACAGGCCGTAGGTCTGGAAATAGTCGTCCACTGCCTTCCCTGCGGTCCTCTTCTGTGCGGCAGTGGGTGCCCCGGAGGCTTGTTCTCCCTCTGTTTCGCTGTCGGGAGGAGTGGTCGCTGTCGAGATATCGAGCGTCGCTTCGGTGGCGCCTTCGAGTTCCTCATCTGTGAGCGCAAGGATGGCCACTCCCTTCTCTTCTGCGATCTTCTTGCGCCGTTCTTGCGCCCGTTCCATGATTCGCAGCGGATTGACCGATGATCGTGGCTCGGTCAGGAGTTCTTTGGTGCCCTGGAAGTATTCGAGGAGCTTGAGGGCGTCCATTGTGTTCGTGAACTCGCGATGCCAACTGACCCAGGTGCTGGGACCAGTCAGGATCTGGGTGACGGTCTTGTCTTCAGTGATCGGCGCCATGGCTGCTGGACCGTAGATTGAGGGCTGGCTTGCTCGGGGATTGCGAGGCGAATGAGACTCTTAATTGTTGGAACCAGCGGTATTTCAAGGCATTGAGCAGATCACTGAAGGCTTGGGTCAAAAGGAACGGAGTAGAGGGTGTTGATGGCTGTCAATTGCAGTGCTTGTTGTTCGTTGTTCTTATTCAACTTGTTGAACTGGTCTAATTTTCTGGCGACCAGTAATTTGGTTGGCCCCCCGGGTCACGTGACCCAGGTCCTAGGCGCAAGCCGCTCTGGGCTTGTTCTGACATATCGCCCTACAAGAACTCGACGGCTTGCAGCCCGGAAACATCTTTCCACCTCGGAAGACCCTATCTACAGCTCGCGAATTCGTTGACGGGTTGCTAGGGTTAGCCCAGAACAAGCTTGAGAAAGAGCTAGACCAGGGTATGGATGAGGACGAGCCTGCGTCTGTTCTATATGTCGCTCACCATTTCAAGCGCTTCGTTCTGGATGAGTGGCTGGACCAGTCGGCCAACCCAAGGCCCGTTTACTTTGGAGTATGTTCAACAACTACTTACGCCCTTGAGCTACATTGGCTAATCTACACTAGTACATGGCGATATGGAGAATGTGATAAGCAATCTTCTGTTTGACACGGACTACAACCTTGTTGGTATTGTAGATTGGGAATGGAGCCGAGTGGTTCCGGTGCAGTTTATGGTACCCCCGATCTGGCTCAATGCATCACAGCTGGATTTTGTACTGCTCATTCAGGAGAACTACAACAAGCAGGTCGGCTACCTGCGTGCCGCCATTCAGGAAGTCGAGAAAACATTGGGCCTGTTACCGCAGTTGTCGACTGAATGGGCACCGCTGGAGAAGTGGTATGTGTTCAACGCTTTTCTTCCTTCCCAAACCTCTCGAATTTCATTGCCATCGCTGATACCCGGTGCAAAGGTGTCATACCGCCATCGTTCTTGGGCTCAATTACCCCGAGCATGCCTATCTCGTGTACTGGGACCTGATTTTTAGGAAACTGGTGCCCAGGGTTCGCGGTCTTACCCAGGAGCAGCGCGATCAGCAACACGAGAAAGAAGTTGTCCTGCGCATCAAGGGATTCATGGAGGGTTCTGAGGAGCGCCGGTCCTTCTTAGAAAGGAAGATTCAGCAACAGTTGGAGTATTTCGAGGCCGAGAAGGAGCACTACGGCCACAAGACGAGGCGGCGGATTATCAAGCCTGTCTGCTAGGCCGGGTGGTATAATGTTTTTTACCAGCGGGTCTTACCGCCTGGCCAGAAAGCCTGTGGAAGGGTGAACTTGCTACAGGACCAGGCGGGTCGCGAGCGTGGGGATGTGGGAGCCGATAGGGGATGATCCTAAAAGCCCCGACTCGTATACACGTCTTTATCCGTTTTGTCCTTGGTGACGTTGGGTGCGGCCGGAGTGCTGGTGATGATGCTGTGTGACCTCGGCGTCCATGGATGGGGTGCCACTCCATCCGCGCATCGTTTCCAATTACCCACCCGTCTCCATTTCAGCAACCACTTCACAATCATCTCAAAAGACCAAGAAATCCCAGTGCTGGTAGTATCTCGCTCGCGTTGCCACCCGGACCGTCCGCAAGTCATTTCAACCACCCAGAATTTGAGAAGTGACCTTCTTTCGATATCTAAAATGCCGGGCGAGGTGCCGATTGCCAATGGCACGCCGAAAAAGGGACATCTTCCACGCCAACTTTAATCTCGGCCACCTCCTCCAGTTAGCAGAACGTCTCCGAGGTCGTCCGTGTACTTGCGACGACTTTCAATCTCCCAAATCAGGCGCCCTAAACTGGGCGATATTTCTTGAGTTCCATGATGGCGTCGAATGGGTGTTTCGGGCTCCCTGTTCATCCCCCGCCGTGGCCAAAGATGTCACAGGACGTCTCCTAGTGAGCGAGGCCGCTACCCTAAAATACATCCGAGAACACACTGCTATTCCTGTCCCAGAGGATTTTCATTACAGGTATCTTCTTTACGTCTTCTGCCCGTTTCTCTCACTAACAGTCGCAAGTCCTACCTACGAAAACTACATCGGGATTCCATACATCTTCATGAGCAAAGCGACTGGTCATCCGCTTGCGAAATACGAGTGGCCAACACATACCCATGAACGCTCCCGGTTGGACGGTTCTACCACAGCCCGAGTAATGACCGATGGAATGAAGCAGAAAATCATGCGTCAACTTGGTTGCTACGCTCGTCAGTTATTTGATGTACGCTTTCCCACAATCGGCTCTCTCTTCGAAGGCGACCAGGGATATTACATTGGCGAGTAGTTATCTCTCCCCGGGGCATGTTCTCGAAGACCGGGGAACGATTGAGGACATCCCGCGCGGTCCTTTCCACAACGAAGCAGATTATTATTCCTCTCTCGCCATAGCCCTGCGTCTCCATGCTGAGCAACTTCACATGGGCCACCATGTCCTCCGTGCACCTGTTCCTGTCCCACAAGAATACCCCGACTTCGCCAAGTACTACGCCGCCACGGATCGCTGGAACGACCTTGTCGCCCTTGGAGGAATGGTAAACCCGAGCACCAACCGATTGCAGTATTGCCTCGCGAGCGACCTCTTCCGAGATTCTATCATCCCCCGCATGGTCCGTCCCGTTAACCAATCAGCCCCCGGCTTCCCCCTTTGCCACCACGACATCAGCGTCCAGAACCTTTTTGTTGACGATGACTTCAACATCACGTGTGTCATCGACTGGGCGTTCTCCTCAACCGTTTTTCCAGCCCAGCTATTCGCTACCCCGGGCCTACCACATCCCAGGGATTTGTTGTTGGATTTGTCCTTGGTACGTGCCTTCCGCTCCGGTATTGAGGCGGAAAATAAGAGAATCAGCGGTGGCACGATCGAGTCCAGCTACTGGAAGACCAGCCATATGGTCTCACGATTCATGCGCGTGGTCAACTTGGATGCTTTGCAGGATTATGGCCATCTTGAGGCACTCTACGCGCTTGCCGGGGGACCTGTAACTTCTGGAGTTGACGGAGACGACACCAATAATTTATCAGCCACATTGGCGAGACGAGCCACGAGCCACGATGCACTCTCACTAGTCAGCGAGCTAGCAGCAGATGACGAGCCTCAAAGCGAGATCAATCGGCGGGAGAAGCAGTATTTCGACGCAGTTGGCGCTCAGAGACTAGCGTTGGCGCGCAAGGTGGCATTTGCAGCCAAGATGAACCCGCAATTTGTGGCAGATGGGCGGCTGTGGCGTTGGGTTTATGAAGCTCTGGAGTACTACAACTAATGCCTGGTCCGCAGTGAATTACCTCCGCTAGCTGCTTCACCACATATTCACTGGATATTCACCTAACGGGCCATCTTTTTCCCTCGGGATCCTGAAGCAGAACTCCGGGATGGAGCCAATCAGATACGATGTGCATGGCAACTGTTGCCATGCACATCTGAGTGTGGTAAACAAAAACAAGCTTTTGTCCTCCCACCCACCGCCCTCGGCCAAGACACGAGACCTTTGTCACGCTACCCTCAACAGCTCACCACTTTTGTATCAATCACTACATACACCCCTTACTTGCGACAATGGAACAGATTGACCGCCGAAGTCTCGAGCGGACACAGTACCGCATGTTGATGACTCTGTGGGAGCAGTTGGAGCTCCAGTCGCCCGGCACGCTAGACGACGCCACGCTCAATGACCTCGGCGTTGTAAAGGGGCCAGATCTTGACGTCGATAACCTGCGAACCTTGGATTCTGAGCCGCGGTTTTTTGCTCCCTGCCGTAGCGAGATCAGCGGTCTAGAGGAAGAACTTAAGACGTGGAAGCCCCTTTGGAGGCCGATTTACGATGAACCCGAGCACCTCCGCGAGGAGGAGTGGATTCGGAACGCCGGCTACAGAATGGTTCGAGAATGATTTCTTGGCTTGGAGATGGAGCACGAGGATGAAATACACCCCATGTATGTGCGTTGCTTCTTCGCCGCTGCTCCCCCAACCCTCGCGACTAACGCCTGTGTCAAGCAATATCTACAAGGGAGTCAATCAGGAAGATATGAGTTTTAGATCCCCGATGGGCGACTGCCCTGACAAGGCGGGGCTGTACTTGACCGGACACTACCTGTTGCCGATCGCGGCCAACACACCGCATCTGGGAATCACAATGCTCAACCCGACCGTGGCCCCAGAAGGCAGAATGCTCGAGAGCGAGCTCAAGGCCGCCGTCGCCTGCCTGTGGGCGCAGACCCGCTCCAAAGAATTCACCGACCACCACACCAAGCCCGTAAGCAGCCCCCCCCTTTCCTCCGCCCCCATCCAACCAACCAAACTAACCACCACCCCCAGGTCCTCATCTTCACCTTCCAACTCGAAACCCAAGCCCGCATCACCCAAGCTCACATGGACCCCAAGACACACACCATCATCCTGCGCCAGTCGCGGCAGCTCGACCTGGGCGGCGCCCCGGGCGTGCCGCCCCCCGACGCCCTCCTGCTCATCCGCTGGCTCCTCAACTCGCCTGTGGGCGCTACCAGGTATGAGGACGGGGACGGGGACGGGGAGCTGCCTGGTGGGGATGAGGCTGCTACTTAGGGCACGGGTTAAGCAGCTGCGGAGCCAGGCTCTGGGGTTGTTTTTGTTATGGTACGGGTGATGTATCATAATGGATGGGACATGGTATTAGTTGGGTTTTCGGCTGAGTCCCGTCTTTTGTGGGGATATAGGGAGTAAAGGACAACCTATTCTTTCGCATATCTTGAGCTGCCACGCGCACGCATTTTGTTTTCCGGATCCTGGACAGGAGGAGGCTTGCAAGGAGCTGGTAACTGAGGTACTGTTCTTGGTATCGGCTTGGGGATCTCGAACAGGGGAAGAGACGAGGTATCCCAGCCCAGCGAACTGAGGATGAGAGCGCCGGAACTAGGCTCCTTTTTGCCAATGGGGTGCCCATGCCAAGACCATTCCACACAGTTAACGACGTTTGGACGTCCAAAAGGCGGACCCGGCCCATCTGTCACCCTTCAATGCCCTACGCAACGATTTCTAACCATGGCATTCAGTCAGCCCCCAGACGAAGAGCCGGCTATCAATGAGCGGACCGCGCTAGCCCATAATGCGATCGGATCTCGAGACCAAGTCTCAACTCGGATTGCTCGCCGACTCTACACGTCGCACTTCTTATCGACATGGAATTCCCGCGTCTTTGAGTTCGGCGCCGTGCTGTACCTGGCAACCGTTTTCCCCGGGACCTTGTTACCCATGTCTGTGTATGCTCTGACGCGCGGACTGTCGGCCATTCTTTTTGCCCCTGCCATCGGGCACTATGTCGACACGGGCAATCGCCTTCAGGTGGTCCGGGTGTCTATTAGTAAATGCTCTCTTCTCAGGGCCCTTTTCAGGAGAGGTTACTAATCTCCCTCGAGTCTTCCAGCGCCTTGCCGTGGCGGTATCCTGCGCCATCTTTTACGTGCTCGTCATGGGGCTGCCTCTCGGACATGGCGGAAGAACGGGCATGCTTGTGCTTTTGTCCTTCCTCGCCTGCATCGAGAAGCTATGCTCCATTCTGAACCTGGTCTCTGTTGAGAAGGATTGGGTGAGTCGGTTGATCACCAGACAAACGTCTTGAACCTTTAGCTCATCGGATCGATAGGTCGTTGTGGTGGCAGACCAGGACCATGCTGCGCTGATGACCATGAACGCACAAATGCGGCGCATTGATTTGCTCTGCAATCTCTTTGGCCCCCTTTTCATCGCGTTGCTCGACGGCGTCTCAACCAAAGTGGCTATTACTGCCAATCTGGTCATGAACGTTACGTCCGTTGTCCTTGAGTACTTTGCTATTGCCCGGGTCTACTACGAGGTTCCGAGACTACAGCAGGCCAAGGTTGCACCGCGACGAGAGCCAACAGAAATCGAACCAGCGCGGGTGCCCGAGAGCCGAAGCCAGCTCGCACAGAGTTGGAGACGCGCCCGTGGCGTCTTCAGCAAGTCCGCTAGGGATTTCAACTTCTACTTCCGTCACCGCGCCTTTCTCGCTTCTATCTCGGGTGCACTTCTTTACCTTACGGTCTTGAGTTTTGCAGGCCAGATGGTAACCTACCTGCTCTCGGCTGGCTACACTTCCAACCAAGTCGGTATTACGAGAACACTAAGTGTCTTCTTTGAGGTATTGGCTACGTGGGTGGCGCCTTGGCTCATGGGGCGAGTTGGGCCCGTGAGAGCTGGCCTCTGGCTCAGCAGCTGGCAAGTTACGACGCTAGTTGCCGGGATCACAGTGTTTTGGATCTTCGACGATGATCCTGTCGTTTCGGCGAGCGCTCTCGTGGGCGGGACCATACTCAGTCGCCTAGGACTAAGGGGCTTTGACCTTTGCGTGCAAATCATAGTTCAAGAGGTAAGAGTCGATACCAAGCCCTGGGCGGATAATGCAATTCCACAAAACTAATTAGCTGCCCAGGAGGTCGAGACCGAGAACCGCGGTGCATTTTCATCAGTGGAAGCGGCGTGGCAAAACGCCTTTGAACTCCTGTCTTTCGCCACGACTATCGTTTTCTCCCGCCCCGATCAGTTCAAGTGGCCCTCACTCATATCCGTTGGGACCGTCACTTCGGCATGGGCAACATATACGCTCTTCGTTTACGTCCGCCGAGGGCATCTGGTGCATCTAGATGCACTCACGAAGATACTGGGTAGCAGCAACGGATGGCAGAGAGAAAGGCAGAGAGTGGTTGATCGGATCACATCAGAAGCTGACATATAGGCCGCCATGTCACAATTATGGATGGAAAGGTTTGCTCTCCTGAAGGTAAAATCACGACTAAAACCTCTTGGCCTGGTTTACTCTGAAAATCCCAGGAACATACATCACATTTCTCCTATTATCTACGAGCCATTTATTGATCATCCATAGCTGCCAGTCGATGATCCCTGCCTCAGATCTGCCAGTAGCTGAGCCATCCCTCTCGAAGCTCAGCATGCCCATCCAAGTTTTAGGTTTATCCCTCCCTTCTCCTCAGCTCCCCACATAGTCACGCCACGCTTCATGGTTAAATACCACCAATTACGACCACGGCGACGAACAAACAAACAAACAAAACACCAGCTATCCACCCTCTTCTCAGAATCCACCCCAGCAACCACCCTCCCACTAACCCCCTCTCCCTCCCCCACCCCCCGCGTCAGCGCCGCCACCATCACCGTCCACAAAACCTTCCCCCTCAGCCCTCTCCTACTACCTACCCTCTCACCACATTAAACCCCCACACATCCCCAAGAGCTCTCAGTGGGATGGTTGATTTGGTTAGGGTTCAGTTGGGTTGGTGTCAAGGGGGGTTGGGGTGGTCAGAGGGTGCCGGGCGGTGTTTCTTCGAGGGGGGACGTGGAGGGGCCGCCGCGGTTGGAGGAGAGGTGAGGGAGGATGGGCCGGTTTCTGTTGCGAGGGGGTTGGTTTGGGGCGGGTATGGTGACGGGTGAGGGTGGTGGGCAGGTTGTTATTGTGTATGGCGGTTTGGGGGAAGATAGGTCGAGGTTGGGGGATGCGTGGGGGTTGGAGTTTAAATAGATTGGACTTGTCCTATCGGAATAGACAAAGCTGTTTTTTCTCCTAGGATGTTTTGGCGCCAGGGTTTCTTTCCCGGTGAGGCGCACCAGAAAGTGGTTGAGTCCCGGACAAGCTGGCCTGATTCCAGGGCTGCTCGTTTTTGTCTTCTCCCATCCAACGGTTCAAGGAGTAGTACCCGGTTGATGCTTGTCTCTGAGCCGATCCGCTGCTGGTCGTCGACGGTGCATACGGTGATGCCTCTGAGGGTTTTGATTGCGCACTAGCGGTGTTCATGGTGACTCGAATCGGTGATTTTGTGGGACACGGTTAGGAAGGGGTTTATGAATGGCAGTCTGACTGGCCGCTCGTAACTTTGCCGTTTTAATAATGCTGGATAACGCCTGCCCAGTCGAAGTCTTATTCAATGACCTGTCCCAGAGGGTTGGCTGGGCCTGGCGGTAAGACTTTACGTCTTGGGAGTACGAGAGAAGTGTCGAGTAATTCATAGGGCTTATAGTTTCCTACATGTTCCTGACGTAGGCGGTTACTTATATATGCCGTCAACTCTTATGCTTCATGCTCGCTCTCAAAAAGCCGAGCCCATATTCGTACTACGATGAAGCTTTCCTCCAACCATAGCTCTCAAGCCGTGTGCCCATTACCGTCGAGCACACTGCCCGAGCCTCAACACCAAGCAGCTGTCCAAGTATCAGGTGAGCCAAGCCCAGCACCGCGAGGGTGACATTTCTTTTCTTCAAGCCGCGCCCGGCAAGACGCATCATGCCTGACGTATCGGGCCGGGCTCGCAGCCAAGCCCAAGACTTAACATATTCAGGCCAAGCTTGGCCGGGTGTGGATCGGCACAGCCCTATCATCCCCGAGTCTTGGTTCATCCACTCAGGCCATGCCGATCGCCCCCCCAAGGGTTCAGATTCAGGGGTGCTGCCCCGTCCTGAGGTTCCCCGTTTCGTTTCAGGTTCCACTGTCACCACCGGCCTGCCCCTGCAGGTTTTCTGGTTTTCTCAACGATGGGAGCCTTCGGGGTTAAATTACGAGATTAGGCAAAGTGGACTGTTGGATTGGAAGAGAGGCTGATCGGCTTGCCTGGTGACGTCTTCAAACCTTCCAAGATGGCCCCAGTTCATGCCCTTATTGGGAAACCTATCGCCGCCGCCTCGATGACGAATTCTCTGCTCGCCGCGGAAACTCCCGTCATGGGACGGGTGGTGGCGGGATGCCGTTCACGCTCGCGGTCTGAGCGATGGCTGCTAGCATATTGTCGTTCATGGCCTGGTTCATCCCAAGCCGCAACCCCCTACGGTAGCCGGATTTTGATGCAACACCCAAGATCTTGTCGTGAAGTGTAGCGGCGTAGGTAGATAATCCCGGAAAGGTGGTTTCTGCCAACTATAAGTGCCATCTAAACCTGGATACTACCGGTGAAAGCAAAAAAAAAAAAGATATGGTATTCGTGCACCCTTCCCAACCCACCCACCGGATGATACCGTGCTCATCCAAACCCCAGACCCGCCTCTTTACAACCATTTACATATATATACACATTACCACAAATAGCGTGGTAAAAAAGAAGTTTACTCTCGCTCACGACCGGCGGCCCGGGCCAGGGGGCCATAATCAGCCAGACACCAGCCAAACACCAGCCAGACCCATAAACCCTGCCCCTCCTCCCCCGGAACCGCCCCGGCCAGAAATCCCTTCCCAAGGGGAAGCAGTATTTGCTGCTCCCCCTCCATCTAACCCTTCCACTAACTCCAAGTGATATAGATATGGGGAAGATCACCCCGTCCCTGGATGTCCCCTCCCCATATCCGCCTGATGCTGCTGCTGCTGCTGCTGCCAGCCCATCGCCAGGGCATTCGCGAACACCGACTCATCCACCACGGTCCCGGCCAGACTGCTCCAGTCATCATAGACATTCATCGGCGGCGACATGAGGTGGGATTGCTGCGGTTGTTGCTGCTGATGTTGTTGGTGCTGCTGGTGCTGGAGCTGCTGCTGGATCTGGTGCTGCTGCTGCGGCGTCATCTGGGACAGCAATTGCATGTGCGGGTGCACGTGCGTCACGGCCAGGTCGTAGTACCCGCCTGTTCCGGCGGGGCTCATCATTGGTTGGCCGTAGGGGGATATTACCGCCTGAGGGGGTGGTTGTTGTGGTAGGGGCTGCTGCTGTGGTTCTGGTTGTTGTTGGTTTTGTTGTGTCGGGGGCGGTGGTTGTGGGCTAAAGAAGGGGTTATTTTTGGGAAACATGGAGGGAAGAGGTGCAATGTTGCGTTGCTTCTTCGGGAACGGCTCGTCGTCGTATGCTGTGGGCGGTGGCGGCGGTGGCGCTTGGGGCGTGGACATGTGTTTCGTTAGGGGGGATGACTTCATTACGGCTTTGTGCTTTGGCGGCTCCGAGATGGGCCGCGAGCTTGATGAGGTAGGGGGTGGTACAGGTGCGACGGTCGGCTGGACCTCGGTTCGGAGCCGGATGGTGGCCGAGTCGTGGGCGAGGCGGGCGAGGAATTTCGGGTCATCGCGGCTCTCACTGAAGAATTCGAGGAGGTCTTGGAGCTTCCCTGGGCTTTCGCCCTCGAGGAACCCCTGAGCGTGGCCTGTTGATTTGGGGTCCCATTCTAGCATGGGTTGTTGGTTGCGTGGTAAATGGCCGTAGAGTTCCGAGTCCAGGTCTTTCCAAGCTTGGCTGATCGTGGGCTGATGCAATAGGCCGTAGATGACGAGGGAGTGGTTCCAGTGTGACTTGTTGCAGCCATCCTCGTAGTGCCGGGCAATGTGGTCGAAGTAGCGGTCACGACTGGCAAGGAACCCGCCGCAAAAGCCGCATGCCCTGGGGGACGGTCAGCTTGCCTGGTTTGTCTACGGAGGTCGCACCATGCGCGGCGTCGGCTGCACGACCCTCGGACTGGGCGAGGACAAAGAGCGGAAAAAGCGGAAAGGGAGCAACGGAAAGGAAAAGGGGGGGGGATAAATTGGAGAGGACATACCATGCCGTCTTCTTCTGCGTGTACTTCACCACACGCTCGGCATGCGGGCAGGTTGTACACCCATGGGCGTTTTTGTGGTGTTGATTGAAGGTATTCGCGCCCCAAAAGATGCGGTTGCAGTTGGGACAGGGGTAGCGCTTGTAGCGTTCGTGAAACTCATCCTCGTGCCGCTTCCAGTCAAACTTGCGCTGAAAGGCGACGTCGCAGAAGGTGCACCAGTAAGCGCCCTGCGGTTTGGAGCTGCCCCGGTTGTTGCTTTTGACGGGCGGCGCAGGCGGCGCGGGTAGCGGCGTGGCCGAAAGTTCCTGGACGCCGCCCCCAAGTCCTCCCTGGGATGACACCGAGCTCATCGAGGTCGCCGTGGACAGGACGCTCGCCCTTCCCGATGACTTGGAACTCGTCGTCGACACGGAAAGTCGCGTGTTGTGGAAGGGTTGGTGGCTGCGTTTCTCCTGGACAACTTGCTGTCCCTGTTGCGCAGCCAGCTGCGGACTGCTTGTGTCCATCCCTGCCATCGCAGCGTTGCCTAGATAGAACCTTGTCAATCACTCAATTCCTCCTCAATTCCTCACCAAATGCAACCGTGTTTTCTTACCATTATCACCATAATTCTCCAACAATGCGCGCAACAGCGCTTCTCGTGACAGTCCGCAGTCCGTCAAGGCCTGGACATGAAGACGGGCCGCGGCCAGGCTGTCGGCGGGCGGATCGCGGAAAGGATCCATTGTGAAAGAATGAGCGGCCCGAGGCTCAGCTCAGCTCAGCCCAGCATAGAGCAGCACTGGTCAAAGAAAAAGGGAGAACAAAAAAAAAAAAAAGGAAAGTCGTTGGTGAGTAGGTAGAGATAGATTGCTCCCGGCAAAATCCGACGTAGCTAGCTCTCCATCGTGTGCAAGTGCAAAAACACGAGGAGCCAAAATGGAGAAGGAAACAAAAAGATGCTGGGTTCAGGTGCGGCGAGCGAGGCCACGCGCATGTGGGAGACAAGCCAGGAATATAATGCGACGCGCCCCGAGGATGGCTGCAACCCTCCCTTTAAAAATGCGACAGGGGGGGGGGGGAGAGGAAGGCCTCCAGGGGATGCAGCGCGCGGCGGCGCGGGTCGGGGGCGAGGCACCGAGGAACCGGGGAGTGCTGACTGATTGTGAGGGAAAGGAAGGGGGGGGGAAACAGGACCGGCTAACAAGTGCGAGCGACGCAAGAAATCCTGTTGTTCTCTTTGATCCCCGTCACATCATCCATTCTCGTCCCCTGGCAGCAGCAGCAACATCCGCCGAGAGATCATCAACAAAACCTGCCTTGAAACCACCATCCTAAACCCTCGACAACCTCGATGGATAGGCGCCTCCACACCACAAACCCACTACCAAACCCGCCACGAGCCACAGGGTGAGTGACGGGCAGCAAAGCAACCAAAACCAAAACCAAACCAACCAAACCAAACTAGACCAGGACAGGGAGCCGCAGATCGTCTGCGACCCTCCCGCACGAACCACCAAGTTTAGAGTTCGTTACCCCCCACACACTCCTGTCTACTGGCCTTTGTCTGACTTGAGCGGACGGACCACCCCCAAGCCCTTTCGCATTGATTTGATGTCCACATGGAAAATGACAAAACCTTTATTTGCTCGCCGCTCCTTTCCCGGGGTAATACCAAATTTATGGTAATCATCAAGGTGGTTTCGGAGGGTCAGACTCGGGCAGTTTGAGCCTTTCGAGGAATCTGCTGACAGCTTGACGGCGCTCACAGGGGTGTTCCTCGGCAAAGCTTACCCTCCAAGTTTCTTGCACAGCAGCAAGCAAACAATCCCAATCCGTCCAGAACCCCGAGCCTCGAAATGGAGCTTG
>NT_165978.1:2521816-2575009 GCF_000143365.1 Chaetomium globosum CBS 148.51
GGCGTTGCTTCCCAGAGAAGATTTGGGGGGGGGGGGGGGGGGTTGTTGTTGGGGCTGGTGCAGTGGTGCTGATGCTGGTGTTGCTGTTGTTGTTTTGTTTTGCTTGCGCGCGCTGTCCTTGCCTGCCTGCGCTGCGCTGCTACAGCGGCGGGCTGAGGGGATTTTTCACACAAGAAAAATGGCTCGCCGGCTTTGCGGCGCTGGCTGCTTCTTCTGGTGCCAACTGCGCCAACTGCTGAAATCAGGACAGGGATGGTCCTCGCCCCGTCTCTTGTTGGTTCATCCGTTCTCCGTTCCCCCCCATTCTTGCCAGCGAAAGCAAGGATGGCATGGAATGGGTTGTTTGAAAGAAGATCGGATCTCGCAAGGTGTGGGGTCAAGGATCAGCCCTTCGGTCCCGATCGGTTTCCCTGGTTTCTTGTCTTGAGAGCCCGTCCCTCTTATTAAAACCGTTCGATTAAGGACCGGGAATCAGGCAATCCTTTTCTCCATGCAAGTACGTGTAAGGCGGGAACACACCCATCACGGATCTTTCTCCGCAAACTTGCAACGGCAAGCTCCATTTCGAGGCTCGGGGTTCTGGACGGATTGGGATTGTTTGCTTGCTGCTGTGCAAGAAACTTGGAGGGTAAGCTTTGCCGAGGAACACCCCTGTGAGCGCCGTCAAGCTGTCAGCAGATTCCTCGAAAGGCTCAAACTGCCCGAGTCTGACCCTCCGAAACCACCTTGATGATTACCATAAATTTGGTATTACCCCGGGAAAGGAGCGGCGAGCAAATAAAGGTTTTGTCATTTTCCATGTGGACATCAAATCAAGGGGAAAGGGTTGGGGGTGGTCCGTCCGCTCAAGTCAGACGCTGCCCGTATGCATGCTGTGTATGGTGCGCAAGAATGACGGCGGTCCTTCCGAACTGCAATTGTTGCCTTGATTTGATGAATGCCCTCTTCTTCAAAGAAGGCCTATATTTTGCCACGGATAATCCCAATCCCTAGCCCTCAATTTCGCCATCTCTACCCCCTCGCCCTGATATTTCTTCCGTTCACTGATCCTCTCAGCCGCTGGGCCGGCGCCCGCGAGGAAGCCAAATCGTACGAGAGTGTCGTTTGCTAGTTTACCTGGCTCATGGCCGTTTGTTCGTCCGAAGTTCTTAGAACAACTCGAACCCAGCCTCTTTCAGCTCCTTCCCCGTGGGGCAGCATGGGACGACCCTGCATCGGGAACGGCCAAAACAACGGGTTCTCCAGCGCGTCGGCCAGGTCGGCGGCGTGGGTGGGCCTGCTGCCGGGCCTCGAGTCTGCGCCCAACCCCGATGCCGTGCCACTGCCCCACGTGGAGTTGAAGTCAGACTCTAGGAAGTTGGGGGCAAACAAATTGAGGCTGGTCGTCACTGGCCGCGTGGACTTGTCTATTTCCGCTAAGGTCACCTCGCGGGGCTCGTCGCCGATCGTAGTCTTGATCTCGACGTCAATGTTCCACTTCTTGGCTAAGAATGTTAAGATATTCAGTGCTTGTTCTGCAAAATGATGACAGGGAGCCATCTCGGTGAGGTCCGCGATGCCCCGACTAAGGGCGTCGATAACGTGGGGATTCAGCGCGGCTGCTCCTCGAGTGCCCTGGCCGCTCTGCGCTGCCTCCCCGCTTTTGGCCGATCGAGAGCTTGCACCTGCAGCGGCTATCGCGAGATGCATGATCGACGATGTGAGGACGAAATATGGGACAAACGACGGGGTCCGTCTTAATGTGTAAAGCTGCGCATACGAGCGCAAGAGACCAGTGATGGCATCGGCTGCCTGGGAACAGACATCGCGCGGAGATATGCTAGACCCGATAATCCGGAGTTTAATCAAGGGGCGAAATAGGAGGAGTATGGCAAAGTGATAGTACATACTATCGCACTGTTAGCTTTCGGGTCAACCTTTTTTGAGACAAGGGTGCCCTCCACCGCACAAGGTCAGCGGTGTTGGGAAACGTACTGCGCAAACAGGACGGCCGGGGTGAAGTTGTGGCCTAGTCGTAGCACTTCCGGTATCTTGTCGTACCAGTTGAGATATTGCGTGTAAATCGTAAGCAGGTCTCGACTTGTGAGTGGCCGTCCAGGCGAATGAAGAATGTATAACGACTGATGAACAAGCTCGCTGAGTTCACAAAAGCATTTATACACTGAGCGTACATTGGACGGCTGCTCACAGGACCGCTGGAGTGGCGCACCTGGTGATCCGCTCAGTTCCGGTAGGAGGGGCATCTGAAAAGGGGCGTGTTTACCGTCATCCGTATACGGAATCCACACCGATGCCTCGATATCATCTATTATCGTAGGCTTCGGCGGGAGACGAGGGAAACACGAGCACTGGGGAAGCGAGCCGGTTGCCAATGACCATGCGCTAGCCACCAGTTAGAAATTTGAAGCACGAAGCCGGGAATTCTGACGTTGCTTACTGGTCTAGGGCGAAAGCCCCCCAAAAGGTAGCCGCTTGGACTGCGCTTTCATCATCGTCTTTGCCATCGTCCTGCAGTCGATGTAGACCCATCTCGATGGCCAACCGGATGCTCTGACCGGCGTAGTACCAGCTCTCCGAGTCCCTCCCGCAGCTCGCTTCTCTTATAGACATTATCCCTAGGGCCTGAATGGTAGTGAGTTTGTGATGGTTCTGTTCCTGGTAATACAACCGCTGACACTCCTTGAAGAAGTGGTCCCCCGACGTGTGCGGGTCGTCTGGATTAGATCGTGTGTTCGGTTGGCTCGAGAACCGGCACCCCAAGGCAAGCAACGCATTGACTAGGATGGAGGAGCAAAACCGGGGTCTCCCTTCCATGAAATCCTTGAGGAAATGCTCCTTGCTGAGCGAGGCGAAGGTTGGATACTCCCAGCAGAAATAGAGAGCCAGCAGATGTTGCACCAACCCTGGATCACTAGTTATGGTTGTCCATGTTCCCGGAGGAACCTGCATTTCAGGGACGTCCGGAAGCAGGATATCCCCATAGCCGCGCCCTCTTTGTGACTGCGAATCGTCTCCTTGACTCTCAACCCATGACCCGACTCGCGACTGGGCGGTTCTGACAACCTCCGGGTTCCAGTTCGCTGTGTCCGGATGGGAGCCAGTCGGTGTCGGATTGCTCTGATTGGAGAAGTGGCCTCCCCAAGGACTTTGATGGTGATCCGTGTCGGACCGGATGCGGTGCTGCTGCGGCTGCTGTTGTTGCTGCTGTTGCTGCGGTTGCTGCGGTTGCTGTTGCTGCTGTTGTTGTTGCTGATGGCCGAGAATTGGGCTAAGTCCGCTGGGGCCGGGTAGGAGCGGTGCGTAGCTGCTCGGCGCAGCAGGGCTGTTGTAGCCAGGCCGTATGGGTGGAGCGGCGCTCCCTTGGTTCAGCAGCCGACTAATCGAAGGGAGGGCACCATCCCCAGAAGGCATGGCCCCTCCAAGCCAGTCCGATATCGATTCCACACTCTGGCCGCTGCGTAGGCGGGCGAGAACCTCCTCCCAGAGGTCAGGGCGGACAAGACCAGCAATAACTTGCTCATTGTTACGCTGCTGGCGCCGGAGCTGCTCGATCTCGTGCCGCAAGTTCTCTTTCGATTGGCGTACGGGAATCTCATAGACGCACTTGACGTCCTTCTGACCTTGGCATCTGCCGCAAGGTGTACGTCCGTCGCACTACGCGCGATAGCAATTGTGAGTCCCAAATCTTTTCAGCTAGTCCGGGATGGTGGGGGGTTCGGAAGTTTAGTTAGGTAGCTTACTAACCTTTGCGCGTTTCTTGCGGCACTCGTTACAGGCGTTTGCTGTCACGACGCCGAGGCCTCTCTTTCTCTTCGATGCGTTCGGCGCCGCGGTTGATCCTGTCGGAGCAACTGACGTGCCCGGGGAAAGTGCTGTATTGTTCCCGCTCGACGTGGAGCCTGGCGGTGGTGTGTTTCCTCCCGGTCCGTCCTCGTCCATGGGATCCATATTTTTATGCCCACCTGGTGCGTCCCTGCCTCAGGTGGCATCCAAACAACGGGCGCGATAGGTCTGTCGATCAACGGCCACTAGCATGGTCAGGAGCAGCGAGAAGAGCCACGCGCCGGGGGTCAGAACATGTGGTTCGGGCCTGGGATAGGAGGACGAGTTAGCGACGTATTGAGAAGGGGAAACAAGAGGGGACAGAGAAAGAACGTGGGCGTCGAACCAAGCAACCGGAAGACGTATGTATGTCCAACGCACTCAGATGCGACCAATTCGCTGGAACGGCGGGAGCATGGCGCGATCAAGGGTTGACTACGGCGACACCAACTTTGTTAATAAAAGCTTGCCTTGTACGGCGGTTTTGCTGGCGTCGGGTCTGAAACGAACGACGGAAGCAAGACATTAATCAGGTTTGGAAGCTAAGATAGGAATACATTGTACGAATTTATTTGCATTGCAGCTTGAACTGACTGGCCTATCGCCCCGCTTCCGTGTCACCCAAGCATCCAAGCGCGCCGGCCCGGGTTCTGCATTGGAGCTAGGGGCATGCTTTTTAAGGTGCGTCAGACTCCATCCGATTGTGGCAAAACCCATCTGCTAATCGTAGGGTCATTTCCAAATTCGACTCAAAGCCTCGCCTAGCGGCGGATATTTTTGGGAAATCCGGCTACACCAACCTGCTTTATTTTCCGTTAGTCTCCTTCAACGTGATCACAACTTCAAGCAAGCCCAGCCACTTCGTTGAGAGGCGTTGAAGCTTCCAGGGCAGGCGATCACTCAGCTTGGCACGCCTGAGAAGGCTTGCCTACCTAGCAAGCCTGGTTCACCAAGGAACTTGAAGCTAACGGCTCCCTGCCACTAAGCTTCTTCCGACTCGCAGACCAAGGCAACACCAACCTGGCCGCAACCATACCCTTGAATGTGCATATGAGAAGAACCAAGGCAGAACGAAATTTACCAATTTTTTTTTACTACCTGTCTACGAAGTACACGGAGTACTGCGTATTATTGTATTTGCTGTCAGGGACCTGGGAACTCGAGAATATCATTCCTCAAGGAACTCAATGTTAACATTGAGCTCCCGAAGACTCGACACACGGCGGACACTTTCAACTCAGGGTTTTTCCAACGGTCATCTAGTTGTGTACGAAACAATCCATTATTGCAGGAGACAAGCCCCGGTGCTTCGACGTTCCTGCGTGCATTTCATAGTCCCTATTCAGTGTCGCCCTTCTCACATTGTTAGATCGGTGACTAGCTCTCTCTTACTATCTTGTTTCTCAAACAGCATGAAATACACATGGCAGCTGAAAATTGTTGATGTCGAGTCAGGCTGTCGCCTCAGCTTCCCATCACCCCCCACTGTTTCCACGGACCCGCGCGAATTGGCCGAGTGCCAAGGCCCAGCTGCGGTCCATCCCCTTTGTAGCCCCCAGCGTTCCCCAACGATCAGGAGTTTGAAGATAAGGGAAGGGTCCTCGGATTAGACATTGGTGTTGTAGGAGTTTGATCTATCCCGCGAGGGCCGCGTCGAGCCGCGGATGAGGGGTGTAATTGAACAGATGTTCGCCATTTGATGAGAGACATTAAAAGAGATACCGAATAACCACCTCAAGGGTGAAGCTGCCAGAGTAAATAAGAACAAACGAAAAAGACCTAATCCGAAGTCTACCAGGCTTCCGCAGTGCCGCAGGCCATCGCCATGATCGCAAACCAAAACACCCTGTGGCCATGTTCCCGACCCAAACCGGCCCGTACAAAAGAAATCCAAATGCGGTTTTACAACGTAGTACACAGTGGTGCCGGCAAAGCCAAGCACCCACCCCAAGGACCCAACCACCCACCACCCTCCTGCAACCTCTTTAGTACCCCTTACTCGGGCTCCGTACCCGAGTGCCCTTCGTGGGGCTCCGGCCCCTGTCTCCCTTGCTCGGACTCCTCCTTCCTGATGGAGTCTGAGGCGGCATGATCATCTTCATGTCTGGCGATGCTTCCGAGTCCGTGACGTCATTGGCAAAGAAGTTCTTCCGGACATGCCGCGGTGTCTGGCTGAGGGGAGCCCATATGTAGGCCTGCTGAGGGTTGTGTGCGACTGCTGACCCCAGCATGGGGGGTACCACCGGTGGTGAATGCAGGGGTTCTGCGGGCTTCGGCGCGTGAGTGAGAGTAGATTCGCGGAGAAACCCAAAGCCGACATTGCTGGCGACGACGGCGACAAGGAAAAGAGAGAGAATGAAACCCCAAGTCTTGAAAGTCAGAACGCCGACAAACTCATTCATGATCTCGGCAATATTCTTGGCCGAGATTTGGACATGCATAATTGCCGAGGGATCCTGGTTCATGCATGCCTCCCACTCGTTGCAGGGCCCGTCCAGAGCAGGCGCCCTGCTTGATCTTGGTGCACACCCGTTCTTTCGGTAGTTCTCCGTGCAGACCGACATCTCGTTGACGATAGCCGCCCGGGCTTTTTCACCCGCCTGAGAGAGGTCAGACCGGACCTGGGAGAAAATGGCGAACATGCCAAAGAGAACGAGGCTGAGTAGGATGACGTTGACACCCAATTGGAGCCATTTGGATAGGATCGCCGGCGCGCTCGGATGGTCGCTAACCGCGGAGAGGAAGTTGTTAACCCAGCCCCGGCTCGGTTTCTTGCCGTCCTTGCTCCGCTTAGCGCCATGGCCTAGCGCATCCTCCCAGTCACTATCGGAATCGTCGGAGTCGTGTGGTAGGCGGGACCGGCCACTGCCGACGTCACGGTCGCCGTGTAGGCGCTTTCTCTTCCTAATTTTGTCTCGGCTTGACCGGGTAATCTCCCCGCGACCTGACGCATGGTTCCGTAGCAACGTCTTGCTGAACAGTGTCCTTCCGGCGGACGGAGTGAGGGTCAACTTCCCGACTTCCTCCTCTCGTTCAAACTCCGGGGTTTCCGCTGGCATTTCGGAAGTGTCGGTCAGGGCGGGACTGGATTCGGCACCGGAATAATCGGGGTACGCTAGCTCTTCGACCCGTTTCTGCGGAGTAGTGAAAGCGGGATTCCGAAATGCCGGCGCTGATGGCTTGCGCGGCAGTTGGGGGTTGAAGAAGGACGCATGTGGCGGACGTGGTTGGTCTTGCGGTTTGAGAGGTGAGCCCTTCGGGGTGCCCGCTAATGCGAAGGGATTGGAATTTGATGACCGCTGTTTCGTCGGCGAGCTGAACGTTGCTATGTACGAGAGTCCGTCAGCATCTATGTGGCCAGCTTGCAAGATCGAATCATGAGAGTCGAATTGCGGCGGGCGGAAGGAGGAGCACGAAAGTGTAACCTCTCGCTCTGGAGAAGTGCTAGGGATGCGCGTGACACACTGACATGTTGAGGGTCCTCGGGAGAATTTCGCAAATGGACTCGAATGGTCTACGGGGGGTTGCGACTGGTATTCCCAGTCCATCGGGCCTTCGTATGTTCGGCGATCCATAGCGGAGTTGGGCAAAGTAGCTGAGCTGATTATCTGTCGTTGGTCAGGAGAAGTCGATGAGGTGCAGCTGGGCTTCGGTGGCGCGGGGTTCCACCGTGTTTTCTCCCTTTTTTTCGCAGCGCAGCAGTGGAAGGCGCGACAATCTGCGTCGTTGGTGGCAACCACCCTCAAAGTAAACACACCGGCAGATTTCTGGAATGAAGAGCCCCACTATATCTTGGCGGAAGGTGGGGTCTCGCTGTTGGCGGCCAAACAGGCTGATGGCGGCTGGAACAGCCTGTTACTCGTCTTATAGCAGAGCTAATATTTGAACGAACATTTTAATCAAACTGTTTTCCGCACAACAGACAGTTTTCCGCACAACAGACAGTTTCCCGCACAACAGACAGTTTTCCGCACAACAGAGTTTTCCACACGTATAGAGCCAGCCAATACCAACCGAGCCGGGCATCCAATACCAACAGAGCCGTCCCACCTAGGTACCATACCTGCCAATTCCTACCTGCACTTCAAAATGCAACTTCCTTCGCAACTTTCCACTATAATCAAAGTTATAATTCTTTCCATAGTAACCTAATTTCCTTATGTTGAAGCTCTGTCTTGCTGTTTGGGCTATCTCTCTGCTGCGTTGAAGGGGTTTACCTAAGTCTTACGCGCAAACAGAATGTTACTACCCTAACAGACTGACTTCTGCTGTGGGGACGCCTAAGGTAGCTGTGGCGCTGGTGCCCAAATAATCCTTGCAGCCTTGTCTTTTTTGTTCGTCAAGCCTGCGCCGGAGAATCTGCGGCTGAGGATTCGATGCACAGACCATTCACCGCGTGCAGCAGTATCCTGGCTGGGAGTTCTCAAAGAAAGGCAGCAGCAAGGCGTTCTCGACTTCCAACTTAAAGTAACTTTCACCCACCAAGTTCAAACGCGACCATCGAAAAAAGACGTCACTACTTGCTCCTAGTGGCCACAGTCGGGCTCAGTTTTTTTTCCGGCGACTCGCTTTATCAGCTGCCCCTTTTATCGCCACGGGATCAATTAGTTAGAACAAGTCGCGACATCAAACGACCATGTCCGGAGCCAACTCCCCAGCTGGCTCGCGGGCTGGATCGGCCGAGCCGGCTGAGCGCCGTGATGACTCCGCAGATATTCACGATGGTGATGACGGCAATGCTTCCGATAAGGATTCCGATCTCCTCTCCGAAATCGACGAAGACCAGTTTGAGGACTACGATCCCACCCTCGAAGAGAGGCCCGTTGAGATTGACGAGAATGTCGCAATGACCTTGAAAGCCGCGAAACGGAAGCGGACAGATGGCGAGGCATCGAAGAAACCGAAAGAGGGACGCAGGCCAAAAAAGAGGTCGCGGGCGACAGACGACGAAGTTGGCGACGCAGAAATCGGCGAGCGCCGGCCACGGAAAGCACGCGCTACGGGCGAGCGACGGGCGGCAACAAAGGAAGCGCCGGAAGAAGAAGAGAACGAAGAAAACCTCACACCTGAGGAACGCCGCCGCCGGGCATTGCACCGAGCGATGGACAACGCGTTGAAGAACCCCTCGAAGCGGAGGCGCAAGAAGGACGAAATTGTAGGTGGCGCCAAAATCGCGCTCTACGATATCAATCTTGGCTAACAAAACTAGGATTTGGAAGATGCAGTGGACGACCAGATTGCGCACCTGAAAGTGGCGATGGAGAAGGCTTGCGTGGCGGATAACGAAGCGCGCGAGAAGGGCATGGCTGCTACACACAAGCTGAAGCTCCTCCCCCAAGTTACAGCCCTGCTGAACCGGACTGCCGTACAAGATTCCGTTCTCGACCCCGAAACCAACTTGTTGCAATCCGTCAAATACTTTTTGGAGCCGCTTAACGACGGCAGTTTGCCGGCATACAACATCCAACGTGACATATTCAATGCTCTCGCGGGGCTGCCCATCAATAACGAGGTGCTCCTGAGTAGTGGCATTGGCAAGGTGGTCTACTTTTACACACGCAGCAAGCGTCCCGAGGCCAGCATCAAGCGGATAGCAGAACGGCTGGTCGGCGAATGGAGCCGGCCGGTTTTGAAGCGGACAGACGACTACAAGAAACGACAAATCGAGACTCGCGACTTCGATTTTGCGTATGTTTTCCTCGTAACCATTTTGGTTCGCTTGCTAACCCAACAACAGCGCCGCGAAACTTGCCCAGCGCCAAGGAGCCGCCGCGTCCGGTTCGCAGATGACACTGACCCAGCGACCGGCAGGCGGAAAGACGCGCTTCGAGCTGGAACGCGAGCGGATGCTCGCACCCGAGATCAAGAACACGAATCGTGCCCAGCCGGCTGGTCTCCCCGCCAGCTACACCATCGCCCCGCGCAGCACGTTTGACGCCTCCCGGGGCCCGGCTGAGTTCCGCCCCGTCGGTGCCGCTGGTCTTGAAGCGTTCCGTAAGATGACGCAGAAGGGGAAGGGTGGCCGGCGCTAGTTGGGTGACCGGAAGAGCTGATACTAGTTGGATGGTACAGGGAGGTTGCACTAGGAAATAGCGGAGGGGGGGCAAATGCGGGATCTGAAGGGTCCCTTTTTACCCAAATTGGACTCGGACTTTGGCTTGGTTTTCTATGGCTAACGTGTCTGTCGCTATGGAAGGAAACGCGGCGCGATATATCGGATATGGAGGAGTCTTGGAGCTGCTATAGTAATTAGAACACGTCACGTTGTCCTCCCAAAGGAGGCTCTGCAACCCTCAATCACTGCGCCCCTAACTAGGCCCCGCTGAGTGAACGAGCAATCGCACCAGTGAGGCATTAAGTATAAGATATGTAGGCGGGATGACAAGGACCTCTTGTCACCGCCCCCTTTTGGTAAGCGAAGCGCACCCTCAGCAATTTGTACCTACATACACACGAATAACAATGCGAGTATGCCGTGCCACGGCGACACGGCGACACAGCATGGTGGGACAATGCAACACCACAAATGAGAGAGTTGGCGACACGATCGAGTCGCACAATAACAATAGCATTATGAACGAAACCCAAACAAAATAATCTATCCTTATATTTCATGACCCCGAAGCCGAAAGGAAAGAACTCCCACAACACAACGGCCGTGATGAGGGGGGAAAGGACCTCCGCGGCTGCAGCGAATCCACCGCTAGCTAAGATACAAGAGGGACTGATCGTCATCATGTAGACATCATCTAGGTAATAGGTAGGTAATATGAACCACGGAACGAATCTTTTTAGGCGTTGCAAAAGGAAGGAAAAGAGAGACCCCAACCAAGAAGAAATATGTAGTCATCCAGGTGCTTAAACGATGGAATAAAAACAGCAACGGTGACGCAAGACGGAAAAAAAAAGACAAGGCAAATAAACAAAGAAGTCTTGTTATAAAATGAACAGACAGACATGGAAGATTCGTTGCATAGACTGACTGTGCGCACAGGTAGGCTTGTACCCTCAGCACGCAGAGACACTTTGCTGTTGTTGTTGTTGTTGTCGTTGAAGGGAAGAAAACCAACAAACCCAGGCTCCCCCCCGTCCATCCATTCCCCGTTCCGCCCATCCACTTTGCCAGCATCGCCGCCCCCCAGGTGGTGGTCCAAGGTCAAGAAGGCACGAACATTGGTAGTGGAACGCAACCCGGATAGGAGAAAGCCCCCAGGTCAGGTCGTTCGTTCCTTTACGATGACGGCCCCCCCTCAACCCGCTAACCAACTGTTACTAGACCAGACCAGACCAGTCCAGGCCAGTCCAAAAACCAGACCAGACCCAGAATCAGGCAAGCCAAGAACAGAGCGGTGCGGCCGGCAGCGCAGACAAGCAGAACTCCCAACCCAGCCCAACCCAGCCCGCACCAAACGTCACCACCACCACCACCACCACCACACCAACCCCTCAACGCTTCCGCACCTCGCTCGCCCAGCCTTCTATGCCCTCCCCACGACTACCAACCTCGACCTTATCAATCTTGACGCCCTTCATACCGGGGGTCTCCTCCAGCCAGGCATGGCCGGCCATGCCGCCGGCATTGGCGCGCTTCTCAGGCATGAGCTCGAGCATGGGGGTGAGGAAGTCTGCGATGCGGCGGGGCTCGTCGTCCTTGAAGTGGTACTTTTCGCGCAGGACGTCGGGCAGGGCCCAGTGGCGCAGGCGGTGGATGTTGCGCAGCTCGCCCTTGCGGTTGAAGATCTCCTGCGACCACTTGCCCGACAGGCACAACGACTTGGGGAAGGGCCCCATCAGCTCGATGATCTGCGCGATGTGGTCGTCGTCCTTGCCGTACTTGGTGCCCGACTGCGGGTCGAACAGGTAGTCGCCCGTGATGAGCTCGAAGACCTGTAAAGGGGGGAGGGAAGGTTTTGTTAGCCAACGGGGACGGGGTATGGGAGGCGGGGTAGAGTGAGCGGGCTGAAGTGGCATACCATGGCTGCCATGCTCCATACATCTGTGCTCGCCCCCCACTTGGCACCTAGGATGACCTCGGGGGAACGGTATTGGCGTGTTTGGATGTCGTTGGTGAAGTGGTGGTTGACCCAGCAAGCGTTACCGAGGTCGGCAATCTTGACGCTGATGATATCGCACGCCTGCATATCATCGGCCTTGCGCTTCTCCCCTGTGTTCGACGGTGTTGTGGCCTTGTCCAGCGAGATCCCCGAGACTTCTCTGGTCAAGATGTCGGCCGTCTTTTCCCTCTGTTTCTGGTTCTCCTCCGGGTTGCCCGTATCCGGTTTCGGCGACGGCTCTTTCGACTTGTTACCTGCTACAAATCCAGTTGGTTAGTAAAGACAAACAATGACAACAACAGGATCAACTTACCATCGTGCAACATCTGCCCCAGGCTGTGTGAACCAGGAGACGGGAATAGCGAGTTGGCGTTGAAGCTCGCGTTTAAGGGTGAAGGCAGCGGCTGGCTGCCTGTGATGAGCGTCCTCCGCCGCCGGCGGCCGTTCCTATTATTCTCCTTGTCGTTGGTTTCGCTCTTTACCACCCGCTTCACAATCTGCTCGACGTCGCCGATCTCAATAAGCACATTTTCGGGCTTCAAGTCGGTGTGAATGATGCCGCACTCCCGGTGCAGATAATCCAACCCCAGAAGCACCTGTTTTGTGATTTGCTTGACGAGGGCCATCGGTATGCCTCTGTGATTCCACTTCTTGATCAGTCCCAACAGGTTTTCCCCAAGCACCTCGAACACCATGCAGACGTGGGTGCCATTCGGGCCCTTGTGCTCGAATGAATCCAACAGACTGACGACGTGCTTCCGGCCTGGGTGGTTCGGGTTGGCTTGGACGATTTTGTTGAGGAGCTTGATCTCGTCTATAGCGGTTTCGGTGTAGTGGGCGGCCGACCGTACGACCTTGAGGGCGACATGTTTCCCCGAAACGTTGTCTCTTGACAGCCAAACCGTCGAGAAGTGGCCCCAACCCAACTTCCGCACAACTGTGTACTTCCCGTCCTTGAACTTCTCCCCGATGGTTACCGGGTGGTAACCGCCTTTGCAGTAATCCTCAGAATCCTCCTCATCTGCGGTATTCTCCGCGGCATCCTCTGGTGAGGACGGCGAGGTCGGTGAATGTGTCATGGCTGATGCGAGATGGGCGGCCCTATCGGAATCGACGTGTAAGCAGTTTGTCTAACCTGGACATTGCAGCAGTCCGAAATCTTGAGGAGGCAGACACCCGATGTCCGGACGACTCGTGTCATGGGGGCAAGCGGGTGGCGGGGTTGGGTCGGGCTGCGCCTTTGCGCACGGTGCCGAACTTTCGGCGGCCCGAAATCACAAGCAAGTGCGGTGGTGGGATGCACGACTCGGTTCAAAACATGCAAAAGCGGAGACCTTGACTTCAACATCGTTTTCATCTCGGGATGTTGGCTG
The DNA here is from genome assembly GCF_000143365.1 of Chaetomium globosum CBS 148.51. NCBI lineage: Eukaryota > Fungi > Ascomycota > Sordariomycetes > Sordariales > Chaetomiaceae > Chaetomium > Chaetomium globosum. The sequence goes on from NT_165978.1 coordinate 2,535,066, forward strand.
CACAATCGCAGTGGGGGGTCAATAAACAAACGGGGAGTTTAGTGGTGGTTTGGTTTGGTTTGTTTGGCCAGCTTCGTAGGTCGCAGCGACAGGTTCGATGTATCTTGGGCCCCTGGTTGCGGGAGGATTCGGGAAGCGGTAAGGAGAGGGGAGGATTCGGTGGGTTAATGGTGTAAGGTGAAAAGCGCCCAGGCTCACTCGAGCCTTGAGCCACACAGGACACAAGCCCAAAATATCTGCAGGCTCGTTTTCCCCCCTTTGCCCTTTGGAGCTGGGGGATTCTCCATACCCATGCGCCTACGCTGTGTGATGTCGCAGCGTGAGCGCATGGGTACGGAGGTAGTGGGCTTTTTCCCCTCCATGGGTTCGCGGATTCGTGGGTCCCATGGCCCGCCTGTCGCACCCCGCCACCTCGCTGAGGGACGGCACGCGCTGCGCAATGTGTTTGCCAGGTCGAAGGAACGGGAACCTGATCCGGTGAACCCAGACACGCGGGACTCGAGGCAGGCAATGGGCCTTCTGGAAACGGGGCAAGGAAAAACAAGGCATCGATTGATCCTTGCCGCAGCAGGGCAGAAAGCGCAATGCACGTACCCAGGACCTTCTGTGGTGATGATAGGCTTCAAGCCGTCCTTCTTCCTCTTCTTATTTATTGCCGAGTTTCCGTTGGCAGCCGCAGCCGGGGTCGATGCGCCTTGCGGCGACTTTTGCGCCAACGTGTCGTTCGCGTGTTGCGATCCGTTCATTGTGCGCGAAGGAGAAATCGACAGCTCAGTTCACAAAACAGGGTCGGGTGACGGAGCTCGGGCGCGCGTGGCCGTCCTGTCAATTGCGATGTCGATGGGGTCGGTGGGGAAAGACAAGGTCGGATGGCGGGGCGTTTCGACGGAAAAAAATCAGGGGCCTGTCTCGAGAACACACACAGCTCAGTTAGCGTTTTTGATGCCCAGGAAGTCGGGTCATGGCAAGTTAATATGCCACTGGACTTGATTCGACGCCGGAGGAGCGGGAGAGCGCGGTGGCCAGGTTGCGGCGCGATGCTTGCGCTTCCACCCGGACTGGCCTTGCGCCGTTGGCCAGCCCCGATCCAACAGAGATGCGAGAGGAGTTGTCGTCTGTGGATGTCTCAAGACACAGGGGCGCAACCCTCACAGGGCGTCTTACCCATTCCCAAACTCAGGTTAGGTATTGTGGAAGTGCAGGGCCCAGAAGGGAAGGCCTCCGGCGCTCAGAAAGCTGGCGATCGTGGATCTTCTGTCGCGACTTGCGGATTGATCGAATTACGTCGGTTGCGAGTCTGTATGATTGTCGATGCGACGAGGTCGCGGAGAGCAGGCCTGAGTTGGATGCTGGGGCCGCTAACCGCTGGCCCGGGGTGGCTGAGGGTGAGGGGTGGAGGGGCAGCACTCTAGGCGTTGCAACTTTTGCCAATGGGCTTACCTTAGGTAGAGGAGGTTGGCGACAATGTTGGTGAAGGACGTGGGATGTTTTCTTCTCTTGGCCGACTCTGCTAAGGACGTCATAGACAGGCGTTACGCATGGAAAACCTGCGCCGTGCAAAATTCCAGGTTGGTCGGTTCCGCAGTGTTGCTGCAGGCGCTGAGGTACCTATGTACGCCAGGGTTGCGCTTGGGGTTGTTGATCGACTTGATCAGGGTCGTCGCAGGTACGTAGGAAAGCAGTGATAGCATGCAAACAATAATTTTCGAAAGCAGAAATAGTGAGAGCGCACGAGTGTGAGCAAGTCTAGATATGTTAATATATTCTTGGTACGGGAACCTAGCAAGCGCCTGGCGGAGCAGCGATGAATCCGAGATCAAGCTGACAAGCCGGCAGCCGTGCCATCTGTCTGATGCGACACGGAATGTTGGGACCTGGTTGCCATTCGAAGTTGGCAGGGATGTGGGAATGCAACCAATCCCGTCACTTCCCGACCCTGAAACCCAGCTGCCTTGTGCTGGGGGTTCCCGAGAGCCAGTTGATGGAGCAACGTGATTGCAGCAGATTCGGTCTCAAACAATTTGGCCATGATGGGACGGGTGGAGCCAAAAATCGAGCCCCCTTTCAGTGCAGCCAACAATGTATTTGTACAACCTCAACTGGGTGTATGTTCTATTGTTTATTATCATCGTGGTTGAGCACGTCACCAGCCAGCATTCGAGTTGATGGCCAGGCAAGACAGGCACACACACGCCAACTCACAATCAAAAATGCCTAGAACCAGCACAGCCTTCAAGAAACAAAAAGTCATTCGTACCGCCAGAGTGCAGTACCAGTGACTTCGCACGAAAGAAACCTACCTAACCAAACAAGATCTCCCTTCTAACGAGCCAGCACGGAACTCTAACAAACCAGGCATCGCAGGCATCGCAGGCATCGCAGGAATGGCAGGAATGCCCAGGTACCTTGCCTAGTTAGATGCGCACCTACGTAGGTAAAGGCAGACCTTTGCTTGATGCGCAGATGGATTTGCAGTTTGGGTTTTGTTTTCTTACCCCTTTGTGCCTCGCCGTCATCAACCCGACCAGCGATAACACTTGACCGCCCACGGCCACATAATCTACCTATTATCCACCTATTATCCACAGGTATGAGAGGTCTATTTCCTTTTATGCCCGGGAAGGAACTAGACCCTGTCGAGCAGCACGGTCTCTGAACGTCAAGTATATCATGATTTCGCGGATAACGCTCGGCTTTGACACTGACGCGGCCATATCGAAAAGGGGCCCAAGACAGCTAGTGAGGTACGAAGAATATAGACAATAGTGCGGCAGAATATGGGCGATGCTCCTTACGTTATGCCATCCTTGTCTATCGAAAGAAATGCCGAGGGGACTTCACGTCAGGAGCGTACAATCAAGTTTTCTAGCCACCACTTTCAGTATCATGATTGTGTATATCCTGTGTCTTAGCCCACTGGGCCATCCACTTCTGTTTGGAACGAGAAATTCACGCCTAATATTTCCGGGCTTAATCCTAGATGTCCATTGCGTCCGTTATACTCTATCAAAATCTCTGTGAAAGTCTCTTCTAAAACAAAGAAAATCCACTCGCCGTATCAGACCGAGCTACTTCAAGGAAAGAAACAGTAACAACCCCCTACCATTCCACAATCACCCGCCAACAACACCAGACCACTGGAAGACACCCACCCCTTCCAGACCCATCATAGACCCCCGCTCACAAACCACACCTCTTCCGACACGCCTCGACATCAAAAAACGGCCCCTGCGGCACCGCCGCCCGAAACCTCGCCAGGTCCTCCGCCGACAACGCGCCCCCAAACGAAATTGGACCCACAAACTCCATCCGACTGCTGAAACGCCTGGGGTACCACCAGCGGCGGCGCCCGGATCGTCGGACGCGAAGGCCGCCACGGCCAGCGCCGGCGTGCACTCCGGGATTCATCTGCGCGTGGAACGACCCCTGCGGGAAGATGGTCGTCTGGTTGGCCGTCAGCTCCGTGCGGATTAGCCGCGGCTTGCTGGGGTCGGCCGGGTCGGTCGCGCCGCCCTCAGGGATCATTTGCGTGATCACGCGCCCGGAGAGCACGACGAAGATCTCGGCGGAGCGCGGGTGGATGTGCAGGGAGGCCATGCTGCAGCCTGTGTTTTTTTGTGGGGAGAGAGGTTAGTGGACTTTCTTAGTTGGTTGATGATGGGTGGTGGTGGTTTAGAGATGGAGGGGGCTCGTCCGCTTCAAGTTGAGGACGGGTATTGGGAGTGGCTCTTTGTGGGATTAGATGGGGTGCTTACCTTCGATTGCTGTGATGGCGAGAGCGATGTCGGTTCCCACGAGGGCGGGAAAGGTCTTGCGGTTGGCCATGGGGAAAGGAGCCGTGTTGAAATCGAAGACAAAGTCCTCGTTCTTGGTGAGGATCTGATATCTATCGACGGCACTAGATATGGCACAGTGTCAGACATGCAACGGGACTAGGCGTCTGTCTAGCTCCACCTACGTGTCGGCGAGCTGCAATTGGGCAGGGATGCTGAGTGCCGTCGCTACGAAAGGGCAGGGCCAGAGCGGCGAAGGCGGCGGGAGCTTTGGAGAACATTTTGAGGATGAACTGGTTTGTTAACCGGAGAGTTGAATGGAGGAATAGTCGAGCAAAAGTGAACAGGGCTGCCTTTATGTTAAGAACTCAAGATCCAGAGGCGTGGAGGCTTGGTGGTTGTGATATTGCCTCCCATAAGAGCCGTATCGACTGTTTTATACTCCCCAGTTTCCACATCGTTGAATAAATAACGAGTCTATTCCAATTCTTTCGTCAGGCGATCTTTATGAATACGCTGCTTATATTTCCTCAATACGCGATTTCGCGCAGCGCCGAGTACGCTGCTTACACCCCTGCATACGCCATGCCCCAAAGGTTGTTATTCGCTGCAAGCCAATATCACCGCCACAGCCACAATACCAATACAACGTGGACCAGCTAGTTCGAAGCACCAAGTGATTTCGATCTTCACCGCATGCTACAATTGTCGTAGCGTCGGCGTGGTCGGGAGGCTGTGGGCTTGAACCACTAGCGGACTGCGGTTGCTGATGTGGCTCACCTTGCCTGGGTTACCAGACCTCTTTTTGGATGTTCGTCTTTAGTTTAATTATCTCTTGAATAGTTGCTTAGACTAACTCGAAGGCCATCTGTTGGGAATAGTTGGAATAGGATAGGGCAAAGGGTGTGCTTGAGCCATGACGCATGCACAGTACTAAGAGATTGTTGAAAGTAATCGGTTGCGGTCACACCTCCAGGCGTAGCTCTCTTTGTATTGACTTCAGTAGTTAAGGTATCATGTGCTTCACTGCTGGAACCCAGGCAAAGTCCAAACCGACATTGAGATCATCCCTGACCTTAATCGTACTTGCTAGCTCTGAATGGACTGGTTAACGCACAGCAAGCCATTCTCAAGCTCTAGCACGTGAACACCGCGGGACCTGTTGTTTCCTTTGTTAGCGGGCTCCTTCTTTTTCACCAATATACCGACATCCACCTACCGGGGACAGTGTAGCTATCAGGGTACGGCAGGTCGTTCTTCCAAATCTGGACCAGGATACCCGGGTCGGAGTTCTACCTCTTGTTAGCTTGACCAATCGTCTCGGGCTGTCGGGAGAGGGGAAAACGTACGGAGTAGGCTCCGGGGAAGGAGACAGTCTCGGGCTTCTTGGTTGCAGTCCCGCCAGAGACCCGGATTTGGGCGCATGAGAGCTGTGCAACCCATGTTAGCTGGGTGTTTTTTTTGCCACTCTAGGACGAGCGAGTTTGGGGGTCGTTTACGTAGAACTGGGCACCCATGGGAGCAGAGGCGGAGTGGAGGGCGATGAGCTCAAAGCGCAAGAGGTAGTCGCCGTCTTCAATGCACTCGGGAATGGTAATCGTCTGGATGCCCTCGTCGGCGATCTGGAAAAGTATTAGAAAACAGACCGTGCACAAGAAAATCATGCAGACGTACCAACTTGTCGACACCCCACACCTCTGACGGAAAGCAGCTTCGTTAGCACGGCGTTGTATGAGAGACAGATGGAGATGACACACGGTTTTCGTAGCCCACTTCGCTGATCTTGAACCAGCCGTCACCAGGGCCAGCTCCGGGGTTGTTGGTGGCATCGTCGACTTTCTTGAGGTAGGCCATTACGGGTCCCTAAAGAGACGGAATATTAGTTCCCAGTGTTGCCCACACGGTAGTGAAACCTCGTACATGGTGACTCGAGGCGATAACCTTGTTGTCCGAGTACTCATCCGGCCCGGTGCCTGTGCCGACATGTTAGGTCTCCCATTTCTGGGACCTCTTTGGATGTTAAGGGCTGAACACATACTGCCCAGTTCGTGGAGCCACAGTCCCGTCACCTGCGATCCAGCCTTGACCTCAATAACATCCGAGGAGCTCCTCCACTTCTTCACTGGAGCACCACTGCAGGCAATTGAGTCGGTCGACACGTCTTGAATGGGCTAAACGAGATACTGGGTCAGCCTCTGTGCGAATGCAGCCGGGGAAGAGAGGGAGAAATCATACCGTGTTGTCGTTGTCCGGCATATAGATTCCCTTGCCCGTCTCCAAGCCGTTCACAGCTTGCATAATAGTGTGAGCCGAGGCCACGGAGGCGGCGGCCACGACGGTCTGAATGATGGAAGATTTCATGTTGAACACAGGTGAGAGTGATCAGATAAGCTGGTTAGGTAGAGATGATGACTCAGTAGCGAGTTCGACGACGGATAGAAAGGAGTTATACCAGGTTTGGCTCTGGATGGTGTTCTTTATATACCTCATCGTCCGAAGGGCTCCCGCCTTCTCGTAACACCAGGCGAGGCACTAGGTGGTATAATTGTGACGCTATGTTCCGAAAGTCGGCTCGGGGAGGACGGGTGGGATATTGAGCAGTGGTTTGTGACGATCGATTTAATCAAAACTGCACCAGGAACAGCAACTCAGCAGCGCCCATGCAGCATCCGCTCCCACACTCGCCGACTTCTTCGGATTAGAAACAACCACGTCCCCGACGGCCCGAAGAAGGCAGCGTCTACGGCGGCCCACCCTGCGGTCCAAAACCAGGCAAGATGGACAGTTATAAACCACCCGCATCACCAACAACCCTCAGCTCAAGAGCTGTCGAGTTAGACTTTGCGGGGTGAGCGATCCCCCGCGTGCAGTAACCCTTGTCCATGACGATGAAACCACCCGCAAAGCGCCATCTTGGGTTAGGCTAGCGAGCTCCCAAGCCGTGCTTCACGGACCGTCACCTACCGCCCTGATAAATTAATATAGCCGCTGGGGAGTGGGTCAACTCGACACCTCGCTATTGGCCCCTTTGATGTTCGTCTCAACTTCTGGAACTCTGAAACTCTGAATTCGGCCCTTTGGCTTTTTGACAGGTTGTGGTGGCCGTGGCTGTGGCCCGGCCTCCGCGCCGATGAACGGGGGACCACCCCCGGACCCGTTCGGGCGCCGAATGGTTATGCCACCATGCCGGGCCCCATAAGTTGTTATGCCCGGGGCATTTCCTGCTTTGTTTGGGAATGATGGATGAGGTCGTAAATGAGATGGGTGGGTAGGTGATGGCGTGCGTGGCGATCCGTCCGCCATGGCCTCCATGCATGTAACGACGCCGCGCTTGGAAATCCCTCCTGACGCCGGTTGCAAACCGTCAAGCTCTTTCCTTTCCTTGCTCTTGCTGTCATTGAAGCAGCCGGGACGTGGAGCATCCTCGGGAAGTGCTATGGTAGGTATTGAGGCAAGCGGATCAACAACCGATATAGGCCCCTTCAACTTTGATGTAAGAGGCTGTGTGGTCGTCAAACTGCTGGGTCCGAGCCAGGCCTATCGCATTGGTAATCTATCTTTCGTCGGTAGTTGCACTCTCGGTACCGGTCGACGAGGTGGTACTGCGCGCGACTAGGGTGGCGGCACTGGGACGAAGGGAGGGATGGCCTAACCCGGAGCATCGATTTCCTGGGTGCCCTAAACTGGCAACTTCCGTTAGCTCCGTCGAATGATATGGCACCGAGGTGATCTCATATAAACCGGCGGATCCCCCACAACCCGGAACGCCGGGTCGAAAGGGGGGTTTCTCAATATGCGCTCGGGGCATCGGATCTGATCGTCGTCTGTGGAAGACATACTCTCCCACAAGTGGACCTAAGAGTTTTATTTTAGATCTGGTGGCTATTCCTCCCATCTCAAACCACGGCCCGTTACAGTGAGGGCCAACTGGAAAGAGTTGGGGATGGTATTGAAAAGCTTCCCCGTTTCATGGTCAGCCCGTCCCTTGTTGTTTGGGGTCTGTTCGGACCCAAGGAGTGGGAGCAGCCGCCAGATCGAAAAGATCTACAGAGTACCTCACAACCATTTGACTCCTGATGCCCTGGCAACGTTCCCCAAAAAGGCCCAATCGGCTTTCTTAGGGTACGACATAGAAAGTCGACACAACTCTCATACGTCTGCACGTTATTGATGGCATACCAGTACCACTGAATGGCGCACTTGCCGCCCGTGCTGCAGGCTTCACCAAGCGTGCTGGGAATAGTGACGTTGAAATCGACTAATAATTTTAGCCTGTATATCAACGACAGAGCCCTACGGGGTGTAGAAGAAAGGGCACTACGTACTGTCGGACCGAGGCGTCGTTGTCGTGGAGTTTGGCCAAGTATCCCAAGACCGCAACGGACTCCCAATGATCTTGTTCGCTTCGAGATCAATTATGGACACGTTCTTGCACGGTGGTCAAGGTCAGTCATGTGCACCCGCCAAGTTGGAGAGGTCAATGTTGCTGTTACTTGCCGCATAACCAGGGCGATGTCCAGCAATTAGATCAATGTGGAAGTCAATGACTTGGCCCAGTTTATATTCTGTTGCGGCATTGTCCTCATACTGATAGCCGCGGCAGAGGTAAGGATTGCAGCCTATCTCTGAGCTACGCCCTGTTGGACGCCATTTTCGATGGGACCAGCTTTATCTGCAGCCTGTGTCAGCTATCTGCGCCCGAACGTGGGATCCTGCTTGGACACATCGAGCAGCAACTTGTGGCGATAAGAGGCGTGCTCACCCGTTTCCATGAACTCCGCATAGGTGTTACCGCAACGTTCTGTATAGGCTGAACCGGCCTGTGGATCAAGTGAGAGTCAGCTACATGTGCCTATATTAACCTGTCGAGGTTGACGATACTTGCATAGCACACAACAACATCTCTGGTGGCACTTACACGACGAGGTGTGGGAACCTCCATAACGGCGTGGCCACGCACAACTGCCGCGGCAGTGAGCACCGTGAGGAGCCTCATGAGAGCAACCGTCATGTCCACGGTTGGTGTTCTGGATGCTGCAACGGGGCGGTGGATGTCAACGACGGTGATAGGCAAGTACGATGAAGTTGAAGGGAGAAAATAAGGTCCAATGGACTTATAAGTTATATGTAGGGTAAGAATAAGGTACTTAAGGTAAGGTGCATTCACTTCCAGGTCAACTACGTGTGTGTGACCGGTGAGACCGTGAGATCAGTGACCGTCGGGGCAACGGCAGCAATGTAACGAGGGTTTCTGTCAAGAGCAGGAGAGGAGGTATTGGAGGTTTTCATCTCTGCCAAAAATATTCCATGTGTGGGTACGATCGGAAATGATCATAAGATTCACAACTTCGGCCGAGACTGGCGACTTGCTGATTCTCGCATGCGGATTGAATTCGGAATTTCGGATTTCTGGACATGGACAATGACGAGCCGCCATAATTACGACACCAATTCCACAAAAAGGCTGCGGGACCACGCCGGTCCTTCAAAAGGCTTGTTGAAGCAATATACTTGATGCGGACGTTGTCCAATGCACCAATTATTCGAACGCATCCTGGGTAGAGGCGCGGAGGAAGAGGTCGGAAGCTTGTTTGAACTTACATGAATGGGAGTTTGAAGCTTAACTTCTTAAGTCTTCAACTGGCTCGCTTCAGTGCCATTGGTGGAGAATTATATAGCGGTTGCGTTCCCAGATACGTGCCCTGAACCCCAGGCTTCCCCATGGGGTATGGGGCTGTGGTCATCATTCAAGGGGAATGATCATGATCATCATTGGCACCTCGGGCTCGGGCCATCACATGTACATATCTAATGTACTTATGTGCCAGTTCCTATTCAATGGGTGGGGGCTGGGGAGGTGGGCGAGTGACGGTCCTTGTTGTCGCTCAAACCGGGGTGGCGATACTCTCGTTCGAACACAGTTTCAGTCACCATATGGCCATTCTGCTGTGGTTATTCCCGTCGTCGTGTATGAAATAAGAGAGCGCGTATTGGAGAGATAGTACTGTTGGTGGGCGCCTTCAACTGCAAAGCTTTGTACCGGTGTCCTTCCTCGCGAATCCTCGGGAACAGGCCGTGTGGAGATAGGTTGTTCGTATGTGTTCAATACCAAATGGCCAAATTCTTACTGTGTGGGGGCTGACTGATTGTCCCTGCTGCCACAAAGATATTTCGCTTCTATGGATGGTCAAAATTGATCACACACTCGCCTGACATCAGGAGCTGCGCCCGGGCCTCAAACAGGACCTGAGCAAGAACAGAGATCGCATTAACTAATTACCTTAGGTACATCTCCATCGCAATCGGTTCAATCGCTCGATTCCAGCTACAACAAATTCATCCCCGCCATCATGACGACCCGCGATTTCTCCCAGGCGACAATGGGTGCGGCCATGGATTTGCTGATTTAGCGAATCCATGGCAAGATTCAGCGACGCTGAATCTTGTGTCAGAACAAGCCCAGAGCGGCTTGCGCCTAGGACCTGGGTCACGTGACCCGGGGGGCCAACCAAATTACTGGTCGCCAGAAAATTAGACCAGTTCAACAAGTTGAATAAGAACAACGAACAACAAGCACTGCAATTGACAGCCATCAACACCCTCTACTCCGTTCCTTTTGACCCAAGCCTTCAGTGATCTGCTCAATGCCTTGAAATACCGCTGGTTCCAACAATTAAGAGTCTCATTCGCCTCGCAATCCCCGAGCAAGCCAGCCCTCAATCTACGGTCCAGCAGCCATGGCGCCGATCACTGAAGACAAGACCGTCACCCAGATCCTGACTGGTCCCAGCACCTGGGTCAGTTGGCATCGCGAGTTCACGAACACAATGGACGCCCTCAAGCTCCTCGAATACTTCCAGGGCACCAAAGAACTCCTGACCGAGCCACGATCATCGGTCAATCCGCTGCGAATCATGGAACGGGCGCAAGAACGGCGCAAGAAGATCGCAGAAGAGAAGGGAGTGGCCATCCTTGCGCTCACAGATGAGGAACTCGAAGGCGCCACCGAAGCGACGCTCGATATCTCGACAGCGACCACTCCTCCCGACAGCGAAACAGAGGGAGAACAAGCCTCCGGGGCACCCACTGCCGCACAGAAGAGGACCGCAGGGAAGGCAGTGGACGACTATTTCCAGACCTACGGCCTGTTCATTCTTCAATCCATTCAGAACCTTCACGACAACCGCCGTAAGGACTGGACAGCCCAGTCCACCAAACTCGACAAAGCTCGAACCTTTCTCAACACCACTGTCGCGATCACCCTCCGCAACGCACACTTTTCAACCGGCGGGAGTCTCCGGGACTGGTACAAGAACCTAAAAGCCGTCGCGGAGGCTCGCCACGAAACAATCAGCGCCCTGCGTGGCAGGATGAGCGACCACTACACTGCCCTAAAAGGGAAGGCCATCACCCAGGCCGACTTTGGTCAGTGGCTGACTCAGTGGGAGACCCTGATGGGCGAGGCAACCATGTACAAGCTCCCTGAGGTCTCCAATGAAGGATCTTGGTTCGAAGACTACGCTCGAGCCGTGGGACCGATCGTGCCACTATATGCAGCACTGGTACGGTCCAACCGCCTCACCAACCCGAACCTGGGTTACAGAGAGATCGCCACCGAGGCGCGGCAAACAACCATCCCCCTGCTGCCCTCGACGACAGGCGCACGCATTCAGAAGGGCGCATTTCCGGCATTCAACCCCGGTGATTCAAATGAGTCTGGGAAAGCTAGCAAGGCCTCCCACAAGCGCAAGAACAGCACTCTTCCTACCGAAAAGGCCAAATGCCGCCTCTGTCACGGAAGACATCACATGGAGCGCTGTGCCTACATCATGCCACACCTGGCACCTGAAGGCTTCCAAATACGGGACCACGTCAGAGAACGTGTGGACCAGAACATAGCCTCAGACTCCTCATTGAAGGCCGAGGTCGAGCGCATTCAGAACAAGCGAACCAAAAACTCTAAGCAACAACCAGATGCTCCGGCGCAAGGCCATTGACTGCCGGCCGAGCAGCTGTGGAGAGTCATTGGCATATGCTCAGCGATTCTCGCGGCTATCCAAGTCAGCTTCCAGGCAGGGGTACTATACCTCCTCGTCAATTCGGCGATACTGGACTCAGGATCAACTATCCACATCTTCAATAGCTTCCACCGGTTCAAAAAGCCACCCTCACCAGCAGGTCCAAATGACTGTGTCTGGGCCGGGGAACATCCCGTGAAAATAGAGGGCTATGGCACCGTGGACATCAAAATCAGCAGCCTGCAGGGGCCTAAAATACTGACGCTTACAGGCGTGGCATATTGCCCGACCTTTGCGTGCAATATCATCTCCCTAAAGGGACTCAATAGGCGTGGCATCTGGTGGGACAACCGCCGCAACAGCCTCCAACGGAATGACGGCTCAACGCTGTGCTTCCTTAGCATTCACTACGATCAATTCGTGGTTGAACACCTTCCTGAACAGGTCCCTGCCGCAGCAATGGCAGCACGCAAGCGGAAGATTAATTCCTGGACCTCACGAGCTGACAGCAGTGCAGACGCGATGACCTGGCACCTCCGCCTAGGCCACCCAGGACCCAGGGTATTAGAACACCTGGTCAATCACTCCCTGGGCGCACGCATCAAAGGCATTACCACCGTCCAATGCGACGGGTGTGGGCAAGGCAAGGCTAAACGCCAGATTAGTCGTGCAACAAGGACTACAGAGATGGAACCTGGAGACCGGTATGTGTTGGGACTACTACCTTGCAAGACGTGAGGCGAGGCAAGTCCTTGCGGCCTTGAAGCACCTGTTCCAGCTGCTAGAAACGCAGTTCAATATCAAGCCCAAGATCGTGGAATGCGACAACGAATTCGCGAACGCCACGATCCTTGTGGACTTCTGCAACCTCAAGGGCATGAAAATTGAGCCCTCTGCGCCCGACACTCCTGCGCAAAACGGTGGCGGAGAGCGTGCCGGCGGAGTGATCAAGGAAAAGGCCAGTGTCACGGGGCGAGGTCAGGGGAGTCGCGGGACAGGGTCAGGTTCTGGCTAATGACTGAGTTGTGCGATGAGGAGAGAGGAAGCTCTCGCAAGGGGACGCTAACGGAGAGGAGATCCTGCTGCTAGTGTGGGTCCAGGTCGCGTGGGCACGTGCTGCCCACGTGACCCAAGCAGGTCAGGCTTGGTGCCGTGACAGTACTCCCCCTCTCAAAGACGGTTTGGTCCCCAAACCACTATCCTAATATATTAAACATCAAAATGTACCTTCTTCCTAGGCCTTCCGCGGGGTCGCTTGTCCTTTACCCAGTTAGGCGGCCCGGGCTTCTCTGGGTATTTGTCATGGAAGAGTTTCAGAACGTCCTTGCAGCCTTTCAAGTCTTGCTCGGGTTGCCATGTAGGCTCATCGTAGTGCTTCCATTTAACAAGGTAGGTAAGTCCGGATGTCTCCTTGTCCTCGTCGTGTACGTCTAGGATCTTCTCGAATTGCCACTCGTCTTGGATAATCCCATCGTCGTCCCGTTTAGCAATCCTTCCTTTGACGTTACGCCGCTCCGCCGCGTTGAGCTCGTCTTGTCCTTGAATGGAGGGGGCCTCGTATAAGCGAACTTTGGAGGTATGGAAGCTCTTATCGACCTTGATGTTGTCCGGGAGGTCCACGACGACGGCGCCCTTATACACCTTCAGCACAGGGAACGGTCCGTCCCATTTGTCGTCCCATTTCTTCTTCGGCCGGTTCGTTGCCATGTGTTCAAGGCTGACCATGACTTGGTCACCTGGGCGGAATGTTGGTGCTTCGTCCCTACGGGCGTTGGCGTTGTCCTCGTACCGTTGCTGGGATTGTCTGGTTAAGGCCGTCAATTGAGTCAGGATTCGCTCGAAACGCAATGCGACAGCGTCTGCACGGAGGTACTCCTTCTTCATATGATCGGAGAGGTTAGGCGGCCGCGGCTGCGGTGGCTCAACCCCTAGTCGGGGGTTAAAACCGTAGTTGGCGAAGAACGGAGAGATGCCGGTTGTCTCGTTGACCTGGTTATTCATTGCAAATTCTGCTAGCGGTAGCCAGTCTACCCAGTCGTCTTGGGTGAAGCTGACAAAGGCTCGGAGGAATTTATGCACGCTTGCGTTGACGATCTCCGTTTGGCCGTCGGTTTCTGGATGGAAGGCTGAGCTCGGGTGTAGTGTTGTCTTCAGGCGTGCACTGAGTCGTTGCCATACCCCGGAGACAAATGCGGAGCCCCTGTCGGAGATGATCGAGTCCGGTGCGCCGTGGAGCTTAAAGACGTGATGCAAGAAGCTGTCTACAACTTCGTCGGTGTCTAGCCCTGTTACCGGGATAAGGTGTCGCATCTTGGTTAGTCTGTCCACTACTACAAGGATGTGCCTGTAGGTTTTGCCGTTCCTGGTGCACTCGGGTAGGTCGACGATGTGGTCCATAGATATGTCCGCCCACGCTCGGAGGGGGACTTCCAACGGTTTTAGGAAACCGGGTGGTGCGGACCGGGGTGTCTTCGTCCTGAAACATAGCGCGCATCCTTTGACAAAATCTGCCGCGAAGCGGGAAAGGCCGGGCCACCAGTAACTCCGGTTGAGCAAGTCGATAGTCTTGACGCGGCCAGGGTGGCCGGCTGGGCCAGAAGAGTGCGTTCGGTGGGCGACTGCGAGCCGCAGGCCTGTGTGATCCGGGACGAAGAGGCGGCCTCTGAAGTAGATTAAGCCGTCGATAATCTTGCACTCGGATTTATCACAGCGGAGGGCTCGGCGTAGAGCTTTTGGCCATCGTCGTGCACCGGGTGTTTGCAAGGCGGTTACCATCGCCTGAGCAGTGCTGTCGTTGTCGTAGCCCTCACGGATCAGGTCGATCAAGGCAATGTTATCGGGCTCAGCGGTCAGTGTTGCTACGAGGTCGGAGTCGTTGTTTTCTCGGGCGTCGTCGAGCAGCTGCTCGAGTATGGTCGGGTGTACTTTCTCTGCTGGTAAAACAGTCCTTTTTCGATACTGAAGTCGTTCATCATCCATTCCAGCGGGTTGGGAGCCGGGGAGCCTGCTCAAGGCGTCAGGTAATGTAGCTTTTGATCCAGGGCCGGTACGTGATCTGGAAGTTGAATTGGGACAGGAATTCTGCCCAACGGACTTGGCGTTGGTTCAGTTGTTTCGTGGTCATGAAGGTCTGTAGGTTCTTGTGGTCTGTGTAGATTTCGAAAGATTCCCTCGTTCCATAGAGCTCCGGGCGCCATTCCTCCAGGGCCTTGACAATCGCAAGAAGTTCCTTGTCGTAAATCTCGTAATTGCATTCGGCGGAGCTATGCTTCGCGGAGAAGAACGCGACCGGCCTCAGTTTACCGTTATCATCGTACTGTGAGAGCACACCGCCGGACGCCCAGTTGGAGGCGTCGGTCTCGACAACGGTGCGTTTGGAGTAGTCGAAGTAGGCGAGAATTGGGGCTTTTGTGAAGGCGTTCTTGAGTTCCTCGAAGGACTGGCGTTGATCGGATGTCCAGGACCAAGCGGTTTCCTTTCTCAAGAGCCGGGTCAGAGGTTCGATGATTCCCGAGTATCCCTGGATGAACCGGCGGTAGAAGTTTGCAAAACCGAGAAATTGTTGAAGTTCTTTGACAGACGTGGGGTCTTGCCAGTCTACGATGGCTTTGACCTTCTCGGGGTCCATGCTGAGGCCGCTTGTGGAGATGATCAGGCCGAGGTATTTAGTCTTCTGGGTGTAGAATTCCGACTTGCCGATATCTATCTGGAGGCCGGCCTCACCCAGTCTCCGAATAACTTCGTTGACATGGGTTGTGTGTTCCTTCCGGGTCCGACTATATACCAGGACGTCATCCAGATAAGCTGTGCAGTAAACATCCAGTGCGTCATGGAGAAGGTGGTTGATGTAATTCTGGAATGTGGCAGGCGCATTGCAAAGTCCGAAGGGGGTGACCAGGCTCTCGTAAAGGCCGAAACGGGTGATGAAGGCCGTCATCCACTCGTGTCCTTGGGCGACACGCACGCGGTTGAACGCTGCTATAACGTCCAGTTTGGTGTAGAACTTGGCGTTGCAGAGAGAGTCGAGGGTTTCCCGGATGAGTGGCAACGGGTATCTGTTCTTGATGGTGACCGCGTTGAGTCCGCGGTAGTCCTGGCAAATCCGGATCCCACCTCCGGGCTTGGCGGCGAGCAGGAGTGGCGCCGCTGCAGGTGAGGAAGACGCTCTAATCCAGCCCTTGGCTAAATTCTCATCAATCCATTTCTTGATGCAACGGAGTTCCTCAGGGGAGAACGGGCGGTTTTTAGAGTACGGGGCCTGCTTTCCTGGCACGAGTTCAATCTTGTGGTCCCAGTGCCGGTGTGGTGGTAGTGTCTCTGCGTTCTTTGGCAGGAAATGCTCCACATGGTGGTGAAACTCCGCCGGTAGGCGGCTCTTGATATCTTCGGCTGTTGGCCGGGGCTTCTCCGCTAGGAACTTGTCGATATCGGACGGCATTATTTTACGCCGTAGTGTTTCAGTGCGGGCTGTCTCGTCGAGGTTTGTCTGTAGGAAGTCGTGGAAGTACGGGTCGAACACCCGTTTGGCATCTTCTAACGTGTAGTCCCCGGTCATGATCCGCCTGAAAGAGGTTTCTTTGAGTTGAGGGATCTCTCAACAAAGAGCCCCGTGGAAGCTCTTGTAACATGTCAAGGTTCTCCTCGTCCTCGACGAGCTGACGGAGCTCGGCGAGAGTTGTGGTTGTGGCGAAGGAGCCTTCTTGCTTACAAAATTGCAAAAAGTTCATTGCCTGGACGCATCGGATGTCGTTTGTGTCGAGCTTCATGTTTCTAGGGCGTCCTGCTGTCTTCAGAATGGGTGTGGGTCGTCGGCGTTGCGTTGGGCGCCTACTGCCTGCACTGAGGACGACGGGTGAGGGTGAAACGTTCCGTTTTGCAGGCCCAGCTGGCTTTGGCGTTACTTGTATAAGGAGTTCGTCTCCGTCGGGGTGGGCACGTTTCGTAGTGAACTCTTCGTCTGGCACGTCCTCGACAGTGGTCTTTCTGTAGGAGGTCGTGGGGGTCGGGGGAGGTGTTCTCCTTGGCTGGTCCTCAGTGGTGGCTTTGCGGCATGGCAATATAGGTTTCGTGAAGCGCTCGGGTGGATTCTGCGCGTGGGGCCTCGCAGCCGCCGGCGGGGAGGTCCCATGGTAGGCAGTGATGTCGACAGTGAGGTGAGTTAAATACCAGGCGCATCTCTGTCCAGAAGCATGTCGGGTTGTGGAGTTTCAGCCACGGGATGCCGAGGATGATCGGGTTAGTTTTGCCTAAGTTGGTGACATAAACAGGCATGGTTTCGGTGTGGTTGCACGATGTGGACTCGAGTGGTGAAGTATTCTGAGACGGTAGATTTCGTAGTGCCGTCGGCTAACCTAAGGGACCTCGGGCGCAGGAGGCGTTTCGTGACTAAGTTGAACTTTTTCACGACTTCTTGGTCATCGGCGAAGGCGAGTACGGTGGAACCAGAGTCAATCAGGCTTGTGGTTTCAAAGAAAGTGCTAGGGAAGCGTGTGCGCGGGTCGGAGAGAAAAGTTTTGACAAGAAGGGAATCTGCATTGCTCTTTATTGATCGCAGCGCGAGTGGTCTTCTGTCTAGGAGTACGGCCCTAGTAAAACAATCCTCCTCCTCATATGGAATTGGCCCCTGGTTGCGACTTAATCCAGGGGCGGGCCTTTTAACTGGTGTCCTTGAGCGTCAGGTGCAGTGTAGGTGCTTGATATGTCATCTCCAGTGACGCTGGTGTTCTCGGAGCTCGTCTCGCCGATGATGTGCCCCGTGGGGAGGGCACGAAGTTGTGGCGTCAAGAACTGGGGCTGCTGGAACTGCGTCTGGGGCATCCATTGCCAACTCCCCTGTTGCTGGGTCTGGCCTTGGGGTTGGGTTCGGCTGGCTTGTGTGTTGTATCCACCGCGACCGCGGCCGCGGCCGCGGGCGTGGGTGCTTTGGAAAGTGCTGCGGGTGTTGGCTTGGCGTCGGGGCATCGGGACGGGATCGACTGGTCGGTGGTGGTCTCGTGCGAAGTGTCCTGGTTCGCCGCACGCCAGGCAGAGGTCGTTGTCCGTGCGGCGCCTGCGTTCAGCGTCGGAGATGCGGATGCGGTCGAGTTCCATGGGGTCGCCTGCATCAACAGCTGGGGCTACTCGGTCTTGTGCGTGTGCTTCAAGGTGCGGTTTGGCTATATTTCGTAGCTTGGTGATGTGTTCTTTCTGCTGCAGGTTTCGGGCAATGTTATCGGTAACGTTGGTCCAGCCGGCGTAGTCGTCGGCGGCCGGCAGGGTGATCTGGTTATCGATGACAGCGGTGAAGGCACCGTTCAACCGTTTGCGTAGCATGTCGACTTTCGAGCGGCTGTCGAGCCTGGCTTTGTCGGCGTAGTGGTCGAAGTCGGCCTTGAAGTCGCCGTAGGCTCTGTTTCCCTGGTAGAGCGTGTCCAGCATGTTTTTCGCAGATTGGGTGCTGTCGAGCAGCATGTAGCGTTTGTCTAGCGCTTCCCACAGCGCAGCTGGGTTCTGCCAAGTCCACAATTGTGAGTTCTTCGGGTTGGGGGTCATTGTCTGGACGCCGTCCTGGACGGCATCCCAGGCCTTGCCGCCCAGCAAACTTGTGATGAACGTAAGGATGTCGAGTGCCTTCGGGAAACACTCGGCGTCGACGACTAGAATTTGTTCCACTTGGGTCTTCCACCGCTCATAGGCGCTTTGGCGTTTGGCTGTGTCCTGCTGGCCCGCGGTGAATTTGTCAGGGTTTGTTGTGGTGCGTCGGGCCTTCGGGGTGGTCCCGAAATGAATTGGAGGTCCGTTTGCCGTCGTCGCTTGGGCTAGGCGGGTTTGGAGTTCGGTTTTCTCGTCTTGGAGGGTTGAGATGCGTTCATTGTGCTGCGTGACGCAGCTGTTCAGGCGGGTAATTTCTGCGTTCAGGCCCGTGATCTTGGCACGGGTCTCCAGGAGCTCTTCTGTCTGGGTGGCAATAACCTGGTCGGGAAATCTGAGATACGCCTTGTGGCGCGAATGAGGTCGGCTTCGTATTCTTCGACGCGTTTCGTTAGTTCGGACTGGATTTGGTCACGGTGGAGGGTGGTTTCTTTCGCGTTTCGTTCGAGGCAGTCGAAGATTGCCACGAACCTGGCCTTGTCGGGACCGTCCTGGGCAATGGCGGATTGGATGAATGGGCCGGGGCTAGCGTCCGTTGGAAAGGTCTCGGAAAGAATGGCTGTGGTTAGGAGGGGCCAGTGTTGTAGGAGCGCTTTGCGAAGCTGCTCACGCTCGATGGACTCGTCGCTCATTGTGGGAGATTTTGCATGGATGGTCTTGGTGCCGGGTCGCGGAAGTCGGCTTGTTAACAGGGCATGTAGCTGGTTCTGGCTGGTTCTGGCTCTGGTTCTGGCTGGGTCTGGTGTTGGCTAGTGGCCGCGACGGGGCACAATGTTAGATCGCACAAACTGTCACGGGGCGAGGTCAGGGGAGTCGCGGGACAGGGTCAGGTTCTGGCTAATGACTGAGTTGTGCGATGAGGAGAGAGGAAGCTCTCGCAAGGGGACGCTAACGGAGAGGAGATCCTGCTGCTAGTGTGGGTCCAGGTCGCGTGGGCACGTGCTGCCCACGTGACCCAAGCAGGTCAGGCTTGGTGCCGTGACAGCCAGAGCCATGCGCATCGGCGCCAACCTCCCTGAAGAGTTGTGGAATGAGACCACAAAGGCCGCAGTCTACCTGTATAACAGGTCACCCAAGTATATCCTCGATTGGAAGTCACCGTACGAGCGGTTCCACGAAGGTCTGGCAGGCAAGGACAACGACAGCCCGACCAGAATACAACGACCGAATCAGAGCCACCTCAAGGTCTATGGGTGCAAGGCATTCGCGCTGACGCGTGGCTCTCTCAAAGGCACTGAAAGGACCAGGAAGCTGGCTCCCCGTGCATGGATCGGATACCTCGTTGGCTACGATTCCTCGAACATCTTCCGTATCTGGAATCCTGTCACTAATCAGGTCGTTCGCACACGCGATGTTGTCTTCAACGAGGAGCAGGTGTTCTCAGGATCAATTGACATGATCAAGAACGACCTTGCACAAGTCGACCTCGAACAACTGAAAGAATGGCTCAACGCCAACACGACCGAGGACAAGAGCATCGCAGAGGAGGAAGAAGAGGAAGATAGCGAGGCACAAAGCACAGGCGCCACTGTGGTATCAACAACCGCAGCCTTCGAAGATGAGGGGGTGACAGAGGTGATCGACGAAGAGGAGGAAGAAATACTGGACAGTATCACCGTCAAAGGCGACCATACATCCACCTTCGAAGACTTCTACCCGACACCACCACAAACGCCGCCCCCAGGCGACCTGCTTGCCGCAGCTTTCCACGGCATGAGAAATCTCCAAGTACACTTAGCCCACCAGTACGACGTCGCCGTAGAGTTGAGCCGTGGCACGCAGTTTTACCACGCAGGGCACACAATCGTCGCCCACCAGTAGTGGAGAGCACCCCAGGCCACCAGGGCCGGAGGTCGCCCGAAGGCAACGAAAGCCACCACGCCAGAGCGCGGGCTCCGCAACCATCACCATAGCTGAGATCAACGTGGCCAGGGCACAGCCAGGCAGTATCAACAACCTCCATCAATCTCAGCTTCCGGCCCCACCAAAACGGCATCATGACCTCGTCGAGCCGCACTTCCCAGTCATCAACCCACGAAAAGGGAAGCCACGACACCAGCGGCACCCACTGGCCGACCTATTCCTCCAGGCCGAACGAGACCACCTGCAAAGCCATGAGAAAACAGGGTCCTGGGAGGAAGTGTCGCGCCACAGCGACCAAATACAGGGCAATCAAATCCTCGATTGCATGTGGGTTTACACCTACAAATTCAACACTCGCGGCTTCCTGGCCAAATGCAAGGCGAGGTTAGTTGTCCGTGGGGACCAACAGAGGGTCAATCATGCCGAGGAGAACTACGCGGCCACTCTCGCAGTGCGGTCCTTCCGGGCAGTCCTGGCCCTAGCCGCCCGCTTCGACTTGGAACTCAAGCAATTCGATGCAGTCAACGCTTTCGTCAATGCCAAAATAGACGAGGATGTCTATATGGAGATGCCCACAGGCTACCGGAGGCCAAGCAGGGTCCTCAAGCTCAAGAAGGCACTTTATGGGCTCAGGAAGTCTCCCCTCCTCTGGCAAAAGGAATTGACAGCTACGTTGACCAAACTCGGCTTCAAGGCTCTACCCCACGAGCCCTGTATGATGATACGGAAAGGATGCCTCATCTTCTTCTACGTGGACGACATCGTCGTCGCGTATCGCAAAAACGACAGCCATATCGCCAACGCAGCGATCAGTGGGCTAAAGGCCAAATACGAGCTCACTGGTGGCGAGGACCTTCGCTGGTTCCTAGGCATTGAAATTCACCGCGACCGCGCGAGACGCTACATCTGGCTGTCCCAGACGGCTTACATCGACAAGATCGCCGAGTTGGCGCAGTCTGACGACCTCCCCCGCACACCAATGGGCCTGCGAGAGCTTCAGCCATACGAAGGGATCGCGACGAGGCAATCAACCCGCCTGTACCAGCGAAAGGTCGGTTCCATCCTTTATACCGCGGTCATCACCCGCCCCGATGTGGCCTTCGCAGTCGCCCGGTTGGCCAGGTTCAATCAAAACCCTGGACCAGAACATCACCGCGCGGCGGACCAGGTCCTGCGATACCTGCATGTAACAAGGTCTCTGGCTCTGAGGCTAGGCGGCGGCGACTACCTCCGAGTGGCCAGCGATGCCTCTTTTGCCGACAACTCCATCGACCGAAAAAGCTCACAGGGCTACGCAATTACCTTGTTCGGAGGTCTCATCGCCTGGCGCGCCAGCAAGCAAGACACAGTAACCACCTCAACCACCGAGGCAGAACTCCTCGCCCTGGCGCAAGCGGCCAAAGAAGGACTGTTTATCCAACGACTGATCGCTGAAATGGCGATCAAACTCGACGACGACGTCCTGGTTCTCGAATGCGACAATACCAACACAATCTCCCTTGTGACGAAAGAAATCGCCGTCCTCCAAACGAAGCTCCGGCACGTGGACATCCACAACCACTGGCTCCGACAAGAATATCAACGCGGGAAGATCCACGTAAAATACGTGCCTTCCAAGAAAATGGTGGCCGACGGCCTGACCAAGGCGCTCAACGCAGACAACCACCAGGAGTTCGTCAGGATGCTGAATTTGGAGGACATCCAGTTACTCACTTGACGAAAACCCAAGCAGGGCCGCCAAGCACGGAGTAACGGGCCAAGGATAGAAAGAAAACACCGAGAAATGAAGATCACGGGAGGACATTCAGCCTCATGATTACCCAGTTAGGACAGGAGGCACGGGGCGCCTCCTGAGGGGGTGTGTCAGAACAAGCCCAGAGCGGCTTGCGCCTAGGACCTGGGTCACGTGACCCGGGGGGCCAACCAAATTACTGGTCGCCAGAAAATTAGACCAGTTCAACAAGTTGAATAAGAACAACGAACAACAAGCACTGCAATTGACAGCCATCAACACCCTCTACTCCGTTCCTTTTGACCCAAGCCTTCAGTGATCTGCTCAATGCCTTGAAATACCGCTGGTTCCAACATCTTGCCGCTCTGCCCGTTTCCCCTAAGCATGAGTCTGCATCTGAAGAGAAGGATTGTATTGACATCGTTTCAGTCGACGGCTACACGTTCGACCAGATTGTCGCATACATCGTTGACGCCCGCCGCAGCGGAACCGAATCCATCATCAGCTTGCGCTACCCGGCTGACCCCGCGTGGGACCTGGGCGTGCGTTTGGACGAAAAGCTGGTTGATCTTGACGAATTGAAAATCCGCCGATTCGAATACGACTACCAGTCCGGCATTGCCTATATCGACATTAGGCCTGAAACCAGCCTCCATTCTGAATTCTAATATGGTGCTCAGCGATACTTCCTATCCAGCCTTGCTCGATTCACCGCAACCATTCAAGATGCCGCCATTCGTCAACGGATCATCAAGCATACCCGCAATTTTGGGACATCTGACCTTGCAGTAAAGGGTACCATCCTCAAACAAGCCGACTTCGCATTTGGGTTCGCCATGAACCCCCTACCTTGCCTGGTTGTTGAGGTCTCGTAGGGCGAGTCTCAACACCATGTAGAGAGAAAGCTTCTGGATTACGTCGAGCTTACTCGGGGCAAAGTCCAAGCAGCCGTCGCCCTAAACGGGCAATACCCAAGTGGCAGAAACGCTCAGGTGGCCCTGCGTGTGGTAGATGGCGCTACCACAGGCACTTGGGTCAAGTATTTCGACACCGTGTACGATGAGGACTTCGTACAGCAATCTGACGGCCAACTTGAGCTCTACATCTCCGACTTTTTTGGTCCCGCCGGCCTCCCAGCCAGTTTTTGCCGCCCTTCCGCCGCCGAGCTTGCTAGCGGAGTCTCGCGGTTTGTTCCCCGTCCTCATTCCCCTTCTCTAAAAGCAAAGCTAACAACTTAACAGGGATCTCCAGGTCATCCTGACCTATAAACGCCTTCGAAGCATCTTCCTCAAAGGCCCGGAGCATTCATCAAGGGACATAGCCTGGTGATGGCTATGATGATGTGGAGAACGATTTCACCATATTCGAAGAAGCAGAGTCAGAGCGTCAGCGTGCAAATGAATTAGCCCGGCGTGGAAATGAGGCCACTCAGCGTGCAGATGAGTTAGCGCAGCGTCTCAATGAGGCGATGCAAGAAATTGCCACACTGAAGGAGTAGCTGCATCTGGCGTCAGTTTAGTACCGGACGTAATAGCTGGTTTTATAGGGCTCAGAAATGGATGGCCCGCCGTTGAACTCTGAAGCGTTGGTACACGAGGCGAGCCACAGCGATGACATGGGCGAGGTCCCGGATGGTGTTGATCTTGAGCAAGCTCTTGTCGAACAACGTAGGCGGTCAACCACCACCAAGAGAGGCAGTTGTGGGAGACGGTATGGGGCGTCCTTCTTATCCTCCGTCTGCGCCTCTGGAGCCTCATGGGCCATTTTACGAGCCTCGAGAACAAGAGGTGGGATCCGTGATGGCGAGGTGGATGCCCTTGTTTAGCCAGTCGTTGTTTGAGGAAGTGACAGGAAAATATAAAGCCGCGCCGACAGCTATCATTGAATGCCACATCTAGTCCGTTCGCCATGGAGCTGGCCGCGTAGATCTCACGGCTGAACATTGTACTTGGACGAAATGATATTGTGGTCAACCGTCAATGCGAGTTTACCCCTGCTGTTGTAACGAGAATATCACCGGCCGCCCATCCATCAAGACACACACAGTCGCAGCATTCAACAAAATGAGCGCAAGAGGGCTAGCGCGGAGCCCGATCACAACCAGACCAAGAACTCTTTTGCCGTCAAGGCCGTCGGCCCGAAAACAAGGAGCAGAAAAAGGAGCTGTGGCGCACCGAGACCACCGGATGGAACTTGTCTGAGTCAGCTCTCCACGCCCGATGAAGTAATTATCGAACGGTGTGCATTAATGCGGAGTTGTCAACCACTGTTCTCTATGTTGGCTGTGTCATTCAGTCGACAATGGTAGCCGAGATGGCCGCTCTACCGTGTGATTGACTTTGCTGTTGGCTACCTCCCCAGGCATCCAAGACAAGCCTCCTGCTATGGGCGGTTCACAAGAGGCCAATCACCAGATAGGTAAGCAACCTCTTGTGTAACCAGGCTGGGACAATCTGCAACCTCGTCTCCGTCTTCCGAGACGGACCGCATTCCTCCACCCCCCACCCGCTGCCGGCTCTCCCGGCACGCCCGTTCGGTGAGCGTATGAGGTACCTCTATCTTGCCGAGAGAGTTTTTCCTCCTCCCGGCTCACCTGTTGCACCTTTTCACTGTTGCCAGATCGCCTGGCAACCGTTGTGGCATATTCCAGATATGGGCCCATGTAAACAGTGGGCCATACAGATCCACAAACACTACCTACATAGGTGCACGTGAAACCACAACTACATGGGCGCGATCCGATGATCGGGCCTAAGAAGTTGCGTTGTCAGAGAATTGGCGGCGAAATCGCGGTGACCGAGTTGACTTCTTGCATGTTTGATCAGATCATTCATGACTGATCGGCGTCGCAGCAAGCAATATACGGAATACCTACCTGTGTATACGGTATAGTTCTGATAACAAGTATAGGATAATTGACCGCTCTGTTGCTAGAGTAAGACATATCTCGGACATTATGACCATTCCTCACGCTACACTCTCCCTTTGGGCCGTGACAAAATCACGGAATACTTCTATATAAAGGCCAGCAGCGTACCTAGCTCTAGCTACCTTACCTACTTCTATATCCACCCCAACACCCTCCAACCACACCAAACCCCAGCGCATCCTCAAGCCAGGCATCATGAGAACTGTCGTTTTCGCCCTTGCTGCAAGCCTTTGGGCGACTGCTTGCACCGCGCAATGTGTTCAACGGTGTACCGACTGCCCAGGTGGTACATTTTGCGTGAATGACCCTCAAATTGTGCGTATCAGCCGGCACAAACATAAATATATCTCAGCTAACATGATATTCCAGTGTCCGCCGCAAGGAGTATGTCTCGACTGTATAACAGCCAACCCTTCCGTACTAATTACCAACACACTTTCAGGGCAACTTCTATTTGGCGTGCGTGGACTCTAGCGGGTCCTAAAAACAAAACTATGACGGCTCATGGTCAAGGAATACTTTTCGTTACAGGTCGGTACGGGGAGGTTCAACACCTGTTCTTATCGATGATGGCACTATTGTTGGCAGAAGTATCAGGGCACGCCACGCGTCACCTCGCCGGTGGCTTATCAATCCCGAGTAATTGAGTTCGTACAATGACAAACACAGTTAGCTCGATGGGCCACTCTGCCAGCTACCTTACTTATGCTTTCTTCTTGCTCTCGCTCTTGGCCACAGGCGCACCCGTCTTTGGCTCGTTTTCGGACCCAGGGTCGTCCTCGTAGCTACCGCTGTGCGCTTCATATTCCCTCGCCAACTTCATCCCTTTCCAAGCTGCCCACTGCCCCTTGCCATCTCCGGATTTGTTGGGCTCCTGTTGGATTTCTGTCCATAGGGGCAGCCCTGACCGGAATGCGACCATAACGCTCTTTACCTGTTGCCTACCTAGGTACGGGATCATCGCCTTGCCTTCCTCGAGGTGCCCCCGGAGTTTTGGGTCGGTAGCACCGGGCAACGGGGGGATGCCTTTGCCACTTGGCATTTTCGGTCTGCAAGGGAAGGAAAGGGATTGACTAGGTAGATAAATATTAAGTTTAAAGCCCAACTTGTTCTCAAGTCATCAAAACGCTCACTTCAATGCCATTGGTGGAGAATTATATGGCGGTTGCGCTCCAGACACGTGCCCTGTACCCCAGCCTTCCCCATGTGATATGGGGCGGCGGTCATCATTCAGGGGGAGTGATCATCGTTGTCACCTCGGGCTCGGGCCACCTAAGGTTGAATTCAGTTGTTGTTTCGTTTCAGATTCCCATGTCCGTCCTGCCCTAAGCGGGCGGCGGCATCTACACTTCCGGGAGCCCAAGGTAACCCCACACCTACGCAGGTTAACGATCCCTCGGGGCTCCCTACCCTGGTTGGAGGAAATGTCCGGTCTACGTAGAAATGAGGGTCTCCGCAAATACCTATGCAGAGGGATGCTGGCACTGGGAGCAGCGGAGGTATGTCACCAACCGCACCAGTCCCACCACTGATGTCCGGAGATGAGGTTGCTTCCCACAACGCTTCCGAGGCCAGGGTAACATACCTAGTCAAAGAGTTGCTGTTAAGTTTTGTGGAGGAGCACTCCCTGTGCTCCAACTTCCCAGAGAGCGCATTCTGATTCGTGTAGAATTCCTTCGACATTCGTCCGCGGCCGTCAAGCTCTACCTTGGACATCGAGCTACCTACCTAGGTCATGTAGGCAGGTAGAAGTCGAATATGATGGATATAAACGGGCAAGTTGCCCTCGCAACATCATGCTTGATCCCTCACCACCACCGAACTCCTCACTCGTGCAAGACCTTTCAGGGCGCCTCAGAGAAACAAAACCGAATATGAAGTTCCTCTTCACCGCCACCATTGCCACGCTGGCGAGCTTCGTTGCCGCCACGCCTACCCAAGTCGTCAAGCGTGCCAGCCCCGAGGACAAGTGTGACATTGGGTATGCTTCCATTAACGGAGGGTAAGTCTTGATTCAATTTTATCCATCCCCACTATCCAGTTGCCTGATATCACTAATGTCGAGCTCCTATAGTACGACTGGAGGCGCGGGTGGTACAACCACAACCGTTTCCAACCTCTCTGACCTGACCGCTGCTGTCAAGGGTGATGCCAAGAAGATCGTCTTGGTTTCCGGCAGTATCAGCGGCACCGGCTCCATCAAAGTTGGGGCGAACACGAGTCTTCTCGGAAAATCTGGTGCCTGTAAGCCGGCTTCTCTGAGCACTGCGATTCGTTGCCACAGAATTGCTGACAAGCCACGATCACAGCCATCACCGGTGTCGGCCTCACCATCAAGGAGGCCAACAACGTCATCATTCGCAACCTGAAGCTCAGCAAGGTCAAGGGCGGCGATTGCGTGGCTGTCCAGGAGGCCAGCAACATCTGGCTTGATCACCTTGATATCAGTGGCGACCTCAGCGCCGACAAGGACTACTACGACGGCCTCCTGGACATCACACACGCAGGCGACTACGTCACCGTCTCGAACAGCCACTTCCATGACCACGTAAGTCTTGATGCTCGCACCAGTATAAATACGTACCCAGCCGCTTACCCAATCACAATCAAAACAGTGGAAGGCTTCGCTTGTCGGCCACTCGGACAGCAACGCCGCTGAGGACACGGGCAAGCTCCGTGTCACGTATGCCAACAACAAGTGGACCAACATCAACAGCCGCACGCCCTCGATCCGCTTCGGCACCGGCCACATCTACAAGTAAGCGGCCATGGCCATGCCCATGCCCATGCACGAGCTGCCTTAGGAAAGGAAGTAGTTGGCTGACTCGTGCGACCTCTCCAGCAACTACTTCGACACCATCACCACGTCGGGCGTCAACACGCGCATGGGTGCCATCGTATTCGTCGAGTCGAGCACCTTTGTCAACGCCAAGCGGGCCATCACCTCGATCGACTCGGACGTCGACGGCAAGGCCGCGGTCAAGGACGTCGACCTCGGCGGCTCGACCAACGACGCCCCGGCCGGCTCCCTCTCGGTCCCCTACTCCTACAGCGTCGTCGGCTCGGCCAACGCCAAGAGCAGCAACGCCAACAGCGGCGCGACCCTGTCCTTCTAAGGGCTTGTTACCGTGCCGTGGTGATGACGGGGAAGGCTCCTGGAGGCTTTTCCGGCTTACGGATTGGAGGTATTGTGAAGGAAGTGGGGAGATGGTGTTAGGGTTCCATCCCGAGGGCGCGGGTTTCCCTACCATACAAATAGTTTAAGCAGCCCCGTCCATATAGGTCGATAGACCGGACATGGTGGAATCATGGAATCAGGATTATGCCGCTCAAAATGTTGCTGTCTCTCTTGGTCCATATATGATATACATACAATATCAGTCTGAGTGGATCTAACGCAGATCCTCCGTCACCATTCCCGGTTTCTCAGAGCCTGTTCTCGATCTTTGCCATCGAGAAGGTAGCCGTGGACCGCAAGCACCATGCCAATGCAGCAACCCTGCCCAGACATCAGTGCCATCCATGCATTGCGCGATTTCTTGTGGGACTCCTCGATTATCATTATTATTCATACTCCGCTATGCCCTAGGGCGTGCCGGACCCTCAGCTATTTAGTGTACAGGAAAACCGTGCCCTCCCGGGCCGGGTGAAAAACCCATACCAACAATCAAGGAACGATGCGTTCTGGTGAGTCTGCGTATACAAAGAGAGGAGGCCTCCTGGCCTCCGAACGGGGGCGCTTCAGGCCGCCGCTTCCAGCTCGAGCCTCCTGGCTAAGTTGTACATCGGCAGCTTCCCCGAGTCCATCAGCCAGTCGAGAACTCTCCTCGCGAGCCGTGCAGTCGTGGGATTGATGCCGTGTAGAACAGAGTAAAAGTCCCGTCGTGTCCGAATTCCAGTTCTCTCCCATCTTCGAGTCAACGGTGGTTCTCGATTATTAGACAACATCAAAATTGACGGTTCAAACTAGATGATCCCATATATTTTGCACATACTTACAAAGTAGATTCTCAGTACTTCGTACATTAATCAACGCGTGTCACGCCCTTGGCACGCACGCGACTAGAAATAGGGTCCGCCTTACCCACCCAGAAGCGCCGACGGCTGAAATATGATGAGGGCGCGGTCAGGGGGCCTGCCAGTCACAGCGCCTAGGCGCTCTCAATATCCGGGTGGGCCGCGTCTGCTTCGCCAATTTAGCCAATTCCCGGTTCCCAATTCTCAATTCCCAATCCCCGGTCCCGCTCGGACGCGGTTGACTTCACAACCAAACATACGTCAACCGCCCCCCTTGCCGACAACGCGCAGCTGAGTTCCGACCTTGGAGTTCTTCACCGTAGGGGAGGCTCGCGGGTGCTTGATGAGAATCGGCAGGACGAAAGCACCATAACTGATGGCAACATCCATGTCAGCCAATGCAACAGCTCTCCCCTCCCTCCCCCCGGTCAGGTAACCCTCGGCTCTGTCGGACCCGCTGGCGAGCACCCTCGAACCGACAAGGATGGTTGTTTACATCAATCTCGCGACCAATCCACACGGGAGAATCGGTATTTCTGTGATATGGGTCATGACTATCCTCTCCGGCGCATTCCTTGCTCTTCGACTCTATAGCAAAGTCAGCCGTCGTAGGCAGATCTGGTGGGACGATTATCTGATCGTGATCTCTTGGGTATGGTCTTCCTGGGGTGCCCGAGGTGCTCAACCACCAAACCCGACTCGAAATCGTATCTAATGAGGTTTCAAGGTCATGCTCCTTGTCAGCTGCTCAACATCGACAGCAAACAGCCTTCTCGGGTTCGGTCTACCCTTTCGTGAAATACCGTTCGAGAATCTCGTCCGCCTCGGTATCCATAGTAACATCTCCGGTTTCTCCTCCGTCATCGCAGTGGCCTGTAGCAAAACATCTTTCGGCCTCACCCTGCTTCGACTGACGGATGGCTGGATGAAATGGTACATCATCGGGCTCCTTACGCTCCTCAATATCACTCACTACGCTAGCGCGGTTTTCTTCTGGACATCATGCAACCCTCCGGCCAAGACATGGAACCCGACGATCCCGGGTGAATGCTGGCCTATCTCCGTCACGGTCAACACCAGCATGTTTTTCGGATGTGAGCCAAGACCACCTCTTCCAAACCCAGGGCTCGCTTGTTCCTAACTGACGCGTGTGGCCCCATCAGCTTGCTCGGCATTATGTGACTTCTCACTCGCCCTGCTTCCCTGGAGGTTCTTGCTCAGGTTCGACATGTACAACAGGGAAAAGATTGGTGCGGCCATTGCCATGAGCATGGGCGTTGTGTAAGTAGCCCCGTGTCTTTCTTTTCTCGATCAATAGCTCATGAATTTCTCTAGTGCTGGAATATCTTCTGTGGTCAAAATGACCACCATCCCCCCTGTCTTTTACAGCGGCGACTTTAGCTGTGAGGCCCCTTTCACTGCTTTTCCTGGCAATCCCTTTCTGACTATTCGCCCTCCTATAAACAGACAACGCTCTTCCTTTAGTAATATGGGGCTTCAGCGAGTCCTCCCTCACAATAATGGCCGCCTCCATTCCCATGATGCGCCATCTTTTCAAATCATTCCGCCGCGACAACAACATACCGACCACCGCTGCCACTACCAGCGTTAATCTCACCATCGGTACTGCCCGCCGTAATCCTATCGGCACGAATCACCTTACCATGAGCGGTTCGACAGCTGGAAGCCGCGGGGGCACGCTTGCCGCAACCAATAGCGGCCACGACGATGACCTTGATGTTAATACCAAGAGCGGAACCGTGGAGCGGAGGAACTGGAACCAGCAGCAGGCTTCACAACCCCAGACCACCGAGAAGCCATCCACCGCCGACAGGCACTATGGGGGATGTTCATAGTTCCTGTTTTCGTTTTGCCTCACGGGGCGTTGGGGGGACGGAGCATCCGCCGGCGCATACCACACCACATAATATCTTACAAAGATGTCTGAATTCATCGCTCGGTCCGGGACATGGTCTTTGGGTTCCTGTTAATTACAGCATTCATTCAATCATAATGGTATATATACAACATCACCACACCCCTCCTCTTACGCATTATCATCCCAGGTCACGGCCCTGCCGCGCGCCCAGTCCCGGATGCCCTCAAAGTTCCTGCACGTATGCAGCGTCGAAAAGTCCGGCCACGGGTCATCATCACCCAGCTCCGGATACACCTTGAAGGTAAACACGCCGATATCCGCCTGGCACATCAAATTCATGCGCAGCGTCTCGATGCAGTGGTCTGTCACGGCAACACGCATTAGCCCCGATCTCACCCACCCCTTACAACCACGCCCACAACCAAGACCACAACAGACACCCAAGAAAAAAAAAGAAGGAAAAAAAAACATACCAACATGCCCCCTCACATCCGCCGCCGGCGCATCAATATCCCCGCCCTCCGTCGCGTAGTACTCCTTATACGAGAACTGCCGCAGCAGGTTGAGGCAGTGCAGCTGGTGGAAAACCTCGATGGCGGCGCGGTAGCCAACCCGGCCCGTCTTGGGGTCCGTGATCTTGAGCGAGTCCGGCGAGAGGCCGAGGCGGGTGACCTCCTCGAGGGTGATGGACATGTCGCCGACTGTGGGTGGGGGTGGGTGTGTTAGTGGGGGGTGTTTTATGTATGAGGGGGGGAAGGGCTGGGGGGGGGTGGCTTGCCTCGGGAGATTTGCTCCCATGCTTCGTCGACTTCGGGGCCCTTGCCGACGTAGGGCGACCAGTCCATGTTGGGGGTTAGGTTGTACCTGTGCGTGTCGTATTGGACGATGGGCGCGGCGGGGGCTGGGTTGGGAGAGGTCAGTGAGCGGTACGTCAGGAAGGTTTCCTTGGGCTCTCACTGGGAGTTAATACTTACAGTATGTGGAGTATTGCGTGGTGACGGCCAGACTGGAGGGCTTCGCATACCTCATGCAGGTGGCGAGGGTGAAGAGGGTTGTTGATATGGAGAGCAACGCGATGTGCCCGATCCATAGCCAGTGGTTGGCTGTCTTTCGTGCCTCCTGTATCCGGTATGCCTCATCGGCGCTTGGTCTTGTTTCCCAGGAACCTGCCTCGGATGGTTTCTCGTCGTCCAAAGGGACGGCCTCATAATCGTCTCTTGGCGCCATGGTGGGTTGGCGATATCAAGATACAGTTTGGGAATGTAATCGATGAACCATACGAGAGGGATGGTTCAGGTTCAAGAAGGGGAATCCGGGGACTAAGCTAAGGTAGCCAAGAGGTGAATGAGAACTAGAACCTCAATGTCGCCGTTGGGGTGGCGCTGTTAGGTTCTTTGAAACTGTCTAGAGTGTCCCGAATCCCCCAGGTATCAGGGGTAAGACTGTAAGAGGGCAAGACGAGGCGAGCACTCTGGGAATCTAGGGGTAGGGTTAAGCGGGAGATCGGAGAAGAGGAGGATCAAAGCGAGAGACGCATGGAGTGGATGGGAATCATGGATTTTCATGTCGATTGTGCCGGGAAGCAGGCAAGCATAGGTAGGTACCTAGTTGGCTGGACAAGAAGGCCCCTGGCCATGGGTGGTCTGGGACACAAACCGACCTCCCCGACCTCATGTGTGAACCATAATGTGAGGCACAGTCGGGTTTCAACTCGGCGCTTCAAGGGTCGAGTAACGGGGAGCCCACTGCCCCATTCATCATCCACGCGAAGCCCGAAGGGACATGACATGAGACGAAATAACTTGACCCCAATTGCTGAATGCGGTGTGGCACGGTGCACTTTGTGTTTCGTCTTGGTAGGCGAGGAAGGTTGTATGTGGGTTGTATGTGGGAGATTTTCCAGGTTGCAGTTGGCCCCAGGGCCCAAGCTCACCACAGTCAGGCGGCAGCTTTCTCGATTGGGTTGGGAAAATGGTCAAGCGATCTGTGTCAGGAAGGACCCGTCCCAGGCCAACCATGGGGCAGCCCGCACCAGCGTTTTAAGTCTTGGCGAGTATGCTAAGCATTGGCCAAGCCCACTGCCGAACAAGCCCCTTGGCACTTGGCTCGGACCGTGAGACTGTTTTGACAGGCGGCAGCCCTGAACCAATGCAACCTTTCGCACTCGCTTTCGAGCGCTGTTCTTGGCTCATCGCCTTTTGTCAACGAGGTCAACCTCACACCCAAAACACCAGGGCCCATGCCATCCATCAGTCTGATACTCATGCGATTTCATCCCATGTCCTCGCAGTTCCAGGACTCTTGTTGATCGGCGTATCGCCAAGGGGCATCATGCAACGACGGACATGGGCCATGGCTCAAGTTTCCTTTTTCTATGATTGAAGGTTTGAAAAATGTACTAGGAATTTCGCACGCAGTCGCATTCACGAATGATGGATAATAGATACAAATATCAACGGATGCTCTCAGCTTGAACCATCTCTTCCCTCTCTCCACTCACCAGCCCACCTTCACTTCCCTAGGTTGTCTCCGCCGCTTTTACTTTCTTTCCTACCTTCACTTCTCGATTTGACTATCGTCACTCCTTAGCTGCCGGTCAGCCT
This sequence comes from Chaetomium globosum CBS 148.51, assembly GCF_000143365.1. Classification (NCBI taxonomy): domain Eukaryota; kingdom Fungi; phylum Ascomycota; class Sordariomycetes; order Sordariales; family Chaetomiaceae; genus Chaetomium; species Chaetomium globosum. The sequence continues at coordinate 2,568,510 of NT_165978.1, forward strand.
TTTTGTTAAGAAAAATAAACTAAACTCATATCCAAGATGCACACTACTTTCGGCCAGTTCCTCGTCGCCAGCGTGATCGCCGCGTCGGCGGTCTCGTCACTCTCCTTTGCTCCGACCGGCAATGAGGTGGCTCGCCTTGTGGTATGTTGATCCCTTTAGCGTCGGGATTATGCAAATCTCCCGTCCAGGACTAACCCAGTATCAACCACAGATTCCCGCCTTGGCCTTGGCAGCTCCCGCTTATGGTCTGCCTACCCTCCAGGCTCGCTCTGTAAGTTACTGACGACCTCAGTCGCTCAATACCCGTCTCGGTGCTCATGCTGACTTTATTCATAGCCTCACCACCAAGGAGGCGGCGGAGGCAGGGGCAAGGGCAACGGCCGCAACGGCGCCCGGGACCTGACCGATGATGATGATGATGATGATGATGATGACGAGCCCGAGCTCGAGTCCCGTTCGCCCCACCACCAGGGCGGTGGCGGCGGCGGCCGAGGCAAGGGCAACGGCAGGAACAACGCCCGTGACGTTGAGACGCGTGAGCCCCATCACCAGGGTGGTGGTGGAGGTGGGCGTGGCAACGGCAATGGCAGGAACAACGCTCGGGATGTTGAACTCGAGACTCGTGAGCCTCACCACCAGGGCGGTGGAGGTGGAAACCGAGGCAATGGCAACGGCAATGGTAGGAACAACGCCCGTGATGTTGAGGAGCTAGAGACTCGCGAGCCGCACCACCAAGGAGGTAACGGTGGAAACCGGGGAAACGGTAACAACCAGAACGGTGGTCGGGACCTTGAAGGGCTTGAGATTCGCGAGCCTCACCACCAGGGCGGAGGTGGCAACAGAGGCAACGGCAACGGCAACGGCAACGGCAACGGCAGGGGTAACAACTAAGCCAAGAGCCGAATCACCACCATGGACATCCTTCTCCATCACCTTCCCCTCACCCTTCAAGCCTTGAAATTGTTAGCAAATCGGAGCTGTAGTATAGGGATCCCATTACGAACTCGGCAGTGTATATAGGTACCTCATTAATTCGCGATTTTCGGGACTATCCTTGCACGAGAGAAGAGGGCAGAGGCGCCCCACAGCGAGCATCGTGCCAAAAGGGATCTGCGCAATGATCGGCTTCTATGCAGCTAAGCTCGCCAGCTCGGTGGGATTTGGGCGTCGATCATCCTATGCAGAATCGCAATGCCAAGTGATGAGTGGCAAGCAGTCAATGACGGCCCGGAACCACATCCGCCCACAAACAAGAGCTGGACGATGATGCATCTAAGTTCAGGGGTATCAACAACACCTCGATTAACGTGCCATTTCCACGCCAGATGGGATGAGTCAAAAACCAGAATTAAATTGCGCTGAAAACAATACCATTAACCATAAACCCACATTTCGTAGCAATCTCCCCTAGGTATCCCGCCCACAAGTGACAAACCTGACTCAACCCCCCTTCCCAAACCCACACCCCCTTCACCCCGACAACCTCCCCCCATGCTTCCGATCCCCCATCTCCACCAAACTCGCCTCATCATCATCATCATACTGCACCGCAAACGTCTGATGCCTCACAATCCCCATCCCCTTCACCACCGCCACCGAGTCCGCGCTCGCCGAGCTCGGCGGCACACTATTCGCCCCCTCCCTATCCCCACAATCCAGCTCATCCAAATCCACATCCCTATCCCGCGACACCGCCGTGCTCGTCAAGTTCCCCAACGGGCGATGCCTCCCGGACTGCACCAGCCGACTCCCCTTCGCCCCCGTCCCACCACCCGTGCCCCCCGTCCCGGACCTGCCCGCCCCTCCCGCACCGGACTTCCCACCCCCGCTGTTGTAATACCCACCACCAGCACCGCCGCCGCCGCCGCCGCCGCCGTAGCCGTAGCTGCGGCTGGTGGTGCCGCCGAGGGCGGGGAAGAGGCGCACGAGCAGGAGCCGCAGCGTCGGCATGCACGTGCACATGATGCCGACGTTGATCTCGACGGTCGACCAGAGTGAGACGGGGAAGTTGTCCCAGGTGGCGTTGCTGGATTGTGCGAAGGTCACGAGCGCGTGGAGGCGGATGATGGAGACGATGGTTACGCTGTGTGCGGGGAGGGGGGGTTAGTTACTGATCTTTTTTTGGGGGGGGGGTGGGCGATGGGGGATGAAAAGAAAGGGACGGGAAAGGGGGTGGACATACAAGGTGCCGACGACAAACATGAGGGCTACGCCAATCTTCTTCTTCCAATGCAGGTTGAGCGACTTGATCTGGGCGAGTGGGATGGCCAGCATCCAGAAGTCGAGGGCGATGCTGATGGCCGCGTTGGCCCAGGCGATGGCGTTGGAATTCAGGCACTTCCCTTCGTGCTCGCCATCCCAGTTGTTCCAGAAGTGGCTGATGGGCCTGCACTGAAGATGGCGATGAAGAAGAAGATGACACGACACGACGTTGAAGATGACGGTGCCCCAGAGCAGCCGCCGCACGGTCGGGCTCGGGAAGATGCGCAGGTAGAACAGCAGCATGCACAGCTTCACCAGCATGACCTGCGCAAAGTACAGCATGGCCATGATGTAGAAGTAGAAAAGGAAGTTGGTGATGTTCTCTGGGGTCAGCGTCCAGATGTCACGCCCCACGCCGTTGGGCGTCGTGCCGATGTGGATGATGACGATGCTCGGGATGGCGAAGGCCACCAGCAGCGAGACCACATAGTCGTCCGGCGACATACTGCGTGTCACCAGCAGCTTGAAGCCTATCCGCAGGGCCACGATGCCGCACGATATCGAGGCCAACACGATCGAGGTCGCATCGTAGGTAAGAGCCCGGTCCCGAACCGGTACACCACATGTCGTACTGGTAGCGTTCTTGGCCACTGTTCGCAGACCCCCCGAGTTAGCCACTTTCAGGATGTGACGGGTTGGGATCACAAAAACAAGTGACTCCTTCACGGTGCAGTTGGCCGTTACGCATATGGTGATCTCGCGCTGGAGAGGTGCGTTCGTGCAGATGCACGCCGGCGTGGGGTCCTTTGCACAATCTGACTTCAAGACGCCTTCAACCAAGCAGTCGGCCTATCGAGCAGGTAGGGAAATCAGTGGCAGTCCCTCATATCCCAACAACGTCGTAGGGCCACCCCTAAGGACTAAGGACTCAACATACCGCGCATTTGGGGAGCGCTTGGAGCGCCGCAGCTGTATCATCCTGCGCGGCCACCAGCGGCACGACAGCCGCCAGGAGCCCTACAACAAGTCCAAAGATAGCTCGCATATCGTAGTCAAAGGCGTGTCTGTGTGTGCGCAGGCGAGCAAGACGCACTGGCGGAAGGAGAGGAGGGGCGGGCGGGGGGCCGGCAAGACAAGAGAGGCCCTTCTTCTTCTATCGACAAGAAGAGAGCTCTGCTGGGTGTGGGACCGATCCCGGGCGAAGGGTTGACAGGAACGATCATCGGGTCCCCGCCTTATGAGATGCGTTGCCCCGTGGCAAAACTACCGACAGGCATGATCCGGGGTAGCCCTTGCTATGCCCCTCGGTTGCATTGTGCGGAACGAAACCACACCGGTGTGGTGGAGTTTTGGGCCTGGGCTTTGGACGAAAACGCTCTCTCGTCCCTGGTCTATTGCTTGCGTGCAGTGGGGTGATACTGGACGACACTAGAGTCTTGGACCTTGGCCGCTTGGCCGCTTCGCGAGCACACAGACGAAGCCATGAGGGCCGAGGGGGTGTGATGAGACCTTCGCCATCCCGGATCGGGGTTGGCCTCCCGCTGTAACAGACTACATACATATGCCCAGACTGTCACAGGCCGGTAAACCACCGGCAGTCGGGTATTGTCGGTAGGGAGGGCACGCACGGCCGGTCCATGGCAGTTGAAGATTTGTTGCACTTGAACAATATTTGACGCTCGCCAGAGGTACCCCGGCCGTAAGCAGGTGATGGGCCTGCAGGGAGCGGGTCGATGCGTCCGCTGATCTCAGGGGTCAGAACCAAGCCTTGCCCAACGAGTTGCCAGACGCCCGGAGACGGTGTTGCATCGTCGCTAATCTTGATTTTGCTCCCCACAAAAGACCCGGCCGAGACGTGACTCGTGTTGAGACACTTCTCGGGGCATTTCCCACATTTGCGCCGAACAAAACTCAGGGCCGAAGGTGTGAGTGGATACAGCATGAACCATTTTGCCCCCAGCCATCCAAAAACGGCTCTGGCCCAACTGTTAGCGCCGGGAGAGTCCTGTGTCTGGATCTTGCACACCGGCGCCACGTGGTTGTGGGCTGGCGCCAGTCCTATTCAGCTTTGCCCAGAGATGCAGTGAGCGGATGTGTAGCCTAGTTTGCTACCATCTCCGGCTTCTATACCAGGGATATCGAGGAACCCGTTCTCGGACGCAACGGCTAGAAGAAGTCTGGTCCCCCCCCACCCACACCCAGAAGAAAGAGGCAGCCGAGGCCCGTGGAAGGCACGAACAATCGACAGACTCGGAACGGTTGGGGAGGCTATAAGGCCTTGGCAACTCCCAGGCCAAACGAACTATTGACTATCTACTTGGTTTTTGTCCGTCCTCGCTTGCCGTCGGTCATTCTTTTGCTGTCCTTGCCTGGCATCTCTCGCTTCGCTTGAGAGACCAAACACTCCGTCCACTCGTTTCCCGAATCCCAACTCCGGCGTTATCATGAAGTCGGTCGCCCGTGCCATCGTGCTCGCGGGCTGTGCTGTCAAGGTTGGCTCAAGCCAGTGCCTCTCTCTCCCGGGAGACCCTAACTGGCCAAACGCTACTTTATGGGGGAAACTGAACAACACCGTCGGAGGCCGGCTAGTTGCTACGGTACCCATCGGTTCCGTCTGCCATGAACCAAACTACGATCCCGTGGCATGCACGCTTTTGCAGCAGAAATGGATGGTACCAGGAACACAGTTCGTTGCCCCTGTTGTTATATTTTGAATATTGATGACTAACATACCTAGCTTGGAATCATCCTCGTCTGTCATGCAGCCGTACTTTGCCAATCAAAGCTGTGACCCCTTTACGTCGCCGTCGACTCCCTGTGAGTTGGGCAACTATGTGAGCTACGCTGTCAACGTTTCCGGCGCCGCCGATATCCAGGCCACCGTGAACTTTGCCAGGACGAATAAGGTCCGTCTTGTCGTGCGTAACAGGGGTCATGAGTAAGTAGAACTCTGCTTAATCTCTTTCTCTCTCCCTCTTTTCTTGCCTCACCCACTAACCGAAAACTCTCCAGGTACTTAGGACGCTCAACAGGAGCTGGCGCGCTGACCATATGGACCCCACCATCTCAACAGCATCGACTTCATCCCCCTGGTCCGATAGCTACTTCACCGGCACAGCCATGAAGATCGGTGCCGGTGTCATGGGCTACCAAGCCGCCGAAGCCGCCGATGCTGCCGGCGTGGTGGCTGTGACAGGCGAGTGCCCCACCGTCGGCCTCGCCGGCTTCACCATGGGCGCCGGACACTCCTCGCTCAGCTCCAGCTTCGGCCTCGGCGCCGACCAGGTGCTGTCTTACGACGTGGTGACGACCGACGGGCGCCTCGTGACCGCGTCGCCCACCGAAAACAGCGACCTCTACTGGGCCCTTTCGGGCGGCGGACCCGGCACCTACGCCGTCGTCGTCAGCATGACAGTCAAGACCCATCCTCAAGCCCTAATCGGCGGCGCCAGCCTGCAACTCTCCGCTGCCTACACCACCCAAGCCAAGTTTGACGAGGCCCTCACCGCCCTCCACGCGCTCCTCCCCAACATGACCGACCAAGGCGCCCACATCATCTACACGGCCACCAACCAACTCCTCCAACTCAACCCCGTCACCATCTACAACAGCACGGGCGAGCACATCCGCGACACGGTGCTCGCCCCCTTCCTCACCACCCTCACCACCCTCGGCATCCCTTTCGCCACCAAATACACCACCCTCCCCTTCCTCGCCCACTACGACACGTACATGGGGCCCCTCCCCAACGGCAACCTGGCCGTATCCGCCTACCAATTTGGCTCGCGCCTCATCCCGCGCACCATCCTCCAAACCCCCAGCACCAACACCGCGCTTCAACTAACCCTCCAAAACCTCACCGCGCAAGGCCTCATCCTCGCCGGCAGCGCCGCCTCCTACGCCACCCCCCCCAACACCCCGCCCAACGCCGTCCTCCCCGCCTGGCGCACCACCGCCGTCCAGCTGCAGCTCATCACGCGGTGGGACTCGGCGCCGGAGGCCTGGCCGCGCATGCTGGCGGACCAGGAGTGGATTACGAACGAGGTGGTGCCGCAGGTGGAGGCCGTCACGCCGGGCGGGGGGACGTACGTGAATGAGGCGGATTTTCGGCAGCCGCGGTGGAGGGAGGATTTTTTTGGGGGGAATTGGGAGAGGTTGAGCGGGGTGAAGAAGAAGTGGGATGCGGGGGGGGTGTTGTATGCGTTGAGGAGGGGAGACAATGAGGGGAGGAGGGTGGGGGGAAATGGAGGATCGCGTTAAAGTTTATAGGTAGGGTATCTTTCGGAGCGGGTTTATGG
>NT_165978.1:2575109-2635250 GCF_000143365.1 Chaetomium globosum CBS 148.51
GGGGGTGGGTTGTGTAATGTGTGGTTGGGGTGAGATATGGATTATTGAATAGGTACCTAGATATTCTAGGGAAGCATCAGCGGCAAGTTATTAATATGGTAAGCGGGTAGTCATGGATCGGTCGTATAGTCCGATGCGGCAGATCAGCTAGACAGTGTCCTACTCTCATGTACGTCGGATCATGAGTCCTTCCTTCATGGAGATGCGCTGTCATCCCATTTCCGTCCACCAGGTCCCCTTCTTTTCGACCAAGTTATTGGTCGTGTGCGTGCTGCACAAATCCCCCACCAGGTACCACGAATGGATCACGTGCTCCTCATGGCCACTGCCAATTCCCTCTTGAATACCCAGACGAAAAACACCCACGGTGGCCAGCCCCGGCAGTGCACACTTCGGTGTTCCTGTGGTGTCGCTCTTCACCATCGCTAACCAGAGATTACTCGTTGGGCAGCTGGTCGGGGTCCAGGAACAGCCGTGGGTCGATGGGAAGTTCCATGGGGTCGACTCGGGGCGGCGGCACGTCCTTTGCTGGGCTGCTCTGGTCGTTCTGGAACGCGTCGGCGATGGGACCGCCGCTCGAGCCGCCGCCGGATGACCCGTGCTCGCCAGCGAGGCCATGCTCGGTTTCGAGGCTGGCAGGGTCCGATTGTAGGCGCCTTGCTTTGATGCGCCGTTGGCTCTTGTCCTCGTCTTCGTTTTCGTTTTCGCCCTCGTCGGCGAGTGACCTGAGCCGCCGCTTCCTTCCAGCCCGCCCCGAGACGGCTTCCCCGGCGATCGGTTGAGAGATGATACCCCCTGCTTGCATCGCGCCGTCCACGTTGGTGGTGATCGTCTCCGCGAGCGCCAGCAGCTCTTGCTTGACCGCGTCGCCGTCCACCAGGTGGAAGCTGTCGGATAGCTGTTCTAGTCGGGAGGCCGCCTCCTTGATCATGCCCAAAGACGCCTCGAGAGCTGGGAGGGCCATTGCGCCCTGGTATCCTTGTTCGTAACCTTGTGCGTATCCAGTCGCGGGGGGTGGCACTGCGCAGTCAAAGACGGACCCCTGGTCAATGAACGGAGCGATCTCACCACTGCCGCCGCCACTGCCGCTGTTGCTGGCTTGGTTATTATCGGTGCCATTGTCGCTACCATTCGCCGGTAGCTCTTGGTTCACAGGCATCTGGTCCGTCTGTTCCTCTCCCTCGATGGCGCGCTTCCAAGCCTCCATCACCTCCACGGGGCAGCCGGGCTCCCTGGGTTTCGTGCGGTCGCGGGCGTCATCTGCCGGGGTTTTGAAGAAGTCACCCACATCCCAGCCCCGAATGGTTTCTTCATTCTCGCTCATCCAGGCTCGGAAACGGGCCTGCGATTTATGAGGGACTTGGTACAAGCGGGGGTAGATCGCGGCAAAGTTGCGCAGGCTGGCCTCATTGATCTTGGTATCTGTACTTGTATCCTTCTTGCGCCCGAGCTTGAACAAGGCCTGGGTGATGGTCAAGACATCGAACTGTTCCGACGGCGGATACTGAGGGTGGTATTTCCGGTCGTTGAAGATCACCTCGTCGGCCACTTTTCTCGGGGGACGGGACATGACAATGGGTGGTGTCATGGTTTGATCGAGTCTTGTTCGGCAATCTTTGATCAGCTTTGTGATGGGCGATATTTGATGGGTTGAGGTGAATGTGATGGAGAGCAAGGGAGCAAAACTTGGGGTTGATGCGTGCAAAATAAATGTCACAATCTTTCTTCGTCGGCGACATCATTTGCACTCGCCGGCGACGACTAATCAAAAATAAACCGTGGGTCTTTGATTACCGTGCTCACACTTGGATACCGTGAAGGAAACCAAACATCAAACTAAACAAACATCTAACTTTCCGGTGGTTGTTGAGGAACACTCAATGGTAATTCATCAGGCAAAATACATGAAAGTGACAGCATTGAACTTGGACAAGACAACAGATATGAACAGCGGAATAACATGACCAGGCATGTTCCATAATTCGCAACAAAATTCTTTGAAATTCAACCTATTTTGCTCAACTCAAATTAAACGTGAATTGTTGATATAGTTCTTCCTCATGGTCCAAATCATACGTGAATGGTTCAGTTAGTACTCGATTGAGCTCTGTCACCTCCCGATTCTCCTCCTCGTCGCCCATCCACTTGTCAAACTTGCCCAGCTCTTCAAATAATTTCCCATCGTTCCACTCTTGGGCACAGCCATGGAGCTCCCCGGCAATAACATGGCCAGCAAAGGAGGGTTCATTGATGTGCTCTTGGACATGGCCATTTTGTTGCTCTCCAACCTCGTCGGAAAGGAAGCAATCGTTCCATTCTTGCATGTAGTCGTGGATGTCCATTCTAACATCAAGGCCAAAAGAGGGCTCATTGTTATGCTCTTGGACATAGTCATTTTGTTCCTCGCTCTCATTGTCAGAGGAGAGTTCATCGCTGCGCTCATGGATATGGGCATTTCGTTGAACCTCATTGGCAAGGAGGCTATCGTTGTTGTGTAGTTCCAGGCCAACGTCACGGCCAGTAGAAGGTTCATCGATGCACTCTTGGACAGGGTCTTTTTGTGGCTCGCTAGCAAGGGCAGCGGGGAGTTCATCGCTGCGCTCTTCAGCATGGTTTTGGGGCCCCTCGTCAAGGCAGTCAACGACGGACATGGATTCATCCTTGTGGTGTTCAACAGGATCCTCCTGTGGTTCGTCAATATCACAAGCCGAAACCTCACGGCTGCACTCCCCATCTCGGCCGTGGTCTTGCTCGCCCAGGGAGCCGGCGAGGGATTCTCCGTTGCACATACCGTTTGGGTTTAGAGACGCGCTATCCAGCGATTGGTCAGGAACTCCAAGGGAGTCCTGGGTAATGGCGTTGGCGTTAGGGTTGGAGACGGGCGTTCCGTCCTGTGGGAGCCCTTTTCCGACGCGCTCTTGGTCTTGGTCCTCGTTCTGGGTTAGGTTATTCCCAATTTCATTTGTTTCAGGGTCCTGTGGGGGGCGCCCATATTCAGTTGGTGGCAGTCGGGCTTCGTCAGGGCATGGCTCAGACGCTTGGGTAGTCAGTGAAGGAAGAGTCTCGGTATCACCATTGTCGAGACTCCGTTTCCACGGTTTCACGGCCTCAACAGGGCAACCAGGTCTTCTAGATCTTATGCCCTCGAGCTTGTCGGTTTCCTCGCTTCTGAGAAAGTCACCCAAGTCCCAGGCTCAGATATTATATCGATTTCCATCTATCCAAGCCCGGAGGCGCACCCGCGATTTGAACGGGATTTGATACAACCGAGGGTATAAATAGGAAGGCCCAGAACAAGAGCTTGCGGATCGTGGCGGGAGCCTTTAAGTCTACCCCAATCCGTAACCTCGAGACAGAGACGTGGGTCCCACCATTGGACTTGTACCTAAACAAAGGGCTTGCCGATTTCGAAAACCGACTCCAACGACCCGATCTGGACGACGGTCAAGGCGGCAAGAAGACGGCGGCGAGCGTTGTCCTCACCGCCTGCCGCGAAGATACAGCAGAGACTTAGCTCGAGGAGGGGCAACAGGGGCCGACCGCGAACCTTGGGACCTCAAGGGCCTACGGCGGTGGAGAGAGCCGCGGACACGGTCATGCGCTGGACGGGGGGAACCGTTGACACGAACATGGTAGTAGAAGAAGCTTGGAGAGCGAGGTGGTTAAAGGAACGGGACGGCAGGGCAATCACCAGGCCGGCGGACGACTTTGACCATCAGCAGGAGACGCTATTCCGGAACGAAACCCTAAGGAGGCACGACGGTCTCAGCAAGGCGAAGAGCTCACTGCTGATTCAAATCCGGACGGGAGCAATAGGCTTACGGGGCTTCTTGTTTACACGGGGAGTCCCGGAGGTTCTGACTCCTGCCTACGAGTGTGGCGAGGGACGAGAGACTGCCGAACACCTGGTAGTGTGGTGTTTGGCCCCACCGTTGACTAGAAGATGGGAGAGAACTGGAATTCGGACACGACGGGACTTTTACTCTGTTCTACACGGCATCAATCCCACGACTGCACGGCTCGCGAGGAGAGTCCTCGACTGGCTGATGGACTCGGGGAAGCTGCCGATGTACAACTTAGCCAGGAGGCTCGAGCTGGAAGCGGCGGCCTGAAGCGCCCCCGTTCGGAGGCCAGGAGGCCTCCTCTCTTTGTATACGCAGACTCACCAAAACGCATCGTTCCTTGATTGTTGGTATGGGTTTTTCACCCGGCCCGGGAGGGCACGGTTTTCCTGTACACTAAATAGCTGAGGGTCCGGCACGCCCTAGGGCATAGCGGAGTATGAATAATAATAAATTCCGTTACCAGACCCTCCTCTATCGATGGCATTGCTGTTTCTGTGAACTCACAGATCCCCGGATCGTCGGCCACGTGCTCGTGCACTCCTCGACGCCATCGTGGATCTTGATTCTGCCCTTGTTTCCGATGGCCTGACTGTTTGCAGCTTCTACCTGCTGCTCCTCAGAGGCTAAGGGCTACAGGGACTTCTCAAAATCATGCGGGTCCTGCATGAAGTTGTTGAATAACTCGTCCGAACACTTGCTTGAGGGCTCCCATTTCCACAGCTGGTCTGGATCCGGAAGCCCGATATCAAACTGTGGGCCGAGGTCTACAACGGACTGGTCACAGACGACCAACAAGGGATTCTCCGGGCCGCCACCCTGGTGGTTGGTCTGGCCCTCTTTGGCGTTGACATCGTCTTTCAAGTTGGAGATCAATGTCCCGTGCTCGGTAGTAATGCTACAGCCGTCTTCAGGACTAGCCAGGCTATCTGCGTACTTTGCCCGCATGTTTCGTTGGTCTTTATCCTCGTTCCGCTCCGTGTCTTCCACTAGGCTGTTCCACGCTTTTTTCCACGGTCGCCTTGGTTAAATTCTGTAAAATGACATTCTTTACTCGGTTTGTCCGCTCCAAATTGGTTTTCAGTGTTTGTGCCAGAGTCAACATCTCCTTCCTGACCAAATCGTCGCTATTCAAGCCGCCGGACAGCCACTCTAAGCGGGAAGCCGCCGCTTGGATTTTACCCAAACACGCGTCGAGCTCTTCAACGTAGTTCGGATAGGAGCCGTTCATATGTATAATCGGTGGCAGTTCTGCTGTAATAGAGTTACCACCGCCATGACTGCCACTGCCACCCTGCGCTATAAGCACGCTACTGTCTTTCAAAGCGTTGCGACGATTCCATATTTCATCAGTTCTGGGGGCAATCAGCGTTTCTTGGTTCGTGCTGTCGCGTTATCAGCGACTTGTTTAAGAAGTCACCCACATTCCAATGCTTGATAACATCTTTATTGGAGGAGGCCCAGGCACGGATACGGGCCTGCGATAGTTTGGCAACTTGATATAAACGGGGGTAAATCTTGGCAAAAGCTCTGTAGCTCATCCTCAGTCATGGTGGTGCTTGCAGTCCCTAACTTTCGTCTCGCGATAAGGTCCGCATCAGGTTGTTCGCACGGCCGAGATTTGGGTATCGCCGGCCTTTCCATAGCACCTCCATTCCCTTCCCCTTCCTCGTGTACCGGGGCATCGCGGCGGCTCTAGGTTTCCAAATACCCTCAGCACTCACGCGTGGCGCATACAAATGACCAAATATTGGTGGCAGTCGATTCGACGCCTAGGGGGCATTGTAACGCGCGAAAAGGAGAAAAAAGGGTTGGTGCGCGAAAAGGGACTGAACGGCAAGATTTATACATGGCGATGGACTGAAAAGTGGGAGTTTTAATTACAGCCACCCAATTCTCAAACCATAAAGAAAACTACGAACATAGGTACCTAGCCAGACTGTTCCGCCGGTACAGCATACAGGGATGCCAGCTTGGGTGAAACAAAGGAAGATAAAGGGCGAAAAACAATGTCTTCATGATACGGAGTTAGTCAAGGTACATGCCCTGAAGATAGAGGGGAAAAGGCAGGGTTGAAGAAGGGACGAAGAGAGGCGGTGATAGCCTGACCTTGGCCTCGATGACCCGTAACTGGTTTTATGTTGAGCTCGCCCGTCAGTCCAAATAGGAGATCCATGACCCTCACAATCTATTGGTGTTTCCAATGTAAACACTCCCTGTCTCGTACCACATCCTCATAACGGCTCCCTCTTTGTAGATGGCCTGATGAAAGGATAAACATGGAGCAACGTTTAGACTCACTGCCCAACGTTCTTCCTACCTAAGTTTGAACCGCAACCCAACTTCGCAGATGACCTCGGAAGTGGTATTGCCAAGCGGCCTATCGAGCGGAAAGCGACCACATCCCGATACTTTTCTCTTTTATATTGTCGCCGAGAGCGGGCAGTTGCGTCAGCCCTTTCTGACGTGATGTTCAGGTGGTATCGTCCAGATTTCCCGTGACAAGGTTCGGCAGATCACCCGAACCGGATCTCTTCCGCTCAGGATTCTGAGCGGCAGGATGAGAGATGGAATGTATATTCCTCCGCGGCGCCAAGTGGGCAAAGCGAAGATCTCTCTGCTGAGCAACAGCACATCCTGGATGGGACTGTCACTTTGCGATAGGAGGTGGTCACTCATGGTATATTGGATATCACGCAATCTTTCTAGAAGCGGCTCTTGGGTCCTTCCTTCTTTGAGTTTAATCTACATAACACCCTCCCACGGCGGTTTCCTGGTACTTTTGGACGTTTTGAGAATGCACATGTCGATCGGAAGAACCTTCGCGCAGCCCTCCCACCCCCTTTTCCTTCCATCCTCCCCCCCTGCCCAAATTATCAATTCTCACCAATGTGTAATAGAGGCTCCCAGCACTGTCATAGAATTCGTTCTCAAGCATTAGGACAATGATGAATATTATTTAACCATAATTTTCATTATTTTACGCCTGCACCGCCTTCCAAAACTAGGGGACGACAAGTCGCGCAAATAGCCGAGGATCCTCTGCCAAGGGCTGGAAGCGACGTGTTGGATGGAGGTGCTACGTTGTTTGCATGAAGCGAGGTGGCGGCATCATGGGCGAGCCGTGGTTCGGCCTCCAAGAACCGAGCTCATAGTGCTCTCATGCATCCGGAGAGGTCATCAGTCAGACTTTATTCCCCCCCTTTGATTAAAGTAGAGCCCCCCAAGAGTCGTCTTATTACGCAGGATGGGGTAGCCGGCAACCGACCACGCGCCCAACGATGCAGAGTCTGAATCAAAAGCAGGAAATCATATTGGTGGGCCAGAGTGGCCCGTCACCCAGTGGCTGCAAGGCGGTATAGCCATAACCCCACGGAATTTGGGTATTTTACCCCAGATTTGCCCGCTGACGAAATATATTAAGCACGAATTAACCCGGACCAGTCGGCAGCCGAGCTCACCGTCCCTCTCCCGGCGAACTGGATACCAAGAGCTGGAGTCTCCGACTGGTCCCGGGCTGGGGTTGTTTCACCGTTATACTCCCATGCACCCAACTACCAACCGATACAACTTAGTTTTTTCTTGCTGCCCGGAACCTGGACCGCTTCTTCTGCCGGCCGTTGTTCGGACTATTTTTGAGCCCACGCCAGCCACCCGCTTCCAAGTCCCCTAGCGAGCCAACCCACAGGGTTTAATTTGAAGACGCGGCAGCAGGCTGACATCCGGGTGGATGCCTCGTACTTATCATGGGCTTCCAGGAGACCATCCATTCGACACAGCATGGAAAGCTCTTGAGGCTTGCTCGCATCTGCCGGGATCCGAAAGAGGGCGCTCCGATAGTTACACTGCTTTTGACTTGCTGCATGCCATGGCCCATGGAGCCATGGGTAGGCGACGACATCCTTGTTTACATTTTTCATTCACACCCTTACATGGTATAGTTGTAGGCGCATCGGGCGCATCTTGAACGCCACCATGTTATCTGCCGATCAAGCATCCCGGGCAGGGGCTTGGAGCGCGGCAAAGCGGTGATCGTCTGGAAGATAGTAACGTTCCGAGAAGCGGAGCCCCAGGGGGGGACAAGCTCGAGCCGGGCAAACATGGGGGCCGAGGAAGGTTATAATCCTGGACCATCCTCCTGCTTTTTTCTTCTCGGAGAAACTCTCTCGTCAACCAAGCTCGTTGTCGTTAGCGTAGCCACCATGGCTCGTCTCTCACTCGCCGGGATGCTTGTCATCCCCTGGCTCCTGCTCGCCGGCCTCGTGTCGGGCGATGCAGTGTTGGATCTCCAGAACAAGGGCAGACCCAACATCGATGCCCAGCTTGCCAAGTCGAAGACATGCACTAAGGAGAACCTCCAAGTGCGCCGCGAATGGTAAGCCATACTCTTATTAGTTGGATGGAACCTCGACTAACAGAACTAGGGGTGACCTGTCGGCCGACGACAGGAAGGCGTACATCGCTGCCATGCTGTGTATCATGAAGAAGCCGTCCAAGCTGGACGCTACCAAGTTCCCCGGCGCCAAGTCGCGGTACGATGACTTTGTCGTCGTTCACATGAACCAGACCATGACCATCCACGGCACCGTATGTGTCTCCCGTGTCCAAGTCATGCGGATAGCAATCACGCTAACTCTTCTCAGGGTAACTTCCTGTCGTGGCACCGCTACTACACCTGGGCGTTTGAGCGTGTGCTCCAGACCGAGTGCGGGTATAACGGAACCCAGCCTGTGAGCCTCCCCAACCCTGTCGGCATCATGTATCGTCGATTAACAACCCCATAGTACTGGGACTGGGGACGCTGGGCCCAGGACCCCGAGACATCGCCTATCTTCGACGGCAGCGACACCTCGCTGAGCGGCAACGGCGAGAAGATCGACCACAAGGCGTCGGGGATGGTGCCGGCAGGCAACGGTGGTGGCTGCGTCCAGAAGGGACCCTTCAAGGAGTAAGTCCCTTAATCCACTAAATAAGTCCATTACCATCCCGCCTATCCTCCCCTTTCTGCCCATCCCCCACCCTCCTCCCACCCAACCCACCCCCACTTCTAACACCCCCTCCCTCCAGCATGGTCGTGCACCTGGGGCCCGTCTCCCCCTCCGTCGACCCCGCGCCCCCCCGCAACCCGCGCACCGACGGCTACGGCGACAACCCGCGGTGCCTGCGCCGCGACATCTCCAACCAGCTCTCCAGCAAATACGCACGCACGCAGGACATCGTCAGCCTGATCACCTCCTCGGCCGACATCGGCACCTTCCAGACCGTCATGCAGGGCACGGGCGGGTTCGGCATCGGTGGTGGCGGGATGGGCGTGCACGGCGCGGGGCATTTTACGATTGCGGGTGATCCGGGTGGTGATTTCTACACGTCGCCGAATGATCCTGCCTTTTGGGTGCATCATGGTATGATTGATCGCACGTGGACGATCTGGCAGAGTCAGGATTTGGCGAAGAGGACGCAGGTGATTGCCGGGGGGACGAGTATGTTTGGTGGGGGGAGGTTGCAGAGTTTGGAGGATCCGGTGTTTTTGGGGGTGGTGGCGGATAAGGTGTATCCGATTAAGGAGCTGGTGAGCGTGGTGGATGGGCCGTTTTGTTATGTTTATGAGTAAATGGTGAGGAGGGGGCTGGGGGTGAACGGGGAGGGTAGTGGAAGGGGAGGGGTGGTTCAGGGGTTGAGGTGGAATGTTGCGAGGAGGACATGTCAAGCTTGATGTTGTGTTACGAGTAGATCAATATCACACCTCCGAGGGATGTCGACGTCCATGAGTATTTATTGAAGGTGTTATGGGCTCAGCCAAGAGGTTACGTGATCGCAATGAACCACGCACGACGTCTGCTACTGATTGAACGATGTGTCTTCCTCCTGTCCTTGATTTGAACCGATTTGACAGGGAACAGTCGGAACAGTCTGACTTGCCACGGATGTCTCTGTCGGCTGCGGCTCCGCTGGCTTGGGATCCTTTTGGAACCATTCCAGCTCGAGGCCCCCGGCCCCTCCAAAAGACACCGGTCATCAACGAGCCCCTATATCTGAACCCGAGCCGGTGGTAGAGGCCCATTTCTAACGGGTGACAGGCCACAACCAACGACAACTCCTCCTTCTCCGCCATTTCTAGGCCCCATCTCACCAGCTTCTCCCACACATCGCTGTACTCGGAGCGCGGATCTACCGCCACATGGTCGATCTGCCAGAACTGGGAAAAGCCTGTCGAACCCGAGGTAACGAGAAGGGCTTCGTGGGAAAGACCGTAGTTACTTCCCGGCCCTTCAGCGTGCCATCTAGCCTGCAGAAATGGGTCTCGGTATGCTTCAGGGCCGTATGACCGCGGAGGCCGATGTGTTGGTTCCTCGGCGCCTGGCATTACCACACGTTAGTGATGGTCAAGTGTGAATCATGACAGGTGAAGCATTCCTAAGAGCATGAAACGTACCCATCAAATCCCAAATTGCCTGGACTTTGGTCGGTCTGTAGGCCTCGTCAATTCTCTTGTACTTCTCGTCGTACTCGTACCATTCCCAAACGCAGTATCCAACAATCTCCTGCGTCTCCTCCACTTCTGCTACTACGCAAGTGTACCACCCGCCTTCACTATAGATAAAGTCGAGGATAGCATCTTCCCAAGCAGCAGGGACAGTGTCGGGATGGTGAGTGCTGTCTGCCAGCGGGTACCTAGTGAGGATTCCTTGGTTATCGTTGCTAGGGCCGATGCTAATTTGTATCAATTTCTTCAAATCCCCCTTGTTGGCTAAGCGAACTTGAGGTTGGTCATGGTGACTTGAGGTGTGTGTTGATATGGAAGCCTGCCGAAAACGGAGGAAGATCTCTGACAGTAGCTATGATGCACTGATGCCTGGGAATGGTACCTTAAACGGTGGTCCTTGTTGATATATTTATGGTGTTGTACCTATCAAACCACACATGTTGTGATACTTGACGGAATCTCAACTGCTAGGGCCACGCTGGTTGCAATCCAAACTCCATGTAAGTGCTTCAAAATCACAGGGACTTCAAATGCGTGATGTTTCCTTCCTTCTGCTTCGTTGTTACCTACTGGAGGTGAAGAATTCTGCAGTACTACTCTTTGGGGGATAAATCACAAGCTAGCTCACGCAAAAGCCAGAATGGGCCAGTTGATGCGGAGCACATACGCCTGCCCCCTTAGGGCATTTGACCACGCCGAGGGCTTTGCCGTTCACAATATCATGAGGCAACTCGACACTGCCGGCTTTGAGCGAGCTTAAAAGAGGGCTCACATTCCAGAGGGATCTTAAATGAGATGGAACATGCATAATCAGAAGCCGCTGGTCGGTACATGGATACTTTACCTGCTCTTTGTCACCCAAGTAGCTGTGGCGCTGGTGCAAAGAAGAAATGACCACATGCTAGCCTGGACGTGTAGTTGTACCTGCACATGAGGATAGGTGTGCTTGACACAGGCAGAACATTGCATGCTGGGGCAATACGGAGTGAAACACTTTTTATGGGGGTTGGCATCCACTGACTAGAGTTTCCAGGAAAAACACCAACCGGTGAAGCAGAACACTCTCGCAACGCCTCTATTAGCTTTCATCAGCCTCAATCATGTAATCGTAGATGACGTTGATATCCTTCAAGCAGAGAGCGCCTTGGCCTCTCCCTCCTGGAGCTTGCCAGCACCGACAAGCCTCTCGACCTCCGCCTTCCACACGCCCTTGATCTCGTCGGCCACCTTCAGGCCGTTGAGCTTGCCAGCCAGAGCGGCGATCTCGTCGGCGTCAATCTTGGCCTGGATCAGCTCGACGTCGCCGAGGACGGCATCGATGGTCGCCGGTGATGCGTCACCCTCGACGAAGTAGTTGGCGTCCTTCACCGAGCCACGCAGCACACGCTTGTTCTTCTTGACGGCGTTCTTGGCCGCCTCCTTAGCCTTCTTGGTTGCCTCGCGGTCCATCTTGGCCTTCTCCTCCGCCTCCTTGGCGGCCTTCTCCTCGGCTTCCTTCTTGAGGCGGGCGTCCTCGGCGGCCTTCTTCTCAGCGGCCTCACGCTCGAAACGCTTCTTGTTCTTGGCGGCGTTGGCCTCCTGGCGGAAGCGCTTGATGCGCTCGTCGCCGGCGGAGCAGTCGTCGAGCATCTTGCGGAGGCGAGCGTTGTCCTCGGCCTTCTTCTTCTTGCGCGCGTTGGTGTTCTTGCGCTCCATGTGGCGCTTCTGGTCGCGGTTCTCGTTGTCATCCGGGACGTCTTCGTCCAGGTATTCAAATGAACGCCAGCTGTCGAAGTTGTACCAGAAGTTGTAGAAGTTCTCAACATCCTCCTTGGTCGCCTTGTCGTCGCCAAAGGTCGGCACCGGGTGCACCTTGCTGAAGCGGGCCTCGGACTTGAAGACCTGGCTCCACAGCTTGTAGTAGTTGCCCTTAGCCAGCTGCTTCTTGGTGGGCGGCTCGACATCGGCCTCCTCGTCGACCGAGTCAAACTGACGGCGCTTGATGGGGTCGAGGAGCACCTCGGTGGCCTTCTGGATGCACTTGAAGAAGTTGTCGTCGTCGGCACGACCGGCGGCCGCCTTCTTATCGGGGTGATGCCTCAGCACCTTCTTACGGTGCGCGCGCTTGATCTGCTCCTCGGTGGCCTTGTAGCGGTACTTGGACAGGCCCAGAACCTTGTAGTGGTCCTGCGACTTCCAGTCTTTGGCCTCGCGCTGGAGCATCATGGGGTCCTCGGGCTCGCTGATCTCGCCGTCGTCATTTTCTTCGACCTTCTTGGCGCGCTCCTGAGCCTGTATCCGGTCATCTTCGGAGAAAGTGCGCTTGTGGCGGGCACGGCGGGCGTGGGCGAGAAAGTAAGGGCCGACGGGCTCCAGAGTGCGCTGGGTGAAGCTGGTAATCTTGCCCTTAGGAATGAAGTTGTTCTCGGATTCCCAGCCCTCGGGAAGGGCGGGGAGCGGAAGTGGTACGACAGTAGCTTCCATTTCGTTGTGGTGACGAGCGAAATGTCTGAATATCGCAGATTGGTGGAGGTTGGAGGGGCAGGTCAGTTTTGGCTGTCGCTTGGAATATTTTTTTTGATCCTGCCCGACTGGGGTGCCCCACTGAATCTTTTTTATCTCACCCAATCAAGCCAAACCCGATTGCCGGCCCACCCAAGTTTGCCTCTCTGCGGCGGCAACTTAAACATTTGCGACAGAGGCCATCTAAGACCTTTCCAATTCTACAGACAATCGAGAAAGACGCACTTAAGGAGACGGTTTCCAGCAGATACACACACAATGGCGGCTTTGACAGCATACAGACAACTTATGCGTGCGGCAAGGATTGCCTTTGAAGGTACCGAGGACCCAACATTTACCTCGCCCGGCATCCACGGCTAACACATGTGAAATCGGGTAGGCGACGTGCGAACGCTCGACGCTGCGAAGCAATCGATCCGCCAGGGGTTCCGCGATAAGGCGTCTCTGTCACCCTCCGACCCGTCGATACAACCTGCGATCCAACATGCCCAGGAAGTTGCCAGCTTCCTCAAGGCCAACCTTGTACAAGGGAAGCGAGAGGAGGGGGGCACATACAGTAGGCCACCACCACCCCCACGCCATCTTAGCCTACTGCTGACCAGACCTCTATCAGAACTCCGGATTCACGAACATACCGAACGGGGGGATAACGATAGCATCAAAATGGGGAAAAACAACACGAAGATGGACGGTGTCAAGTGCTGCTCCGAGAGGTAGCGAAAGAGATAGGAACGATAGCCTTGTCGAGCCGGGGGACGGGATGGAACCGCAAAAACGCAGCCGTCGGTCAGGCACCCTGCCGTGTATTGTATAGCCGTCTATGATACCCCTCAATGTAACAACAGAATATACATCATGCTCAACAGTCATGCACCAAAGATTAATTTTGCCGTTCCAACCCAAACCAGCAACCCAAACGCCATGCAAGCGGAAAGAAGACAAGAACCAAGCCTAGTTGCCAGACAAGCTGGCGTATTGTACATCGGCGGCTCCCGGCGGCGCAGCCACGACAAGCCCCGAGGGGTCGTCTCCGTCAGCAGCAGTCGAGCTGCCCGACTGCGCGGCCCCACCCTCGATAGCCTTTTGGGGTCCTCTTCGGTTTGTCTGCGGGAAAGCCGACCGCCCATCACGCAGCATCTCGGTGCGTTCCTCCTTGTCCATTGTCCCAATCGCCTTCGGTACGCTCCATCGCACGCGCAACGGGCAACCCGCAATAACCGCTCGCCCCTTGCACTCCGCCGCCGCCTTCTCCGCCCCGTCGCGTGTCTCATAATTGACGAACGCACAATGTGTCATGTGTGACACCACAAGCGACTTGATTTTGCCAAACACCTTGAAAAAGTCGCGGATCTTGTACTCGGGCAGGTCGTCCTCGATCCCTGTGACGAACAACGACATGATGTTACGGTCGTTCGGCGGCATCCAGTCCCGCGGTCCTGGTGGCGGGGCATTCGCACCGAGCGGCCCCTTTCGCGGACCAGCCTTCGCGCCTGCCCTCGCCGCCGCTCTCGAGTCCCTCGTCCGTATCGGCCCCGGAACCACCCAGCCCCGCGCCGACCCGCCGGATTCCCTCCCGTCGCGCTCCCCCCGCCAACCAGATTCCCCCTCCGTATCCACTTCCCTCCCCTTCCTAAAATACAGATTTGCTCTGCGCCAGCCTCCTCAACAGCTCCCTCGCCTTCTCATCGGCCTTCTCATACTCCTCCACGCCAGCCCTCCCCTCCTCAATCGCCTTCTCATTATTCTGCGCAAAATACTCGCGGTTGATCTCGCTCTGGGGGCCCGGGGCGATCAGCTCGAGGGCCTTGTCGCGGATGACGATGGGCAGGCCGAACTGCAGGTCCATGATGCAGCACTGGCAGGCGTTCTTGAGGCGGGCGCAGGTCAGGCAGATGTTGGTGCGCCGCTTGCGGCCCTGCGCCCGCCCGTCGCCGGACCAGCTGAAGATGGTGAAGGGCCGCGTGCACAGCTTGCACTCGGCCCCGTAGTCCTCCTTGAGCATCTTGACGTAGGGGTTCTCCGGCAGGCAGTTCTCGCACACGGACGGGAAGTCGGTCGTTTCCCATCCGGATCGGTTCAGGTCTTGTTTGATTTGTGGTGGCATTGTGGTTTGTCGGCGTTGGGGTTTCGCGTCAAAGGCGTCGGGGTAGTGATAATTATCGGAAGGTGCCGGTCACAAGAATGAGCTGTGATGGCTGCGCGCGTGGGGTGGTTGATGATGATTGAATCGAAGATTGGACTCGGCTTTGGCGATGAATGAGGCGAGTTTGGAAGCCTTCCGTGGCTGGTTGATTGATAAGCCTTATCTACCGCCACTGTTGCTTGGCAAGCTGTGGCTAATATGTGGTTCGTGCGTTTCTTATTCGTGTTCGAGTTCTTTTCGCGACACCGCCTTCCCCTTCGAATTCGCGTTTCCAAACAACATTTCCAAAGGACACCAACGCGAAAACGGGTTTGAGTTCCACTGGCAACACGAATACTCCAAACTCTCGGGGGCAAGGTGCTATTTAAGTATTTAAGCTCGATAGTTTCATGGTTAAACCCGAATGCGAGACCGCGTTCGCATTTCTGAAGTCGCGGTCTTCTCTGTTGTTTATTGGCCCGCCACTCTGGTTCCTGGATTCTGGCTTGGATTTGCATGTGCCAGTGTGGAGCGCCCCCTAGAATTCACGTCCCTCCAATTGAGCCACGAGATTCGTTAGATTGGCGTCGGCTATCGGGCACCCTGGCCCCTTTGACAGAGCCATCGTCTAACGCCTATAATTAATAGGGGCCCGTGAAACTTTTTTTTCTTTCGTGACAACAAACACACCAGAATACCATTCTCCTTCCTGCCGTCTCACTTTCCATTCTCCTTCCTCACTTTCAATCAAGACTTTTTAACTCACCGTTTTAATACCCACCACTTCACAATGGCTCCCCTCGCCAAAGCCGCCCTCGAAAAGGAGGACCACCAGCGCGATGCTGCCTTCATGAAGGCTCTCCACGGCAAGTCGACCGAGGCCGCTGGTGGTTTCGCTGCTATGCTTTCCAAGGACAAGGACGCCAAGGAGCTTGCTGTCAACGAGTACTTCAAGCACTTTGACAACAAGAGCGCTGAGACCGAGACCGATGCCGACAGAGAGGTGGGTTCACCGCCAGCTGCCCAACCGTGGCACATACTGACTGGCTCCAGGCGCGGACCAAGGAGTATGCTACTCTCACAAGGCAGTAAGTTCAGACGATTCATCACATCTCCTGGCCGAGGCACAGCACTAACCGCTCCTCCCCGCGCAGCTACTACAACCTTGCCACCGACCTGTACGAGTATGGCTGGGGCCAGAGCTTCCACTTCTGCCGGTACTCGATCGGCGAGTCCTTCTACCAGGCCATTGCGCGCCACGAACACTACCTTGCCATGAAGGTCGGCATCCAGGCCGGCATGAAGGTTCTTGACGTTGGCTGCGGTATTGGTGGGCCAGCGAGAGAGATTGCCAAGTTCACCGACGCGCACATCACGGGTCTCAACAACAACGACTACCAGATCCAGCGTGCCACACGGTATGCGGCCCAGGAGGGTCTGTCGAACCAGCTCAAATACGTCAAGGGCGACTTCATGGTATGGCCACCTCGATCATACAATCACAGAGCCCGCGCTAACTTCAACAGCAAATGTCGTTCGCCGACGAGTCATTCGATGCCGTCTATGCTATCGAGGCCACCGTTCACGCCCCAAAGCTGGAGGGTGTTTACAGCGAAATCTTCCGCGTGCTGAAGCCCGGCGGTGTCTTCGGCGTCTACGAGTGGTTGATGACGGACAATTACGACAACAACAACCTGGAGCACCGCGACATCCGCCTCGCGATTGAGGAGGGTAACGGCATCTCCAACATGGTGACCATCTCTGAGGGTCTCGCCGCCATGAAGGCCGCCGGCTTCGAGCTGATGCACCACGAGGATCTCACCAAGCGGGGTGACTCCATCCCGTGGTATTGGGGTATTGCCGGCGAGACCAAGTACATGCAGTCGTACTGGGATCTCTTCACCGTGCTCCGCATGACCCACACCGGCCGCCGGGCGGTGCACGTCTTCACCGGTCTCCTCGAGACCATCGGCCTTGCTCCCAAGGGGACTAAGAAGACGGCCGACTCGCTCGCCAAGGGCGCTGACGGCCTCGTTGCCGGCGCCAAGAAGGACCTCTTCACCCCGATGTACCTGATGGTCGGCCGCAAACCCGCCAACTAAACGCCTCGTTATGGGATGACTCTCTGCATATGCTACGATGGGACGATTAAAGGACTGCATTGTAATGTGGATGGGTAAATGCAGTGGGATGGTTTTGGAATGGTATACTCAGTACTAATACCCCGGGACCGGGAATATCGTCAACGGGATCTGGCGATACCGTGCCCACCGCCTTCATGTATATACACCGTAATAGATATTTTTTGGTCAACCCAACCTACGCCTGTGTGATGGTAGCTTGGCAGGTCGAAAGGTCAGCGTCACACAAACCACTGCAACGCGGAGTCCCGAACGACAACCGCCCTTCTACACAGTGTATAATGGCCAGCAGGTATCCCTGAATGAGCCATCTCATCAAACATCTGGACTCTGTTAATCGTCTCTTGTTTCTGCGCTAAGATCTCCACCGTTATCGGCGCAGTGGAGTGCTCAGCTGTCAAACTTGAAGTTTAGCGGACCAAGCTCGCGGACAATCGCACAGGGGTCCAGCGCACTAAGCCAATCCTGCACTAGCGCGGGTTGATTCGTTGGGGTTCAACGTCAAAAGTCCGGATGCTGGTCCCAAGCTTCTCAATTGCCCGATGCAAGAAAAATTCCCTCTGGGCAACCCTCACGCCTCCCACATCCTGCATCACCACTTCTTCCATTCTTGCCGATCTGGTTGATCCCTCTCGTTCCGTACCGCGAGCGGGTATTGCAATTGAGTTTAATATCCCGCCAGGAGATCTCCTTTCCAGACTCCGGCCCTTCCTTCCTCCTTATCTTCTTCCCCAACACAAAATCTAGATCATGTCGCGCTACCTCCGGCCAGCGGCCCGGCTCGCTGCCACCGCCCGTGCTTCCGCCATTCGCCCTACTGCGACCACTCCCTTTTTCACCAGAGCCGCCGCTGTGCCCAGCTTACAAAAACGGACATATGCCGATGCCTCCGGTGTGAAGGAGTACACAGTCCGTGAAGCCCTGAACGAGGCGCTCGCGGAGGAGCTCGAGGCCAACTCGAAGGTGTTCGTGATGGGCGAGGAGGTTGCCCAGTACAACGGCGCATACAAGGTTACCAAGGGTCTACTCGATCGTTTCGGTGAGAAGCGGATTATCGACACTCCCATCACGGAGAGTGGCTTTACCGGTCTGGCCGTCGGCGCCGCGCTGAGCGGGCTGCACCCTGTGGTAAGTGCAGCGAGACAGGCGCTCCAGCCAACCGAAAATGCAACTACAAGACACAGGAGACGCTGACGCAATTTCGCACTAGTGCGAATTTATGACCTTCAACTTCGCCATGCAGGCCATCGACCAGGTCGTCAACTCGGCCGCCAAGACCCTCTACATGTCCGGCGGTATCCAGCCCTGCAACATCACCTTCCGTGGCCCCAACGGCTTCGCCGCCGGTGTCGGTGCCCAGCACTCGCAAGATTACTCGGCTTGGTACGGCAGCATCCCGGGTCTCAAGGTCGTCTCCCCGTGGTCGGCTGAGGACGCCAAGGGCCTGCTCAAGGCCGCCATCCGCGACCCCAACCCGGTGGTTGTTCTCGAGAACGAGCTTCTGTACGGCCAGTCCTTCCCCATGTCAGAGGCCGCGCAGAAGGACGACTTTGTCCTTCCCTTCGGCAAGGCCAAGATCGAGCGGGCTGGCAAGGACCTGACCATGGTGACCCTCTCCCGCTGCGTCGGCCAGTCGCTCGTGGCCGCCGAGAACCTCAAGAAGAAGTACGGCGTCGAGGTCGAGGTCATCAACCTGCGTAGCATCAAGCCGCTCGACATCGAGTCCATCGTCAAGTCGGTCAAGAAGACGCACCCCCTGATGGCCATCGAGTCCAGCTTCCCCGCCTTCGGCGTCGGCGCCGAGATCCTCGCCCTCACCATGGAGTACGCCTTTGACTACCTCGACGGCCCCGCCCAGCGTGTCACGGGTGCCGACGTCCCCACCCCGTATGCCCAGAAGCTGGAGGAGATGAGCTTCCCTACCGAGGCGCTCATCGAGCAGTACGCCGCCAAGATGCTCCGTCTCTAAACGGGAGGGGGTGTGCGGGTTTGTGCGTGTATTGGATTAGGGGTGGGTGGTTTCGTGGGTTCTGTGTAGGACAGCGGGAGTTATTTCAGCTTAGGGTGGAAATGGAAATGGAACAGACAAAAAAGCTGAAGTGACGAGGGGATCCTTGATATTGAGCCTTTGCCCTGCCGCATTTTTTCTCTCTTATGTGCCTGCAACAGACGTCATGGGCCGGGTTTAACTGAAGCAGGTTGGTAATGGTCGAATAGACAGGTTATTGGGAATTCCATGTACTTGTACGTTTTCTGTCTTCAGCCTTGCCTTGCCTTGTCCCCGTTCCTGAGCTAGTCAAACCAAACAGTTACGACGGCAGCTGACCACAATGCAGCGTGATCCATGAATAATGGGTATATGCCGAAGATGTCAATTTCTCTGCCCTCAATCCGTCACCGTGGTATCTATCTCTTGCTATGTCATCCCGCCCAGAGCAAACAAACGCCGTCCCGAGATTTCCCCTTCCGCCCCCCCCCCCCTCCCCCACCCGCCATGCCATCAGGGGAGCAACAGAAAAAAAGAGACCCATACAGTACAATACAATACATCCTTCCCTCCACCATGGGCATCGCATCGCAGATAGGTAGTAACCCCCCGGCTTAACCCAGCTCAAGCAACATGCCCCTCCAACGCGCAGGG
The DNA here is from genome assembly GCF_000143365.1 of Chaetomium globosum CBS 148.51. NCBI lineage: Eukaryota > Fungi > Ascomycota > Sordariomycetes > Sordariales > Chaetomiaceae > Chaetomium > Chaetomium globosum. The sequence goes on from NT_165978.1 coordinate 2,594,842, forward strand.
CCCCATGCCCGCCGTGCCATTGCTCCCGTCCTCCGCCACGCCCGCCAGAAAGAAGGTCGTGGCCGCGCGGCCGCGCGGGCAGCTCTTGGCGTCGCCCTTGTCGGCCTGGTCCACGTTGATCACCACCAGCGTGCAGGGGGTGAACTGCGAGCTGGGGTTGTGCAGCCACCCCGCGCACCCGCCCTCTGCGCGGTCCTGGCACGCGCTGCAGCAGCCCGAGGCGGCTTGTTGGCCGGTCGAAGGCGAACTCGGTTTTGTAGGCGCCGACGGTGGTGCCGATCCAGGAGATGGGGGTCAGGAAGCTGGAGGGGTCGTGGCAGTCGATTTTGGTGGTTGGGGGTGTTCTGCGTTGGTGGGGGGTTTGGGTGTTAGTTTAAGGAGGTCTGGAGGGTGCATGGCTGAAGGCACTGGGGGTCAGGGGAGTGATGGGGGGGGGGGGCTGCTTACTGTGGTTTTGCGTTGCCTGAGGTGGTTGAGGTCACGAGCGTGGTGGGGGTGGCCGATGTGCTCTCGGCGGGAGACGGGGTATTAGAGGAGCTGGCTTGGTCAGCGGACATATCGATGGGTGTCGGGAAATCGGGGCTGGGGTCGCTGGAGTCGGACCTTTCTCCTGAGAGCTTGTTCATGGCGCCCAGAATCGCCAGCACGACGCCGGTGATGCCCACGGTGCAGATGATGATAGCAGCCCACCTTCCCCGCGAGATGGTCTTGTACCAGGGTGCCTCGGCGGGCTCAACCCAAACATCCTCGTGCATCGCTGGCTCCTTACTGCCCGGTGTGCCAAAGCGGAGGGAAGAGCGGGTGTCATTATCGGCTGGGCTGTCGTTGGTGCCGTCGATGCCGCCGACCGCGGCTGGCGACGTCGATGCTGCGCTGGTGGCTGTATTTGCCGGCCCAGAAAATATGACTTCGGGGAAAGGATTCTGCAAGGTCTCGGCGTACTGGTACTCTTGGCCAAAGGTCTTAAATGTCGCTCTGGAGGGCGAAGAGGCCGAGTTTTCTGACATCGGCCGCCCTCGTGAGTCGGCAGCCGGCGATGACATGTTGAGCAGGATTTGTAGGTAAGTGAAAGAGAGTATCCAGCGCGCCTCGCTCAAAGCCCTTGGAAATTCCTAAATGTTGCGGGTTTCGTAATAGCTTCTAGTTGATGATCTTGTTAGCACCTAGGCCAGAAAAAAGTACGCCACAAGTTGGTGATTGTTCCGATGCGAACAAATGGTCGGTAACGAGAACAGCAATCATCGAGAACGGCCGAGTTCGAGAAACACAATGCCACCAAATTCAGGGAAGAAACTTACTCGGAAGGTGTTCACATTTGCCAGTCCCTGGTTTTCGAGGTCGGCACGTAAGAATAACCCGTGATAATTCCAAAGCCACGCGGCCAGCCGAAAGGTTTGCAGCGTTTGCAACTACCCGTGTTCCAAAGCGCACTAGAAGTGCGCAGGCAAGAAGTGACAACGAGCAGTCGCAGATGGGATGAATAGCGAGTCTCAAACATCTTCCACCCCATGAGAGACAACTCCTTTGGCACACTGGGTGATGCCTGGGTAAGGAGGCAACATTCCAGTCGTTTTCTCGATTCCTCGTTTCAGAAGCATTGAATGGGGGGAGCAATGTCTTACCTGTGACACCATTGCGAGACTAAATGGAAGTGACACTGTCCTTCGCAACTTCCTCGGCCACTCACTATCATGGACTATCCGATGGAGATCAAGAGCCAACAACCTACCAGTCCGCTCGATAGCGAGTCAGTGATGAAAGCCATGGAACTGTGCGACCTAGTGGCTGCAAAGATGCAAACAAATGATGATGGTGGAACGAACACAACGCGATCAAGCTGCGACTCCCTTTTGCTCCTGGAATTCCGAACTCACATTACTCGCTTTCTATCTACATGAACTGAGGGCAGGCCCCCCTCGCTAGGGCATCATGGGCTCGATGGCAGCCACATAAAACCTGCTTCTGCGATACTTACTCTCGCATATTCTGGGGCCATCATCTTCTCGCGTGTCACAATGGGGACCGGATCCCAAATCGTCGGCCGAGACCCAGACAGCAATAAGACCACCTGCCTACCTACCTACACAACCACCAGCTTCTTCAGCCATGCACGAGATAAGCAGGGTTTCGGCGTGCCAGGAAAATGATTAGACAGCATATGTCCTTCAACAGAACAAAAAAAAGCCAAGTTGGGAAAACGTCCTCGAAATCAGATGATAATCTGCACAGCTTTACAGGGAGAGTTCAAGGCATGACGTTGTTGAAGTGGCTGACGCGACGCGACAACGGAGCCTTGGAAAGACCCCCACTGCACTTCTGCTGCCCTGCCAAGCTTGGTGGCTGCAGACGGCTGGTACCCTGAGGCACCAGTGGGCACCCAACCTCGAGAACCTGAAGCCCGCCTGCCCCGCCAAGATTCCTAACTGAGCATCTCCCGAACAACCTCCTTCCGTCGCCGTTGCGCAACTGCAACTCGCAGCCGTCATCTTCAAACGGGTACAGATCGGCCATGGATCTGCGTTGGGATTTTCAGTAGCCCCGGCTTTCGGCCCAGCGCTCCCTGCTGTGCCCAAGCGGCCCTCCACACGACCTGAAAATACCCAATTTTTTGACATCTGCGAGGAGCCGAAATCTCATGCAGGCGATTCTCAGGAGATATCACTGCTCTATCCTTCAACTTCAAATGATCAAAACGGAAGAGGCACCGTCACGGTAGCGAAGGCAGATGACGACACTTCGGTTCTCCTTCGGTTCTTCTCCTGGCAAATGCTACGGCCCCATGCAAGCCATTCCGTGGACCTGGGCCGTCTGCAATTTATTCACCCTTTATCCTGAATATCCAACGCTATGCCATTGGCGCCTGTGATTGCAGCCCCGTCGCCCTCCACCCTCAACTTGAGACGCCGTCCCGTCAGGCTCCCGCACGTCGCCTCGTCGCCCAATCGATCAATCCCAGTTTCTTCCCCAGACCCCACACTCTTGTGCTGCCTCATCTAGCCTTGGCAAGCCTCCAGCGGCATCAACACCATCATGTGGGGAGGCATTTGTCTCTTACCCGAATCGGTCTTACTCGGAGCCCTGGCCCTGTCTTCCGTTGGTTGCTCCGCTTGGTGAACTAAGTTGGGAACAACCTCACGCTCCGAACGATGTCGATCATCTCGTCCCCTGCTCTCCATTTCTGTATTGCTCGCATGCTCCAACACGAGTGACAAGCCCCCTTCGGTCCGCAAGCCGCCGTCATCTCCATCCACATTGCGTCGAGAAAGGATGCTCGTCATCCCAGTCATAAAGAAAACCAGGTTTTTTGCCCATGCGATAGATTATCCCCCACGGCAAGACCCCCGTCACGACACCCTCGATACCCTCCACTCCCGAGCGGGATGCAAAGAGATGCCGAGATATCCAGTGGTCCTTCCAACGCCTTCCTTTCCAGGGGGAGGGGGGGGAAATGCTGGCATCCAGGGGCCAGCCGACTATAAAGCCATCGTCGATCCGCTCCTCAATCCTGGTTTCGTTCTTGTTCATCATCGCTCAGCCTCGTTCACATCCTCTCCAGCCAAAGGGCCCTTCTTGAACGCTTGAACCTTCTTCTCTCCAACCCCCCGAGGATCAACACTATCCAGCATGCGGTTCAACGACCATGCCGCGGTTGATCTTGTGCCGCTCGATGCCGGCCACGGCGCCGTCACCAGCTACATCATCGGTGGCACCACCTACCCCCGGCTACACCGGCTTTTCCCCGAGACAGCAGCCCCGAGACAATCCAGTTCCAATGGCCCGACTACAACCCGACCATGGAGGTGAGCGACGCCAAGATGCGGTGCAACGGCGGCACCAGCGCGGACCTCAGCGCCCCCGTCGAGGCCGGCCAGAACGTCACGGCCGTCTGGTCGCAGTGGACGCATGCGCAAGGCCCCGTCATGGTCTGGATGTACAAGTGCGACGGCGACTTCGGCTCCTCGTGCACGGGTGAGGGCCAGGGCTGGTTCAAGATCGACCAGATGGGCCTGTTCGGCAGCGACCCCAACTCGGAGGACTGGGGCACCGGCATCGTCCTCAAGACGCTCGAGTGGAGCAGCAAGGTTCCCTCGAACCTCGCCCCTGGCAACTACCTAATCCGCCACGAGCTGCTGGCCCTGCACCAGGCCAACACCCCCCAGTTCTACGCCGAGTGCGCCCAGGTCGTCGTCTCCGGCAGCGGCACCGCCGCGCCCCCGTCCGACAAGCTCTACAGCATCCCCACCTACGCTCCTCAGGATGACCCCGGCATCACGGTAAGTTGATTAAGTCCTCTGTAAAGCAGGACCCCTTGCTAACGATGAATAGGTCGACATCTACCAGGGCGGTCTCACCAGCTACACCTGCCCCGGCGGTGACGTCTGGGAGGGTTTCGAGTAAATCGATGTGTCATAGCATAGGGAGACTTAAGAGAAGGCCAGGCTTATGGTTGACAACGGGACTGTTTTATTTGGTTCATCGCGGCTGCATGGTCGGCGCGTTGGTTTAGCGGATAGCGATATGGGTTATACCTGATGGATTATGTTTACAGATGTGAATGAATGATCTTCACCAGATTCTGCCCTCTCAGTTGCCCTGTTGTGATACGAGGTTCTGAACTCTTATCCTAATCGACAGCTTTCACGGGAGCCGTCTCATTGCAAGGTGACCTAAACTGCTGAGACACGCCACCAAGGGGTAATTTGGGTTGAGTCACTGCGAATCAAACAAATTTCAGAAGCCACCTCACGCTGTATGGCTTCGCGGCAAGCGAGGTGAAAGTGGTTGTATTACTTGGAGCCGACACTGCCCGCCCGACTCTGGTCTATCAACTCTTCTGTGTTCCTCTCTAGAGGTGTAACATGTGCTCTTAACCAACGCCAACCCCTCACCTGTCCACAACCCCCATCTACACCCCCTCCTCCCCCAAATAACAAACCCGACTCGCCCTCTCCGGCAACTCCTCCTCCTCCTCCACCCCCACCCTCGACACAACCCCCGACCCCGACGGCCCACCACCAGCAGCAGCAGCAGCAGCAGGCAACCCCTTACCCCCCTCCCCTTTCTCCTCCCCGGCCCCATCACGATCCAACCCCCTCGCCCTCCTCATCGCCGCCCTCTCCAGCCCCACATCCACCACCCTGCCCAACACCTCCTCCTCCCCAGGGATATACGCCCTCAACACCCGCTCCACATACCCCTTCGGCACGCCCTCCCTTAACGCATCCGCAATGCCCCGGTTCATCCGGCTGACATATTCCGCGCGCGGTTCGTGCCCGCCCATGTTGCGGTAGCGGTCAATGTAGACGAGCATTTCGGCTTGGGAGGGCGGGGTGGTGGTGATGTCTACTGTGGGGGTGGTAGAGGAAGAAGTGGTGGTGGGGGTGGGGGCAGTGGTGGTGGAGGGCCAGAAATCGATGCCGGCGAGGTGCTCCTTCTGGTAGGCGTAGGGCACGCCCTCGTTGAGGTCGAGCTGGGCTTCGTCGGCGGGGGAGAGGGCGTAGACGAGACCCCAGACTTGGGTGGCGTAGGGGTCTTCTTCTTTTTCGTCCTCGTTTGGGTTGGGGGGGGTGGTGGCTGTGGTTTTGGTTGGGGTGGGGGCGATGTTGGCGTAGCCGCGGGCGTTGATGAACCATTCGTAGCCGTGCAGGCGGGCGAGGCCGATGAAAGGGGAGTTGGGGCAGCGGAGGGCCATTTGGTGCTGCCAGAGGTTGCTGCCGAAGGCGAAGTAGCGGGTTGGAGAGGCCATAGTGAGTGTGGTTTTGGGTTGCAGGTTGTTTTGGTGTGGATTGTGAGTTCTTGTGGCGTGCTCTTCGTCAATGACTGGTTTGGGAAATTGGCCTGGCTAAGTGTCGAGAAGCTTAATTAAGGTGAGCGAAGTTGTTGGAGGCGGTTGTTTAAGTTGGGTCTCTTCAATGAGATTGGGTTGTTTGTTCTTACCCGAGCGTGAAGCCAGTTGGTTGGCGGGGGTCAAAGGCTGAGCGAAACAGGCACAGTCACAGGCACAAGCAGGCAGCACACAGTGGGATGGGAAGGCAGTAATCTCTACGTTGGCAATGACCCTAACCCTGTAGCCCCTTTTAAGTGAGACGACCATATTGATATCCAAAATGATGCAACGCTTGCGCGCTATCCACGGCGCCAGAAGTCCCAACGCATTTCCTTCCATATTACAATCATCACCCTTCACCCCGTCACTCCCATCCCTAGGCTTGCCCCCCCGAAGCCCCTCCGACCTGCCCGGCCTCCCCCCCCTCGGTACTCGCCCCAGCCAGCCCCTTCTTCCTCGCTTCATTCAACGCCTTCAGCTTGGCCGTGCCAATCCCCGCAATCCCGTGCTTCTGGTCATCGCCCAGCCACGGCTTCTTGGAGTCGCCCAGAATGCTGCCAGCCAAAAAGTAGACGACCAGCCCACAGATGATCAAGACAAACGCGATCGGGTACATCCAGTGCACGACATAGCCAAACACGCGGGTGCCGATGATGACGCCCCAGAAGTTGGCCGTCAGCAGGTTGACATCAAAGACGGCGGCGCTGCCCATGCGCAGGACGAGCGGCACCATGCTGTAAAACAGACACAAACACAGCGTGTAGCCCACCAGCCACCCCGCGACGCGGCCGTCCCAGGTCGCGCCCTCAAAGGCGTGGCGGTCAAAGATAGCCGCCTGCACGCCGTTGATGCATACCCCAAACACACCCAAAAACGACAGCACCTCGTAAACCGGCCGCTTGCTGACGAACCACTCCTCAAAGACGTTGCTGACGCCGTACAGGGTGGCACCCAACAGGGCAAACAAATCCCCCTTGAGCATATCCTTCCCCGGCCCGCCATTGCTGCCCGTCAGGTGGTCGCTCGCGAGCAGCAGGCCCATGCCGCCGCAGCAGATCAGGATGCCGGCGACCTGGACCAGGCGGTAGCGGACCTTGAGCAGGAAGAAGGACAGCACGACGACGCAGACGATGGACCAGAAGTTGATGAGCTGGGCCGAGAGGATGTTGGTCGAGTTGTAGGCCAGCACGGTGAAGTAGTTGCCCTCGACGTCGAGGAAGGACAGGATGAAGTACTTCCAGCCGTCGCGCACCGCGATGGAGAGGAGCTTGCGCCAGCCGTGCTGGCGCAGCGTGATGGGCAGCCAGATGAGGGTCAGGAGGGCGTAGTTGAAGAGGGTTTGGAAGGCGGGGATGTTGGTGTTGACGCTGACGAGGAAGCTGGTGAAGGTGTTGGTGGCGGTGATGCAAAGGGAGAGGATCTGGCCGACGGCGATGATGAGCCAGAAGTCTTTGGTTAGGAGGTACGAGTACCACCGGGTTTCGCGGGACTCGAGGTGGGAGAGGCCGGCGGCGACCGCGGCGGCTTCGCCGTCGGTGGTGGAGGATGACGAGACGCGGTCGTCGGCGGTGCCGTAGTTGGCGGCGTCGTCGACGGCTGATTTGGCAAACACGGTCTCGTTGGCCGTGGGCTGGGTTTCGGCTGCCATCTCGTCGTCGGTGGAGTTGACAGACTGATAGCCCTGGGCAGCGGCGGCGGCGGTGGGCGGGGTGAGTTGGAGTGCCGCGAAGATGCGGGCGTGGATGGTCTGCAGGAGTCCGGTTTCACCGAACATCAAGGTTGGATCAGGCCGGGTGTCGATCACATGCAATACCTATGCAATGAAGTTGCAAGGCTGCAGGTTGCAATATGCAAGTGGTGAAAAAAGTTTATAGGTGTTTACACAGGAGCACAAAACAGGTGTGATATGCCGTATGTGTAAGTCTTTCTTACGTCTCCTCTAAGCAAGCGCAAAGACTCAAAGTCGCTTGCCGGTCAGCTACTGCTGTCGGACTCGGCACATCAAGTCGTGCGCCGAGGAAGTGGTAACGCTGATGGGCGCCGATCTCGAACTGAACATCTGCAAGGTGTTGATGGTAAAAGGCAGGGTTCTTCACCAGAACGCGGTGATTGTGGCGTTTTAGTTTGAGGGTTGGAGTGTCGAATCAGGCAGGACGCGCGGGGAAAGGGTCCTTGAGGGCGGGAGAAAGGATGGGAATCCTAGTGTGGCTTCAAAGTTCGGGCAGGTGCGACTGACCGTGATGAGGTGAATGTGAATACGTGCTACACAGTAGTCGCGTGGGAGAGTTCAGCTGAGAGAAAAGTCTGCAATAGCGCGCTGCGGGGATGGAGCCAAGTTGAGAAGCCGCCGAAGCTGCTTGGCATGGAACGGCACGGGGGTCGCTGTGGGGCCGGTTTGGGCGGGTGTGAGCGGGGCACTCCCGGAGGCCCCCTGCCGGTCACCACGGGGGTTGCACGTGGTTCTTCTCCCTCTGCCGGGGACGTTGACCCTGTCCATAAATGCCGTGATGGTCTCGGAGAAGTTGAAATTGAGGTTGCAGTTCACTTGCATAACCCAGATAGCAACGTGGGAGCTCACCGCCCGCCAAATACAGGACCAACAAACACTGGGAGAGCGATGCTGCTGTCTGGGCGTTGCACAAACGCCACTCTGCGCCAACTAGTTACCACCGCGTTGGTTAGCCTTGACCGTTCAGTCATCTTCCCCGGCCTGCGCACACCGAACCCCCGCACTTCCCACATGCATTACGCAAGAACAACCCGCCCACTCAGCGCCTCTTGTTGAGGCAGGGTGGTGGGGGCTGGGAGACTCATGGCTTGGCCGAACCATCATGCTTCAAGACCCGGGGGTGATGTCGCTGGGATACAATGGCTCGCGCATTAAAGGCGGGCGAAACAGCCCTACGGACAAGGGCAAAGACGAGGGAACACGAAGGGAAAAGAGAAGTGGGGGTCGGAAGCCATTAACTTGGCCAACACGAAATTCCAGGTTGTGGGGGGTCAGGATCGGTCCCCAAGCTCTGACGGTCAGTCGGAGATGGCCCGTTGTCTCTGTGACTGTCGTTTTCTTGGGCTCTCGATTCCTCATTGTTGGTCAAAATTCGGGAACCCGGGAGCAAGCGGGTCGGCCCGTCACAAGCTCAGTTGGTACCCCGAAGCATATCCATACAATCCAGTTGTGTTTCCGAAGGACGAGCGAAGGAGCTTAATAACACCACCGCATATTTCAAGTTAGGGACGCCAGCTTCTGGCCAAACTGAGGGTTGGCAGAGTACGAAGTAGCGACGGGCAGTGTCGGCTCAGTCTCTCGCAGTTTTCCATCTGATGAGACTCGGCTAGTTGTTAACTCTCTCTGTACACGAGAGCATGTCTCACGAGCAGGGAAAAGCCTCCCACAGTTAGTGGAAGTGCCGGTCCCAAGTTTTTGGGTTGGGTGTTCTTTGTGTGACAGCTCCTGGATCCGCCTTACGTTCGGGAATCGAGACACTGGGGTCGTGAACCCTATCAAACCCGGGCCAAGTCGAAACGCGAGGAGACAAGTTCGCGCGTCAAAGTGGGGCTTGTGACATGATGCTTGAGGTGCAGCGTGATGGGGAAAAGGGGCGCGATGATTCGGCCATGCTATTCGATGGCCGGCATCTGGGATTGGGTGGCAAGAGAGATCGTGAGAGAACTGCTGCAGGAAGCGCCGCCTTTTCCTGCAATGATGGCCTGCTTCGAACTTGTCAGACACACGGATCGAACGGGTGGGCTAAATGAGGAACATCTGCCCCGCAAGCAGGTGAAGATGAATGTCTGCTTTCGCTTGGGGAAGCAGCAGTGGTTCCAGTGATAGAAGCTCTGTCCCAGCACGCGCCTGTTGTCTCGGGTTTTTAGCGAAGTGAGGCTTCGTTGGTGCCAGAAATGGACTCGGCCCTTTTCGGAGAGGTGATAAGAGAGGGTGGGATGTCGAGGGACTCCGGATTGGTTGACCGAGACCTGTGTTGATGTTTTACAAACTCTTGATTCTCCATGTTTTTGCCGCACATGTCGCGCGCCAACGTGGCCTTGTTGAAGGGTCATGATGTTGGGCGGGATTTCGGGAACTTTCAATGTCGCATGCGGCGCCTCGGCGAAAATGAAGGCGGGGATGGTCCGGGAGGAGCCGACACGCGGCTTTGAGCTCGGGAGACCGAGTTGAGATGAGATGAAAATGCAGTCGGTATACTGTGCATGTAATGAGTCCGGGGAGGCAGAGGAAACGACTTTACCCGCCGGCGATGAGAATCCTTCTAGCGTCGTGTGAGGCCGGCGATACCAGTAACCCAAAGAGCTTCTCCCACAAGCCCGGATATTCAGCCAGTTAGCTGCGTCAGATCATCTCTGCAGGTCACGCCTCGATCTTGAACTTCGGACGACAACCCTTGATTGCTAATGGTCCCGGAGAAGTTCAAGCGGCCCCACAAGAGGGTTCCCGGGTTGAAGCTTGAACCCGCCGAACTGTCCCAGTCCAGTTTCAAAGAGCACGCGGGGTCGGCTGCTGATGATACAGTATGGATGAAACTGCAGAAGGAGAGACACAAGGCTGGATGAATGAACGGGTTCCCGGCAAAGATATCCGGTTCATACTTTACCCACGTGCTCTCGAGTCAGGAGGTCTTAGACGAACAGAAACCACTTGTCGTTTCGGCACTCGCAGCTTGCAAATCAGAGATGCTGACCCTCAAGTAGTTGCAGAGGGAACTGTGCCGGTGGGCGGGTTGGTGTCGCCTGAGATCCCTTGCTGCCCCTCCCACCCCACACCCTTGAACCGCTGGGGTTTCTCAGCCGAGAAGATTCGCATCTGCAGCCTGCAAGGTGGGTTCCCGGCAGAACGCATTTGTCTTCCGAAAAGTGCTTCCAGAAACATTCGGCTTGATATTGGGACTGAGGGCTGGTGTTGGACGATCGAGTCGCTGGGGGCACGATGACGCTAAACCCCCCCTTGTCATCCCCCCTTGCCTCCAACATCCTGGCCGGCCCGAGAAACGCCGTGAGCGGAAATAACCACCTTGATTGTCGCTAGCTGCTTCGTACAGTGGGGGGGCCATTGAAGGTCGTGCTCGTTTTGTCTTGGTCAAGGCCATCCATGCTAGGATGAGAGCGATTTCATCTTCGAAAACGTCGAGTGTGTTCATCTTCAAGGTAGAAAGTGTCGGATGAGGCATTCTATCGGCCGACAAAGGCGTCAACCCCCGTGATCCTCCATTAATCGATCTTTCCAATTACTGCGGCCTCCCGCCACCGGCTTCTCCTATCCAGTGCCGTCTTCCGTCTATGGGCAAACTCAGGACCAATGGTCCCCAGTCAAAGAGGTGTTCCAGGGTATCCACCTCGTCCGCACCGGCCCGCTTGGGTCGAGGTCTCAAGTTTCCCCGATCAGATGGAACAGATGATCATGCAACTGCCGCCTCTTGGTGATGATGGATGCTTGATGTGCTTCTTGTGCGCCACCGCTGCCTCGTCACCTCCATTTGTGGATGATTCCGAGGCGTGAGGTCGCAGATCCCCATCACTGCAGGCTGAATTCCATGGCCAAGAGCGGACAGTTGCTTTGCCGTAACGTCACGGTAAAGCCCGACTTTTTTCAAATTGGCATTCTTGGCTTCAAGTCCCCCAAAATAATTTAGTTGTCTCCCAACACCATTGACGATAGTATTTTATACTTCTTCGTACTTGAGACTTTAGTATCTCGTTGCTGCTATTAATACGCAAGACAGGGGATTTTCTTGAACTGGTAATTTTCCGGCATCCCTGCCGACTCGAGTTCGTGAAAGAGGTGATCCTGGAAAAAGACGGGTCCTTGAACCATCATCGGTTGTACCGCGGACATCCACACCGTCCAACTGGATTCGTAATTCGTGCAGGAGCGCAAGAGAGGCTGCTTTGCAAAATCCTCATTGAAATCCGTGTTGAAAAGTGTAGTTATTTGTTAGGCTGCAAGGCACCTTAGATACTGCCCAAATTGTAGACACCTCGATGGATAAGATGAAGGAAACCAAAGTTGAAAGCTGCCATCTCTTCCTTCCCCTTTCTCAACAGAATGGTCTGCCGTTTTCTCGGCGCTCCATCCACTTGCTGCTACTTTGAGAGCCCTGTGCTGCCGCTCCCGTGGACCTTCCACGAATCGAAAAAGGGATCGCACCTTTTTTTGCAAGAGCGACCTCCACGTTGGCAGATCGACCCACGCCTCCGTCCATTGCGCCGGGCCTAAGAACCTTCATCTCCCCGGTCCTTTCCTTCTGAAGCAACCCTCCACACCTGGCTCGCGACAAGAAAAACCACCTGCGCGTTGAGTTGTGTGCCGAATTTCCTCCCCCTCCCCCCTTTTCCTCTTTTCCTCGGGGCCCTCTTTCGTTGTCAATCAGGATCAGGTTGGAATCTCTTTCAGCGACAAGGAGAGTTGACTTGCGGTGAGTGCGACTCCAAGAACTGCGCACGTTGAGGAGCACCCCCAAATTCCCTTGGCCCTTGGGAAATATTTTTTTTCCCTGATTTGCTGGTGCGCCACTCACAGCTAGCCGACCTCATTTTCGCGCCTTAGCTCCCTTGCCCCCTTTCCACCACGCTCCGAGACTTTAGGCCACGAACCAAGCAAGCGATCGTGCCTGATACATGTCGCTATCGCGTCATCTCAGCGCACTGCCTATCGCTATTCATGCATTGCATTTCGCACATGCTAACTTAATCTGCTGCAGAGCCAGCTCTCGAGCCGGAATTCTCCACGCCGAATCCCATTACAGCGCCGCTGCCGATAATCGCTGCGGCTTTCCGGTCTGCCCACCTCGAGGCCCTCCCTCATCATGTCGGCATACTACGAGTCCTCGCCCCAGTGGCCTTCCTCGGGCCAGTCTGGCTGGGATCACCAGACTCCGCCGCCTGCCCGCTCGGGTTAGTTTTAGGGACTTGACGCATGCGCACAGCGATCCCGGTGGCTAATATCGCTTCCATCCACAGGTGCCAACTCGGCCATCCCCCGCGAGGAGTCCGGCGCCTTCACTCACCAACTTGAGGGTATGTAACGTCCCCTACTCTTTCATCACGCCCCATCCCAGCCGCCGCAGCCGAAATCCCTATCGTGACACTAGTTTGCGGGTGGGCGCAGGATATGGCTAGAAAGAGACGGCGGTGGGGGGATATGCAATGCTGACTATCGGGCTCCCAGAGGTCGATCGTGCCATCGACAACCTTCTCAAGAGCGGAAAGATGTTTGGAAATGCTGGAGGTCGTCGTGAGTTCCTCCCCTACCCCATCCCGGCCCCGCCGGACCATTCCGAGGTTTTTGGTGGGTGTGCCTGGAACCGGGCCGCTGCAGTCGAGCCCGACCCACTGACCCTTGACCTTTTGCACGCTAGAAGGACGTCCGCCCGCCGGCCCCGGTTCCCGTCCCCAGTCCGTGACCGACTTCGGCGATGCGCGCGGCTCGCACACGGGCTCCAACCTACAGAACTTCTACGCCTCCCAGCGCCACCAATCCTCGCGCGGCTCGAACGAGGCGGAACAGATGATGCAGGCCAAGAGGAGAATGGCCGCTCAGCGGGAGCGAGAGCTGCGGAACTACCACCAAGAGCAGCAATACAACCGAAGTAGGCCGTCTTCTACTGTATAGCATCAGTCTTCCTACCAGAGCAAACAAAATCATAGAGCAGTTTCCTGCGCCCCCAGAGCTCAACCCTTCCATTCCCAACTATGTTGCACCACAAGTGCGGTTCGACGCCAAATGGTCCTGTGCTCTGAACGATGTAAAGATGGGGAGCAGCTTTGGGGAATCTTCTGGTGGCTGGGTTACGAGACAATGAATGTCCAAGGATCTAGGCTAACTCGAGCTTTCTTCGTAGCTGTTCTCTCCGACATGCCGTACACCGGCAACAAGCTGGACCGCACCCTAAGCCCCGGCAGCCTGCCCGACGAAGATCGCCGCAAGCTCCTCTCCCATCAGCGTAGTGGTCTATATGGAGAAGGACAGTACTCCGAGGGCGCCGGCTATGCCGATGAAACCGGTGCTCCCCGGACTGGCTTGCCTGGTCCTCAAGGCGGCGCAGCTGGTCTTCGTGGTCATTCCCCGCTGGCCTATGAGTATGGACGTGTGCCCCCTGCTCATATCGATGCTGGCGCTCAGCTCTCGGCGGAAAGCGGACAGGGACCGCAATCCGTCGGGCACAACGAGCAGGCCCGCGCCAACAGCAACTCCAGCCCCCAGTCTAATCCGGGAACCAAGGGCATGTACGATGCACCGGGAGCTCAGCAGTCGAGCCGTACCAGCGTTTCGTCGCCGGGAGGATCTCCGCCGCGGCAGGGCGCTCCGGGCAGCAAGCCTTCGCAGGGCTCGGTTGCTCCCATCGGCACGCGCCCCTCGGTTTCCGGCGCCCCGATCAACCCTGCTCTGACCAAGCGGTCCACTACGCCGCTGCCGTCGCCCCTGAGCCAGGGCTACAACGCATCCGGCAATGACGAAGGCGGCGTTTCCAGCAACGCCGGCCCCACCAAGCCGCCGACTGGGGCCTCGGAGGGCTCGAACGCTAGCCTGTCCGGTTGGGGCGCCCGTCCCAATGGATGGGGCAGCAAGCCTGGTCTTGGCGGTGTCCAGGCCAGCGTATGGGGCTAGGTTTTTCATTTGGGTATATCAGCGACGCCGGTAACAAATGGTAGCGTTTTCGGATACGGAGTCCTGCGAGGTTATATTCATCAGGGCGGCGGAAATCGAGGAAGGCTGCACGGACATCAACAGGGTGGCGCGTGGATAAATGTGAGAAACGGTGTTTGTTTTCTGATTCAGGGATGGGTGGGAGGTTGGCATATTTTCGGAAATGGAACGGAGGCAGCAGGCGCGTGTGTTGGGTCATTCATGCTGCTTACGCACAAAAGAGGCGAGGTATCTGGGGAGGCGAAATGGGAGCGCTGTTGTCTTTGGTCTCTGGCACATTGGCATTCATCGAACTTTCGGCGTCTGGCCTTCCTTCGATACCGACTGGGTGGGGGCGTACACGGCATGGGGTTTCACCCCGGAACTACGACATGGCAAACAGGAACACACCGATATTGTCCGGACCCGCGCGGCATACGCATTGGCATCAGGCCTACGTCGTTTTTTCTACGGGATGTGAAGATTGTTTAACCCCGGGGACGGGTTGGGTGGGCAATTCGGCTTTTTTTCGACTGTGGCTGGGAGGTATGGACGGTCATTTTCTTGAGTTCCGTCGGCTATTAGCATGCAACAACGGCGTGGAACGATGCGCACAAAACGGCTCTCTAGTTTTTCGATCTATTTCTATATTGGGGGCACCGCTACAACAACACCTGCAACCAAACAATCCACATTTTTGCGTTCATTTCGGCTTCGTTAGTATATAGGAAACAATCACGGAATAGGACGGCGACACAACGTTATGGTTGGTGGGGCATTGGCGAGGATGGAATGGAGCAGGTTGTAGTTTTCACGGAGCGGCTGGTGACTGGCGTGTTTATGCGACATAACGAGCCTTGCTCTATCTATCATCGGGGTGGTGTTGGGGGTTTTTCATCTTGAAAGGGGGGAGACAACGGAGACAACGGACGGGGCTTTGTTTTGGTCATCTTCGGGGGGCGTTTGTTTTATTTCCTTTCCCCGAGACACTACACGGCATACAAGGTCCCCTCTTCCCGACACTTCACTATATCTGCACCTTAACTACTCCCGCCCAGCAGCGGGTTATAACCCCTAATACGAATCTCGTCGTCCCTATCACCTGTGGTAGATGGCTGTGCAACCCGTTGGCTTGGGCGGCTTGGCTTGTTTGCTTATGACTGCGCGAACGGCAATATCGTGTGAAATTTGGCCTAGGTAAGGAGAGAGAAACTGAACCCGGATAACATGGTGAGTGGGTTAGGCCATGTCCCGGTTCCCGAGTCTGCCATCCTTTGTTTACATGGCAACCAACCACCAGCTCCCCTGCTACACCAACGGTCTTTCGAACCAGGTTCATGACTTCTAGGGCTCCTCGACCAGTAACGAACCACGTGCCGCGAGCCAAAGAACCTCTCGTTTCGGCCAGCTGACGCCAGTCACCCAGCCAGCGCCCGCGAGAATACCAAACAATGGCTAACAATAGCCTTTGTTCACCGCCGAGGCCGGGGCAGCCACCACGGGCACGGACATATGCACGACCCCAACCATATAACAGCCCCCATTCCCTACAATAGCCCTGCCTCTCCCCCGGGCCACACAGCACCAGCTTCCACAAGGAGACAAACACAACCTACGTACCGGAAACTACCTAGGTACCTACCTACCCGAACGAACCCGTCCCCTTCATACCTACCAGGGAGTTTTGCAACTCTGTAATGATCCCTCCGCTGGTTCACCAACGGAGACCTTGTTACGACTTTTACTTCCTCTAAATGACCGAGTTTGGATAGCTTTCCGGCCCTGAGTGGTCGTTGCCGACCTCTCTAGGCCAGTCCGGAAGCCTCACTGAGCCATTCAATCGGTAGTAGCGACGGGCGGTGTGTACTAAGGGCAGGGACGTAATCAACGCAAGCTGATGACTTGCGCTTACTAGGGATTCCTCGTTGAAGAGCAATAATTGCAATGCTCTATCCTCAGCACGACAGAGTTATTCACCAACAGTCAACCACCAACCAACCAATCAACCCCCTGATACACGACCCCACCCCATATCTGCAACAACAACAGCCTAGCCAAGCCGAGCCACAGCAAATACAAATACATACAAATACGTCTGTCTGTCTCCTGAGCATGCCCTCACCATCACCACCACCACCGCCGCCGTCATCGTCGCCGCCGCTGCTTGCCGAGTCGAACGGAATGGGGCGCTACCCCGGGAAGGGCTTGTGCGATGAGAGCGGACTTGGGTGGCGGGTTGGGAGTGGGGGGGGCGGAGTGAGGAGGGGATGGGGGTGCAGGTTGATAGGGGTGGGGATGGGTGGGGGGAGGAGGGGGGATGGGGAGGGGGGGCGTCGTGGCGAGGGGGCGGTATGTTGCTCGTTGCGGGATGGGGGGGTTGGGTTTTATGGGGGGAGGGTGGGTGGTGAGGAGGGTGGGGATGGCGGGAGTGGGAGTGGGAGTGGGAGTGGGAGTGGGAGTGGGAGTCGGGGTGGGAGCGGTGGCGGTGATGCCGGTTGTTGGGGAGATGGTAGGCCTGGTAGTGGGGACAGTGTAGTGGCCCAATATTGGCGACGATGATGACGATACCAGCCAGGAGCGGCGCCGGTGGGGACGTGGGCCAGGGCTGGGAAAACACCATCAATAATACCTACTCTGGTCGGAGCCACCAAGGAAAGCGGTTTGTTCGGGCACGGCTTGATGAGTTCCAGGAGGACCACAGCAAGGACGGTTACAACGCCTCCCCTTCCGACCTGGCGTCCGGGAAGAGATCGTATCTCGAACACTGGCTCCTCGGCCTCCCTGCGGCCTCTAGTGACTGCCCTTCCGCTAGGAACGTGGGGAGAGGAAGGGAAGGGAGTGAGGAAAGAAAAGGGGTTTATGGAGGAAGAAGAGAACAATGGAAGGAACAAAAGGGGCAGCTAAGGCCTAGGGCCGCCCAAGGGCGAGTTGGGAGATTGTAGGATGCCGGAATGAGTCGGAGTGAAGTAGATACCAGTCTTCATGCTATTCGGCGAATGTGCAAGGGCGTCCCAAATGGGGTAATAAACTTAGCAAACGGCCAGGGGATTGTGGTCACTGATGCGTAGTAAAGAGCAGAATGAGTTCGTAAACATTAAATTGTGAGCTAGGGGACTGGTAGTCCTTCAACAACCATGCCTTGTATAGTAACTATCTTGCTATGGCAAAGCCAGAGAGCAAGGTGGCCAGGCAGGACCGGCACGCAGTTCACACGGTTCTCTACTCGATATACTGCAGTGTGCCGTTGTTGTTTGACAGCCTCTCGTCGAGGATGATGGAACTGCCGACCCATTTTCCGTCACGGAGCAGCTCGCCCTCGAGCCTGCGGCCGCCATCGGCAAGGCGCACGTCCCGTGCCGAGGCCCCGAAGTTACCACCACCGCCGCTGTTGTTGTTGTTGCCGCCAGAGCCGGGAATCTGGAGGTTGGTCCCGGGGTGGATCAGATCGGGGTTGGGGATGTTGTTGATGCGCGCGATCTCCTCGAACGAGGTGTTGTACTTGGCGGCAATGTTACGCAGGGTGTCGCCGGGTTGGACGGTGTAGCTTGATGGCCCGCCGCCGCCGCTGCTCCGGCCGCCTGAAGACCAGCGGAAGCTGCCCCGGTCGTTCTCGATGATCTTGTTCAGGCTGATGCTGGTGCTTTGGTAGGAGCCGTCCAGGCGCTTGCACGAGGCGTGCAGCATGTACTCGCCGTGGGCGTCAAGGCGGGTGTCGCGTGCGGAGCTGCTGAAGTTGCCGGCGTAGCTGACACCGCGATCACGAGACTGGTTGTGGTGTTCATGGCGGGGAGGGGAGTGATTCCGTCCTTCGTGGTGCTGAGGCCGGTGGTGCTCGTTCTTCTTCTCCTCCTCTCTGCGCCTCTTCTCGTCTGCCTCCCTGCGCTTCCTCTCTTCTTCCCTCCGCTTTTCTTCTTCCTCTTCCTTCTTCTTCTTCTCCTTCTCTTCGTCCCGGTTGTCCTTCCAGTCGGACACGCCGTCCTGCAGCTTGTGTCCGGCAAAGGCACCAGCCAAGGCACCGATCACGGCTACCATGAGTCAGCGGCAGGCCCAAACGGAGAGTATGTCTTGGGATAGAGAAAGGGGTCAAGGAAAAGAAAAGCAACACGTACTACTCGTCTTGCTGTGGCCAGTCGCCTTGCCGCCGATCTTGTTGCCTCCCACGGCGCCGGCGATACCACCGCCCAGGGCACCCAACATGCCGCGTTCACCGGCCGGGCCATCTTCCTGAGGGCCGTTGTTGGAGTCCCGCTGGTGGTGCTGCTGATTCTGGCCGTATCCTTGCTGTCCGTAACCTTGCTGCTGCTGGTGCTGGGGCGCTCCGGCGTAGTAGGAAGCTGCCTCCCCTTGGCCTTGGTTATAACCTTGACCTTGGTTACCATAACCTTGACCTTGGTTACCATAACCCTGGTTTTGGTTATAACCTTGGTTTTGGTTATACGGCGGGGGGTTCCCCTGGGGATAACCTCCCCCCTGGTAGCCGCCTTGGGAGTAGTTGTTGTTATCGTATTGTGTCATGTTGGATGGTGGATGGCGTGGAGGAAGGAAGGTGTTGTTGGTGTGTAACAGTAGAAGAAGGTTATGGACCAAGATCAACGCCGGCATGGCGGATCTGGCCAGACTCCTTTATATACGCATGGCCGGCATCTCCGAATGGGGTCATCTGGAGAACCTTTGTGGCTTTGCAGCTTTGTTTGCTTGTACGGGCCTAAAAGCACCCCGCACTCGGCTGGGCATTACCGCAGCTTGAGTCGGGTAACGGCGTTGGGTTCCACTGACGGCCCACTTGGGCACATCCAAGCCACCTTGGGTGCTTGGGTAGACCCTTCGTGCTTCAGATCGCTCGCGATGGTGGATACCGCCGCGCGTATCAAGGCTTAAGTTCAAACCACCAGGCCTTGGCCTGCCGCGTTATCCGCCCCTTGGTTGACGGCGAGCCCGGTTGCCGGAGCAGGGAGGGAAGCCTGAAGGAAAAGGGGGTCGATCTGATCTTCGGGCGCAGTTCCCCACGAATGAGATTTGGAGCAGTGAATCATTATGCTGCTTCCTGCTATGTGGTGGGCTTTCTGGCGATCTTGCTGTTGCCATATGGTATCATTGGTGATGGCGCTGGGATGTCCCCTCCAAGACAAACTCACCGCCCTTTCACGGCATGAGCCACAATAGCTGCATCCACTATAATTCCAAGGCGCTGATAGGGCATGATGCGTGAAGCCGAGAGGCACGAAGATGGGAGCTGAGAAAGAAGGTTTCAGATGTGAAGCCACCGAGAGGACAAGCTTAGAAGAGCAAGACTCATGAGGGCGCGGCAAACCGCGGCTAAGGAATTGGGAAGAAAGGATTACTTCAAGCACTGGAGGATCTAGTTAGAGATGCCAATAAGTGAGAATATGGGGCACAAAGGTAGAAGAAAAGAGATCGGTGTGCCTTAAGAAGGCACTCTGGTTGGGTTGGGTTGACTTACTTGGATGCGTGAAGAAACAAAAGGGGCAGTGCGGTGATTGGGAACATGCCGTCCTCGTTCCTTCTTCCAAGGCAAGGAAATTGGCATCATCTGAGTACGTTTATCTTATGGTAGACTATTTGAAAGGAATCCATGGACCTCATTGGAACAAACACCGTCCCGGAGTTCCGGAGTCCAGAAGACGGCCCCACTCCGTCGCCCGGGGTTAAGTAAACAAATGACACCGCTGTTAAAGAGATATCATGGGGCCCGAGCATAAACCAGTCTCACACTCTTCACGTGTCGGAGCTACTCTCGCGCAGATACACGGCACATCAGAGATCCCATCACAGGACAACTTATTTGAGGCCACCAAATGCGCCCTCACCGGTTGCCTCAACCTCTCATCGGCACCACCGCCCCAACGCCCAGCCTTGAACGAGGCAGCCGCGACACATACAACGAGTGGTACAGTAATAAGTCGGCCCGGCCAAACCGTTGTTGGGTCTACCCTACCACACGATACCACTTACCGCATAGAGGAAACGCTACGCCTCCCTAAAAAAAACACCGATAAGTCGGACCCCGCTCCGTGCAGTTGGCACTAACACGAGGCGAGACGGATCCTATCAGCACTCAAAACACACTCCCGCCGGCAAACCCCGGCATAGCCCATATTCCAAACGACAAGCAGCTCGGCGCTGAGTCAATATGTAGAAGAGTCCCAACCAACAACTAACTACCATCCGCCCAGCCGTGCTAGTTGCTCACCTCACAGGCAGCTTCATGCCCGAGCCGCTTCCCTTTAACGCACCCCCTACCTCCACACTCCACACTCCACACTACACTCTACACCACACCACAGGCAACGCCCCATCCATCCATCCCCATCACCCTCCACCTCCACCTCCCACCTCTAACCTCCGACCTCCAGCCCCAGCCCCAGCCCAGGCCCGTGCCGCCCGCAACCCCATGACAAGGCATGGAAAGGCCGGGTATCGATCCGCCGCCTCGCCGCGCCCGCCCGCCCGCCGTGCCGCCTCGTCAAAACCCGTGTGTGGATCCCATGCAATGCGGCCCAGCAGCCGGCTGCTAGAACCAACCCGTCGGAACAACCAACAACGACCAACGACTTCATCTTACGCTCCCGAGTCTCGAGCCCAAACATGTTATGATGTTGTTGGTGATGGAATGAGATGGGATGGGATGGGATGGGCATATTCCGTAATATCCGATTGGATGCGGGCTTTTTGAGAATGCTCACGTTGGACCGTGGGCCGTGGGTCGTGGGATGTGGTTGTTCGCTGTGCTCCCTGCCTAATTTCTGTTGTGTATCTTTAATGATCGAGCAATCACCTTCTCAAATGAGCTCCGCTGCAAGCAAGGGTACATTGTTATTGTGCACGGCGAGAAAGTCAGCATAACTTCGATATACACATTAGATGTCATCATTATGTATCGTAAGAAAGCAAGTCATGAAAAGCACCGCCCAACCTGTGCCATCGCCCCTTAATAACCCCCTGCCATCACACCAACGCCCCGACGACAACCTGTACAACCGTCACAATAACCATCACAACTGACAGCCGGCCGGCCTGTCCATCCCCCTTGACGACGGCGGCAGCTTCCCCGATCGAGGTCGAGGTCTTCATTTCCTCGGCCGAGGCCAAGGCGGTGGTCGTCGTCGTCGGCGGAGTATAGTTGGGGTCAGTATTGTGGTACGAGTACGTGAAATAGTCATTGCAGTTCGTGTAGCAGGTGTAAGTGCCGTGGAAGACGGTCCACTGGACGCGCTGGCCATGGGCGTAGAGGAGATCGTGGTTGACGTCCCAGACGGCGGTGGTGGTGCCGTACTCGGCCCCCTGGCGCTTCTTCTTGTCCCACACGCGGGCGTCGCTGTACAGACCCATAGTGACGGTGTGGTCGCGGAGCTGCGACACGCTCGACGCCACGCACATCGGCACCACGTAGATGAACACATTCTGCCCACGAGTCTGCGTAGTGGCGACCTCGGTGTGGCGAAAGGAAATTCTGTCGCCAAACGCAGACGGGCAGCACGCCTTGCTGGTTGCGTAGACGTCGTACGGGGTTGAGTTTTTGTCGTCATAGTCCGGCAGGCCGTAGGGCCGGGTCGTGGTCTCCGATGCCGCTGTGTACCCCACTGGGCAGGCCGAGTAGAAGGCGGGCGTGCCGCTGACAACGGTGGAGGGGCCGGGCTGGTAGCAGGCCGTATCAGACGGGTCAGGGTCACCGGCGGCCGTGTAGGTGCACTGCAGCCACGGAGGGCTGGCGAGGGATATATTGTCCTGGAGATAGCAGCTCGCCGAGACAATCCAGAAATTGGAATCCGAGAGGCAGGACGGCGAGGGGGTGAACTGGGTGACCACGGGCGAGGGAGGTGGGATATAGGATTTGGTCGGGGCGAAGGTCGGGGCGGAGGTCGGAACCAGGCGCGTCCTCGATGGGCTGGGCCTTGACTGCGGGCAGCGGTAGCCGAAGCAGGTCGAGGTTGTGCCAGCCTCCTCGTTCAAATAGAGGTACTGGACGACCTTGGCTGGCTCCGCTGCAATGAAGCCCTGCTCGTAATCCCATGCCACCTCGGTTGTTGATAGTGGCGAGGCAGAAAGGGTCACAGTTACCACCTGGCCCGATAAGGCGCCGATGGACGTGGCCTTGCATTGGTTTGTGGTCCCGAAAGTTCCTGGATAGGTGGTGCCGTCGACGACAAAAGGGAAAGCGGTGGGGGTGCCATCGGGAGCCTTGAAGTCATAGGCGCTGTATCCGTCAGTTATCACCGCGCATATGGCTGGAGAGCCCCGGGTTCCACCATCCTCTATTCAGGTACTCACGTCGGACAGCAGGTTGTCTCAATGATGGTGACGCCATCAACCCATGGTCTTGTATCTGTGGCAGCACCCGTCATGCCCACGGGACAATCACTGTATGCGGTGTTTCCAGTCGCATATATGTTATACTGGTAACACGCGCTGTGAGCCGCATCTTTGGTGACGGCGGGCGGAGGGCCCAATCGGGGGAAGTCGCACTCGGAAAGCTTGACGGCCTCAGTTGGCCGAGGGTCGAATGGGGGGTAGTATGTGCCGCACCCATAAGTCACCTCCGGGAGCCATAGATTGGACGATGTAAAGCATGTCGGATCCGGGGTGAAGATAGTTGTGACGGAGTCGCTATATCTAGCCATGGCGATTGAGGTGATGATCAGAGTGTCCTCATTAGTTGGCAGAGTTTGGGTGGAGTGAAGATGGATGATACTTGCACCGGAAGAAGCGAGAGAGGATAAAATACCTAGGTATCAACACAATCCCATCGCTTAAGGGCGGGGCCACGAACTATTGCCCTAGGCACACTTCCAGGCGTTTACAGGTCGGCTCGCTTGAGATGGAGGTCGTGTTGGTTGCTGGGGGATGGAAAGAATCGCTTGGCATGCACGCTATTGAACTGCCATTGGCTTGTTTCC
The DNA here is from genome assembly GCF_000143365.1 of Chaetomium globosum CBS 148.51. Classification (NCBI taxonomy): domain Eukaryota; kingdom Fungi; phylum Ascomycota; class Sordariomycetes; order Sordariales; family Chaetomiaceae; genus Chaetomium; species Chaetomium globosum. The sequence continues at coordinate 2,618,225 of NT_165978.1, forward strand.
GGCACAGGACGTCGCTTCCGTTCTTGAAAATTGCCATCGTTCCATCCTACCCTTGTTTTTTGAAGAAAACGAGGGCGGGAAGGTACGTGATCCGAGTTGCCGGCGGGTACCCTCACCATTTTCCCTTGGAGTTTTCTCAACTGCCAGACTTCGTCGAGGTAGTGTGGGGGAGGAGGCACGGCGATCACATGAAAGCGCTTGGCATTTGGGGTGCATCTCACCTTGACTACGAATAGTTTCCGATTTTGGCTTTGGCATCGTGACAACGCGCCGGGAAGAATCTCACCGTCTTACCTCTCCCTTCACGTCCCACCACCTTCGCTCCATGCTTGTCGGCCGAGGTAGGCCGACAGCAAAAAAGTCACACATAAAAGGGCTTTCCCATTCCCTCTCTCTCCACGAAAATGCAGACATTCGAAGGCAACCCAACCTCTCAAGCCCACTACCGCCCTCAACATCTACCCTCACCACCACCACCACCACCACCACCATGAAGCTCATCCCCCTCCTCGTCGCCTCCCTCCTCCCCATCGGTCTCAGCGCCAGCCCTATTGCCAGCGCGGACAATCTCGAATCCCGCAACCCCGGCGACGTCCTCAACCCCCGCACCGACGGCATCTGCAGGATTGTCAACGCGCCCTCGGGTGTGAATTGCCGATCGGGCCCGGGTACCGGGTACAAGGTGGTCCAGACCTTGAAAAACGGCCTTCTTCTCTGGTACCCGTGCTACAAGAGCGGAGAATGCGTCACCTTGAATGGGGCCGTCAACTGGTATGTGTTCATCGTAGCCCAGGCTGTAAATCGCAGACTGGATCTCGGTTTCTGGGCCCTGGCTGACCAGATTCCTCTTCCACAGCGGCTGGCATTACGCGTCGACCCGCGATTACTCGTGTTATGTCAACGGCCACTTTACCGACAACAACTGCAGTGCCTGTATGTCTTTTCCCTCCCTCCGAGTGACTCGCGTGTTGGATGGGCTAACATGGCTGCAGCCAAACTCCCCAAGTGTTAGTGGAGCCCACAGTTCCCAACTAGCGCTTTGTCGGCCGATTGTTGGGGGCGCCGAAGAGGCAGGAGGGAAGAATGCTCTCGAAAAAAAGATCTAGGGGACATCGTTGCAAATGGAAATTACAGTGTGTACGGGGCGCTCGAATTTCAGGAGATAGTCCTGTAATGTTAAAGTAATATGAAGAAATCATGGGGACAAAATTGCAGCTGCTCCCGACGAGGCCACTGGCTCAGCCGCTTCGCCCCTGGCTCGGCCTGGACCTGACAAGGCTGCCAACCCCCCCCCCCCACCCTGCCACGTGTGAGAGCGAGCCGTCCCTGAGCAGAACTTTCGATCCGATTGGATGGGTACTGCGGGGGTTTTCAACCCTCTCAGCCTTGTTTGGCCTTGGCCAACCGTTGGGTCATCTGTGGATGCTCGAGGACAGGTCGGAACTACCTGGAGCCTATCACGGTGGTCTGCGTTGCTGGGTGCTGCGGTGTTTGTAGCTGCGTGTGGCTTTGACTCGAAAATGACTCGATAACGACCGGAGAAGGAGAGGATCTAGAGAAGCCCCCGGATTCTCCTGCGGCGAGTCTGGAGCCATGCCAGGCTAAGCCGGCCCAAAAGAACGTGCGGATGACGGCCTCCGCGACTCTGCCTTTACCGATGGACGCTCAGGATTCGTGCCCTTCGTCCATTCCGGAAGGATGAACTTTGTACCTTGGGTCATCGTGTTTCGGTCCTGGGTTTCGTTGCACCGGAAAAACCATCTAGAACAATGTGCGTGAACGAATCGAGTCCAGGGCTTTCCGGGTTCCTGAGACAGAAATAGACGGGGGTTACTTTGCACCGACGGATATATAGGGTGAGGCCTTCTTCCCATCTCGGTTGATCGGCCTGGGGTTGCGTCGACCCGCCCACAGCTAAGCTAGCCGCGCCCAGAGACGCACCACCCACGTCTGAGCAAGACTGGTGGCACCGAGGATAAAGTAATCGAGCGGATGCAATATCAGTGAGCGATACGCTGAGATGCCCAAATTGGGGCCGCCCGATCCCAAAGTCTGCCGCCGCCGATTGCGGGGTGTTGGAGGCCCTAGTACGAGGGGCATGACGCGCACCGGACAGAACGGGAAGGATTCCAGATACGGATTGCAGGCTCGGTGGGGCACTTACTTGTTGATGAACCGGGCTCTTGAGAGAGAATTACTTTGTATGTCGATAGTTAGTATGGAGGAGTTGTCTGCGAAGTCACGGTTTCCCGGCTCATTCCGGTTTCAATGATCTTCAGATCTACGACGGGAATGAAAGCCAGGGTATCGTTATGAAAGACCTGCTGAAAGTGCCCGGTTATGCAGGTGGCTGTGCGAGCTCATCTCGTAACGGCGGGGACCGAGACGAAGGAATGCCGTAAGCAACACGTGGTGCGAAGCAGACAGCTGCGTATGAGTGTGCTGGGAACACTCATGCCCTCAATCAGATGCTGCAAGTGAACCGCCCCAAGGTTTCTTCAATGGATTGCGCTTGTGATGAGCAGGCACAATACGGCAGACGAGTTCTACGGACTTGCCAGGATCCTCTCGCCGCCAATGCGTCGGGTTTGGGTGGATCCTCTCGCCGATGACTGCCCCGGAACCCCGGGGCAGTCCGAATGGCTGGGTTTCTGGTCTCGCATTTCGCTGCGGCTCAATCGATCTGACAAGAAGACTGGTTGAGTTGGTTGGGGCTTGGGAGACGGCTGTCACCACTAATGAGGGGGATGTGAAACAAAGACTCGATTGAACCATAAAACGCTGTTAAGTGGGCCGAATTGTGACGGATTCCAGGCGTCATGTTGTGCAACCGGACGGCAGCTGAGGTGAGATTGTGATGGGGAAGAGAGAGATGCAAACCTGAGGGGAGTTCTAGGTCGGCGCCTAGGACAGAGAGTTTCAGTTGAATGAAACGGGATCCGCTCAGTTGGAACCTGGAACCCAAGGTTCTCTTGGTAAATCAGATTTGGGATCAATCAACAAACGAGAACAAACCACAAACATAATGCGGGAAGGAGCGAGCCGGGCAGGGCATTCACAACGCGCTTTCGACTTGGGTTCTAAATTTCGACAATCAAGCGATTTAATCCTTCAAGTGCCCAAGGCAAGAGCCAACTTGCCCCTGTTGTTGAAGTAGGGCAAAATAAATTGCGCATCTGTTCTCTTGACTCGCGTGAAGACTCTCAACCGGAAAGCGGGCATTATAGGACCAAAGGACCAAACAGCTCACCACGTGGGAAAGAGGGGCTATGAGGAAGGAGAACAAAGCGACGGGAGAAACGGCCGAGGTACATACAAGACAAGTGAATTGATTAGGTACTTGATTGAGACTGGGAGTTGAAAGCTTCAATGCGGGTTTGCTCAGGGCCTTGAGGAATGCTACACGCTCAAATTGACCATTTTCGAGATTGTTCTGTGTGGATTTCGGCAGCATTGTGACCTCACTGCCCCCTGTGCCTCTGGGGAACCGCCCTCACGCGGATCCCGAGGGCCCTGCAGTGTTGGTTTCCGCTGGGGGCATGGCGGGGCTGGTTCCTGCTCAAGGCACGCCCTCTGACTGGTCGGGGGGTCATCACTGTGGAGCGGAAATGTGGTTGTGGAGTCGGCCTTGGCTTAATATTGGAGACTCCTTTTTGTTAGCCTTGGCCCCGGGGCCAGTCGCTGTGTGGCACTTGCTTGCAAAGCAACATTAGCACTCAGGTTTCCCGCTTTGAACGCAGTGTCGACCGATGACCCTAGGGCCGCATCGCTCAATGGAAACGGTCAACCGCCATCTCAAGTGACGTCCCCTCGCGCCCGCACCCCCTTTTTTACTTTTACATCTGCTTCCCTTGTCAGCGGCCTTTTCCCCTTGTGCTGCTCCACCGTCCAGCTCGACGCTGGCCAGCATCGATTTGTTCCCCTTTGCCCGGATTTGCAGGTTGACTCCCTCCTCACCCCCCAGACACGCCGGCGAGCCACTCGATACGAGACGAGACGAGACGATACATCTTGCCACACCTGCGACACCTGCACATCTGCACGCGTTTCCGGTCGACTCGCTCAAATATTGTCACGACTCGAGATTCCCGTGTATTTTATTCTGCCCCACGGCTTTCTCCGGTTGCTCCGAGTTGGTCCATCGTCTTTGCGGCTCCTTCCAGGCCAGTATCGTCCTGCCGCATTGACCGTGCTTGATCGCACTGTTGGACCAACGGACCTCTCCTGACCGAACTGCCTTTCGCTCTGGCCCCAAGCTTCGTTTCGTGTCCCCGACATAGCATCAAAAAACGGGGCTCCATCGCCATCTCTACCACCGTTCGACCGATCTCGACCGGCGATCTCGTCCGACCATCGAAGCTTATCGGTCCATACCACTATCGCTCCGCACTGACAGGATTCACGACGAGCACCGATCAACAACTTTTAATCATTTCAGACCTCCAGAATCGGATCCGCTGTTGAATTTTACATACTGTCGGTGATCGGCACTGGGAGCAAGCAGCTTTGCTGTAGAAGATCGTCAGGACATTCTTGTGGTTGCTCGGCCGATACTCAGGGGTCTGGGCATATTCGCTCTGTGCTGTCTCGTCTTTGAGCGTGTGCACCTGTCCTCACCAAGTGTTCCTACAGTCGAAGTACAATCGAGAGAGGTTGCCGAACTGCTAGAAACCCGCGGGCACCACCCGCATCCAGGGCATTCCAAGCGCAGGGTCTATCCCCATTGCAACGCATCCCTAGCACCAGGCAACGCCACTCGCCGGAGTTAAACCTGCAGCAAGTGGATCTTGGGGCTGTCCTGCACCACGCTCGACTTCATGGACGGCCAGCCTGTAGCGGCTGAACCCAAGCATCATTCCCAGTCCCACGCTTGGTCGGGCACCCCTTCTGCCTCTGCAACACCGAGGGTAAAATCCACGTCGCCATCCGATTCTTCGACGGGCTATTTCGGCTCCCAGCTGGAGCTCCTCCCCATCCTCTTCCCCCAGCAGCAACTCTATCAGGACAAGCTCCTCCAGTACAACAAACTCGTTTCGGCCGGCCGGGGCGGTGGAGGTGGTTTGCAGACGCCGCCACTCCCTCCTGTGGTTTCCTCCCCGCAAACAAAACCCTCCACGCGGTCGCGGTCCTCTTCTAAAGTGTCAAACAAGGATAACACCCACACAAAATTGACCGCCCAAAGCTGTCATGGGAATAGGCCAGCGAAATCATCAGAGATCGCCGAACGCGCGCTTATGAAATCGGGAAAGGAACCTTCCAACAAAATGGCGGCCAAGAAATCGTCGGACGTGTCCGCCCGGCTCCCACCCTCGGCTACCCAAAGCGCGCCATTCGCGGCCGCGCAGTCGAGCTCGGTACCATCAACGCCTCACCAACATCCCCGAAAATTCTCGTTCGAATCACGCGAGCACTCGCCCGGCGCGACGCAGAATCATTCCCCCCGCTCTGCCTACTCCGAGACAAACGGCAGCGTCCCTTCGCTTCGACCACTCCCCCCTAGGCTTGGAGGATGCCGATTCGAGACCGCGATCCCCCACTCGCGACGCCGAATGCCCTACAGCATCGGGACGGACAGGCTTGAAAATCTGAGCGCGGATAAGGTGAAGAGCAAGCTCTCGGACGAGGAGGAGTCGAAACTTGAAAGCCACATCCAGGAGTTGTTCAGCAGGCTATTACCGACAGATGCGATTGAGATGAACCGGCGAAAGCTGGTTGACAAGCTCGAGAAGCTCTTCAACGATGAGTGGCCGGGCCACGATATCCGAGTGAACTTGTTTGGGTCGTCAGGAAACCTTCTATGCTCCGATGACTCTGACGGTAGGTGGTGTTTCCAAGGACCCTGGATAGAGTCCACGCTAACATAGCGCAGTCGACATCTGCATTACTACCCCCTGGCGGGAATTGGAGAGCGTCTGCTTGATCGCCGATCTCCTGCACCGGCGTATGCGCAACCCCCCCTCCCCCCTCCCCGCCCTTTCGCGTTTGGCCAGAACCTAATGGAAACTAGATGGGATGGAAAAGGTCGTCTGTGTCTCGTCTGCCAAGGTGCCCATCGTGAAGATTTGGGACCCTGAACTAAGCCTGGCTTGCGACATGAACGTCAACAACACATTAGCTCTGGAAAACACTCGCATGGTACGGACCTACGTTAGCATTGACGACCGCGTGCGACCCCTGGCCATTATCATCAAATACTGGACGCGGAGGAGGATCATCAACGATGCAGGTTCGCGACCCCCAGCTCATTTTACCGTGATTGCGCCGCTTCTCACACCTCCTACCTAGCTTTCGGCGGGACCCTGAGTTCTTACACCTGGATTTGCATGATCATTGCGTTTCTACAGCTCCGCGAGCCCCCAGTACTGCCCGCGCTCCACCAACGGCACAACCTGAAGCTACTCAAAGCGGATGGCAAGCGCAGCGAGTTTGCTGACGACATTTCAAAGCTCCGAGGTTTCGGCGCGAAGAACAAGGACAACCTAGCGACCCTCCTCTTCCAGTTCTTTCGGTTCTACGCCCACGAGTTTGACTACGACAAGCATGCCCTGTCAATACGAACGGGGAAATTACTAACCAAGACGGAAAAGAAATGGCATATTGGTTCGAACAACGCCCTTTGTATCGAGGAACCGTTCAACACAATACGCAACCTGGGGAATACGGCCGACGACACGTCATTTCGGGGCCTACACATGGAGTTGCGGAGGGCTTTTGATTTGATTGCGGAAGGCAAATTCGAACAGTGCTGCGAGGAGTACGTCTATCCCAAAGAGGAGGAGAGGATATGGCAGAAGCCGGCGCCGGCGCCAAGGCCGATCCTGGTGAGGAGTGCTTCGCAGCAGCATGGTGGTGGCGGCCGCAGCCGCGGCGGGTTCCGCAGCAGCCGGCAATTCCGGAATAACAACGCGAATCGAAGGGGGTCGTCTGGCGTTGGTTACGAGAACAACCAAACTTTCGCCCAAGGAACACTCCCTCCTACCTTGACTGCGCAGGATCTCTTGTGGTACCAAGCGCAGAGCCCCCACATCGCCGTGCCCCAGGAGCTCTTGACCACCTCGCTCAATGCTTTAGCCGCGCACGAGTCGATGCGGTTCCAGCTGTACACCCAGCTCAACCAACAACAGGTACTCGCCCATGCTCAACGAATCCAGAATACCTCGGCGACGGATCGCTCTCGTACCAACTCCTTCGACAACCCACCATTAACAGCCCCCATCCGACCCGAGCTTATGTATGGCTTCGGATTCCCGATCCAGCCCTCCCCGTATTATCACCAGGCATTCACGACTTACCCTTCCTCGCCGGCAACAGTGGCTGCAACAACCAACGGGCAATCTGAATTCCGCCGGAGTCTCCATCGTAACGCGGCGGCAACGGACGCGGCCACCTCCCCTGGCACTGGTACCCTTAGGTCGCAATCCCAGCCAGCTTCGAGGACGCCAATGACTGCGTCGCAGTCCATGGCCGCATACTCAACGTCTAGCCAAACGTATAATGGGGTTTCCTCGTCGCAGTTACGCCAAGTGAACGGCTTCGTCCCAGACGAGGCAGGTGATTTGGGGTTCGACGATGCGTCTGCAAAGGTTCTTTCGGACTCGCCGCCCCAGGACGACGACCCGCGTTACGTTGGGTACTATGTGAATGACCACTCGAGCCAGAACCGACAAGCAAATGGATTTCTCAGTAACGGCACGCCTAGCAACGGCAAGGCGTCGGGCGAACCTAGCCAGAGCAATCAGGGGGGAGGAGGGCGCCGCAGGCTGTCGACTGATCAACTGCCCCAGTCTGTCCTCGATCGGAGGATGAAACGGACATCGCGGTCGCCTTCGCCCATGGGGCATGCCAGGAATATGTCGGTCGGAGTGAGTTCTGCACCGCTGCTCTCGACCCCCTTTCACCAAACCAACGGGAAGCTGCCATCGAAGCCCCTGGTGGTCAATGGAACGGCGCCTAAGCCAGCCTCAGCTGTTGGGCCTGTCCACCCTGCGGCAGTCCCTGAACCGCTGGCTACCAATGGCATCGGCCATCATGACAACGCCTTGCACATCCAAGGTGTGAGTCCCAGCAGCACGTGGCCTGAGCCGCATACCACTCCCTCGCCCAGCAGCGCCGAGCCCGTCGCAACGCCAGTGTCGCAGCGGCCGGTCATTGTGAACGGCTCTTCGACTAATCGCTCCCCTTCCACCATGCCGAATATGATGGACGCATCATTCCAGCAACGGCTCGCCATGGGATCCGGCGTTCAACTGCCTTATTCAGCGGTCGCCGGGGATCCCAACAACCTGGCGGGATTTTCACGGATCCACACTCGACAGCAGCTCGCGCCATTGGACCTAGCTATGGGAGACTTTGCGGTCCATCAGGAGTTGCCGCATCTCTCCCCTGTGTATGAGCATCGCACGCCGTCACCGACAGTGGCCCGGAGGTTCGAACCGTCGCCCATCGCTCCGGCGCCAGGACTGCCCTCGATGAAGGAATATTCCAAGTCCTCGCACAAGTCCTCAAACCATAACAACAGGTCACCGAACGGCTCGTCGGCCCGCCAGCAGCAACATCAACAAGACTTCACGACCCGGTCGCCCGCCCATGACCACAGGATCAACGGGCTTGCGAGAGAAAACGGGCATGTCCGCGCCGCGAAGAGTCAGACCGAGTCCTTCAGCGGCTGGCAAAAGTCCAAATCGCGCAAGAAGGGTGTCGCGGACCTCAAAAACGCAGCGACCAGCAGCAACGGTGGCGGGAATGGCAGCGGCTTCTCCCACAGCGAGCCGCCGCCCAAAAACGACGCCGACCGCAAGGGTGGCTGAGCAACCCGCTCTTCAAGGGTGGTATTGCGGTGTCGTACCTGAGCTGCTAGTCAGCTCGCCAGCGCGCGTATGCCGGTCTCCTCAGGGCTAGATCGGGCCAACCCAGGCCAAGGGGTGGGCTTTCAGGTTGGCTGGCCGGCTGGGTGGACTTTCTTGGATACCTCAGTGTCCACGGCTCCAGTCTCTGATCCACCAGTTTGCAAGGTCTTCCTCTCTGTATGCCTTGAGGGCTCTTGCGTTATTGGACAGCTGCCTTGATTCTTCAGGATCTTGTCATCTGATTTGAGCCCGCTACTGTATGGGCGCGCATCTAAGGCTGGCGTTGTGGAGTTTAGCCTGTCCCGAATTCGGGGAGGAGTTGGTGCGGTTCAGTATGGGCAAGTGGGCCACTTTTGTGCCCGCCATACCTGGCACGGCGGGTTTTATCGCGGGAGTCATGGGAATTCCGGGAATCATAGAGCGTCACGATCTCTGTCGACCGGCCGAGCTCGACAAGCGGACGTTCACGCTGAGGTGGGACGAAGCGAAGCATTGTTAGGATTATCAGCGATGAGAAATGGACGGGTTGGGTTGATGGTGGTACGGACAGAGATGGCATGGCGTTTCCGGGCATCGCAAAGCGGGGGGGAGGGGGATTCAACTCGGCGCGGCTCAGGTTCATGGTCGAGGGGTGTTTGGGCAGCAGAATCCTAGTGGAAGAGATGTTGATGGTTGGTTGGTTCACCAACCTGTATTCGGCTGCGTCTGTGTTGTCGGTCTACTGCGGGAGAAGAGAGGGCCAGGGTTTTTATGTTTACCCCTTTTTGCCCCCTTTCAGTGTCTCATATGTTTTTGTGTGCATCATGGGCTTTATAGAACGGGATACCATGGTTCTGGTTCTTTACTGTCTGGTCGTCTGGTTCTGGTCTGGTTTTTGCTGTATCGAGAGAAACGAAACGGAGCGCGCAGCGGAACAAAACATGGCAAGAGAGGATGATGAGAGGAGGGAAAGAGAGAGACTTGTTCATTACCATGCCATACCATACCCTTCCCATACCCCATACCCCATACCCATAACCCCCACGTTACAGAATACAGACAGAAGGAATGAAAATGGAAAATTCTTAGTGTGTTGTCCCTGGTGGCGTGAATTGTGTTCCGCTCCTAAAGTGCGTGAAGTATCGCTCTCTGAATAAATACATGTTGGATGACGGTACGAATACCACTGAGTGAAGCAATCACCTCTTTCGACCTCATTGGCTCATCCCTGGGCCGTCGAAAAACAAGCTTTGTCTAGGAGCCTCACCCGCAGACCGTCATCTGCGGTCAGATCTTGGCGAGACGCCAATCTCGCGGTAGTGGATGTCTGATTTGGCGCCTTGTGCATGGTATGGTATCCATGACTCGCCTCTCGAGTGGAACAAAGAAATGTACTTTGGCCAGAAATTCCCACCCCGCCGCCGCCCATCATGCCCAGCCTCTTTGGCACTTGCTACGTGTTCTAGATTGGCCTAGAACCCAAACCTTCCATGATCCCGGAATCCTAACCACCCAACTCGGTTTTGTTACGTGGGCCTGACCGAGGCAGAACTCTCTCTCTGTCTCTCGCTCACACACACATACACTCTCTCTTAAACACACACTCTCACAAATTGAGGGCTTGTGAAGCTGGTAGGTGGGACGGCTATGGCCTTGCCGATACGCAGAGCTCGATCGACTAGAGCTGAGGAGTGATGGGTAAAGTAGCGGTCGGAGCGAGAAATTGGAGAGGCTGGAGGAAGGGAAGTGAGACTTGTCTGCCAAGTGGCATGTGGTCGGACTATGATCTACTACTTGACTGTGTCTTGTCACGTTCTCGTCCTACCCAACCGATACAGACATGCATGTCTCACCGAGGCAACGCAATTCCCCGAGTAATGTTGACGAACCCAGGTCTTAGATTGCAGTAAAGGAAACCATGCGTTTACCTAAACGCCAGTGCTAAGCACATGCTCAAATAGCATAATAGACCTCGATCTTGGCCGACTCGACGAAATTGGCCCAGGAAGGGAATCTCGCCTTGGACCAGAGGGTCACAACATCACCCAATTTGAGGTCGCGGACAAATTTGCCGGTACCTGTAGCCTTTCCTCGGCCCTGTCTTTCGAGTTTGGTCGCAGCTTCGACATCGCGCTCTGGGTCGACGTCATCCGTGTAACTCCAGACCACGCGGTGCTCCAGGGCTTTCCTTCTCCGCTGTCAGATTGCACTGGACCTTGAGTTGATCGGACGGATGAAGCTCGTGCTTGAAGATGTACGCGTTTTGGACCTCTCCTTCCCACTCCACCTCTGGAATCACGGTGCACAAGTCGTCCAGCTTCAGGGATGGTTCTTGGAGCCGCTGTTCCGTTTGGTCTGGTTGCTCTGGCGAGCTTGTTTGGGCGGGACTGGTTTTGCACCAACGTTCCAACCCAGCTTCGAACCATGACCATGAGCCGTGGTATGTACCATGGTCGTCTCGAGAGCCGCCCCAGCCTTGGTCACGGCTACGAATGGTGAAGACGATGCGACGACATGGCTGTGCGAGTAGCGATATGGGCGATGCGATAAGCTGCTGGAAGTCATCGGCCGAGTACTCTTCCCCAGGCGGCTGCGGTTTCAGTAGTGTTCTTTCAATCGCCGAATCGTCGGTACTGTGAGAGACGCGCTTCCAGTTATGTAACCCAAGGGGAACGGAGCGAAGCTAGGCCGGGAAACCGTCAATCAGCACGTTGCAAAGTTAGAGGACAAAGGCCGCAACGGGGCACGGGGTAAACATACTAGGAACATATCTTCAGCCCCAGTGCGGCTACTCCCAAGAGTGGTATTATTCCCCCGTGCAATCACGGTAGTGCCATTGAGTTCGGTTGTAGTGTGTGGCCAGTACTCGGCGAGGTCAACAATCTTGTCGATGATTTCAGGAGGTAGAGTGAGAGCCTTGGTCAACATGGCCTTGGCGACGATAACGTCAACGATGCTAGGGTCATATCGACCTCCCCCAGCACTGCTAGTGGCAGCTGCATTAGAGCCTGTTGTGGACATTCTCCCTGATTTCCAGATTGGATACAAGTAACAAGCGAGAAGTGATGCGCCGAGCGTAATCGTGAACTTTACGTCGATGGTCATAAAAAAGACTGGCAGTTGGTGAAAATTCAGGAATACCGTGTTGTATAGAAGCGAGAGGTAAGGCACTTGCTCTCCAAAAGTAACTGGTCAGGCAGCAATGGGAAGCGTCGTTGATAGCTCGTGCCTTGTACTTGTAAGACATCGTGGGAGTTGAACGCGTGGGGCATGACATCACCCCACAATCCGCCAAGAGCTGAAACGATACAGGGGTCGAAGCGGGGCTGTCACTCGCTTACCTTAGCATTTATGCCAAGAAGGCACGTGAAATGGCGAAATACCCCAAAACGGAGACTCGGACGAAACCGAAGCAGTGAATTGGAAATACACCCACGGCGCCGGTAACGGCCCCAGCAAGGGTCCCGGCGCCCATAATATATCCCTCCCTCCACAACGACAATTGATGTGCAGCTCTTGGATTACAGGTTACCTACCATATCAGAGCCGAGCTGAGTCCTTGATCCACCCACCGGCACTTCTTGTTGCCAAACAGACACACACAGCATGAAGTCGCAGCGAGTGACATCGACCCTGCGACATGCGAAAACCGTCTTCACCACTGCCGCCGTGCCCCGGCGGCCCGTCCACCACCACACCGTGAAGCCCGCCTGCCCCAATGCGGCGCGATACCTCCACGGCCAGGCTACCCGCCGTAGCGGCGCACCCTCAAACCCCGCGATCAAGTTCCCCTGCCTCGACGCCCTCGAAACCCGCTCGGCCACCCTCGAGCAGCAAGCCTCGACCCGCTCCGACAAAAGCGGCCCGGAACCATCTTACACCGTCGGCGCGACCCAGACCTACCGCTGCCAGGACCCCCTCCTCCTCGACCACGGCGGCCAGCTGCACGAGTTCGACATCGCCTACGAGACATGGGGCCAGATGAACGCGGCGCGGAGCAACGTGATCCTGCTGCACACGGGACTCTCAGCCTCGTCGCACGCACACTCAACCCCCGAGAACCCGCAGCCCGGGTGGTGGGAGAAGTTCATCGGCCCCGGCCTGGCGCTCGACACCAACAAGTACTTTGTCATCTGCACCAACGTCATCGGCGGGTGCTACGGGTCGACGGGCCCGTCCAGCATCGACCCGCTCGACGGGCAGCGGTACGCAACCCGCTTCCCCATCCTCACCATCCAGGACATGGTGCGCGCGCAGTTCCGGCTGCTCGACCACCTCGGCGTCGAGACCCTCCACGCCAGCGTGGGCTCCAGCATGGGCGGCATGCAGTCGCTGGCCGCGGGCGTCGAGTTCCCCACCCGGGTCGGGCGCATCGTGAGCATCTCGGCCTGCGCGCGCAGCCACCCCTACAGCATCGCGATGCGGTACGTCCAACGGCGCGCGATCCTAAACGACCCCAACTGGAACCGGGGCTTCTACTACGGGCGCGTCCCGCCCCACGTGGGGATGAAGTTGGCGCGGGAGATCGCCACCATCACCTACCGGTCCGGCCCCGAATGGGAGCAGCGGTTCGGGCGGCGGCGGGCGGACGGGTCCAAGCCACCGGCGCTGTGCCCCGACTTCCTCGTCGAGACCTACCTGGACCACGCCGGCGAGAAAGTTCTGCCTGACCTACGACCCCAACAGCCTCCTCTACGTCAGCAAAGCGATGGACCTGTTCGATCTGGGCCGCGCGAACCAGCTCGCCACGGCCGCGCGCCGCGCCGAGCGCGCCCTCCTCTCCGCCTCCGACTCCCCCAACGACCCCTCCCCCGGCGGCGGAACCTGCAGCCTCACGCTCCCGGACAAGCCCTACGAAGAACAACCCCAACAACCCGACCCCACCCCCGGCACCACCAACCCCACCACCCCAGGCATGGGCACACCAACCCCCCCCGCGGACCTAATCGCCGGCCTGGGCGTCCTGCGCTCCCACCCGGTGCTGGTGCTAGGCGTGGCAAGCGATATCCTGTTCCCGGCGTGGCAGCAGCGCGAGGTGGCCGAGGCGCTTCGGGCGGCGGGCAACGCGCAGGTGGAGCACCACGAGCTGAGCGAGGTGCAGAGCCTGTTCGGGCACGACACCTTCCTGTTGGATGTGGAGGGGGTTGGGGGCCAGGTGCGCGGGTTTTTGGGGTGAGAGAGGTGAGAGGTGGTAGGGTAGGGGTTGGGGGGAAGGGATAGAATGGGTTTGTAGAATGGGGGTGGTGATGGTTGTCATTTTGTTTGGCGTTATACCCCTTTTTGGAGGCAGGTCATCTGTTTGAAGCGATAGCATGTAATGCGATGAATTGACCATTTGTGTCATCCAGTGTAAACTCTATCCTGATATGCTTATGAAGGTAACAGTGGAAAATCTTGGTAGATGGGGTATAGAAAGGAAAGATGGTATCAGACAAATGATCTATGTAACGCAAGGAAAATGATTGTGTGGGAATAACGAGTGCTTCAGATAAATCCAGTCCCGTAAGAATCCGTCGTTCCCGCCTTCGGTTTCGTCCCTCCTGACGTCTTCGGTCTCCTGACGTCTCTAATACTCGGGCCCACGCGCCATGCCGATCCCCATGAAGGCCGCCGAGTCATCGTCGACGTACCCGGATAAGTCAGCAGGAAACTTGGAGAGGAAGCTTGGGGAGGCGGCTAGCCCGCCACCACTGGTTGGTCCACCAGGGCCGCTAGATGTAGATGGCCGTCCGTCCATCGTTGTTCCGGCGGCGGGCGACGACCGAATGGGCGGCGTCCATAGTCCGCCAGGGCTACCCAAGGTCGGATCACGCGACGGCGCGTCGGGGGAGAAGTTGAACTTCAAATTGAGTGGCGCCGGGACGTTGGAGCGGGTAAACTTGGCCGATGCCTCAGTCTTCACCTGTGCCTGGGATGGGTCTGAGGTTGGGGGAGGCAGCGTCGAACCCACGTCGCCGCCTGGTGACGCCAGCGACCATGTGGTCGAGTCCGGGGTGGGTGGCCCGATAACCCCTGGGCTGGGGCCGAAGTCGAACTTGAAACCCGTATCAACGACAGGGTTCGGGCGTGGTCGCTCGAGTGTGTCGACCGTTGGCGCCGGACTGGGCTGACTCAAGTCGCGCCTAATGTTAGGATGCCGGAGCTGGGGCGTGTTCGTCCGCGAGGGCGGGGAGCTGTGCGAGCTATAGTTGTCGGTGCTACCACTCCTCGAGGCGGGGGTGGGCGTCCCGCCACGACTATTAACTACTTTGCTAGGCACGCCATACTCTTCCAGCCCGGGCCGGCGTGGCAGTGGTCCCCGCCTCGGTGGACCCCGCATGGGGCTTTGCGGCCGGCTGATAGCCGCAGGAATAGGAGCCGGAGGTGACATGGTAGTACAAGGGGGCAGGGCCAGGGGCATTTCGCGGGGAACCGGAGGTGACATGATGCGGAGTGGCGCTGGGTGGATGGAGAGGATTGGACCATCGTCATCATCGTCGTCATGATCGTCCTTAATCACGTCGCTGTAGACGCTGCTGCTCGTACTGGTTCTATTGTCTACCGACCCTGGTAGTTTTGGCACTGGGTGTGCATGCTGCGCGCTTAGGAGTGTCTTTTCCAGTTCTTCGATCCTCATCGAGAGACTGTGCTGTCTAGGGGTCTTGGACGTCAGAGTATCGCGTTTTGCGATGACATTCTGAATCAGGGGGCGCACAAACTGCTCCCCCGAGTCGTCGTCGACGGAGAGTCTCCGGATTGAGCCAGACGGCGATGTCACGGTGGAGGGAGAGGTCAATGAAGATATCAGTGGCACCAGTCCTGGCCTTTCCGGGCCTGGCGTGCCTCGCCTGCTCCCAGGTGCTTCCGGCTCCGAACTGAACACGGCAGTAGCATGGTGCTCAATGGGAGGCGGATTTCGAACAGCGGCACTCCGGAGCGCAGGACCTTGCGAGCGAAAGCCATTAGCACCGGAAGCGCCATGAGGAGGACTTGGTGACCGGAAACCGCCTGCCATATTCGCTAGGGGACCCGAACCCTGTAGGGGGGGTGGCCGGTAAGGACGAAAGACCTTTTCCGGAGTGTCCTGAGGAGTAGGACCCGGGGGGCGAGAGTGGCCACCTTGCGCCGGAGGGCCAGGAGAGGGGCCTTTAGGGCGGAACTGTTGGGGGCCGGGACCATTCAGTCGAGGCCCAGGCCCGGGTCCTGGCCCGGGCCCATTGGCAGCCGGGCGGGAAGGCCGGGGGTTGCGACATTCACTAGCAGGGCCGAGTGGTCCCTGGCGTGGTGGCCCCTGGCCGGGGGGCTGGGGAAGACACTGTGTCGGAGGACCCGTGGGAGGCGGCCCTTGGTGCCACGAGGGGGCCTGTGCTGTCCCGTTGCGGCTCCCAGGCCTCATGTCCGTGTCACCTCTGAACACAGGACCTCGCAATACCAGCTCCTCCGAAAGGCTTTTGCTGTGGCTCCAACGGCGAATGTGGAGCGGAGGGAACCCCCTAGCTGTCAGAAGTGCTCTCGGTCGACTTTTGTCTCTCCAACCTTTCCATGTCTAGCCGAGCCGTCTCCCTTTCCTTCTCCAATTCCTTCTCCCTCCTCTTAGCATTCTTCTCCTCCAGCTCCCGCTTCTTGACTGAGGCCATGACAGCGTCCACCATGTCGTCCGCCTCTTCGCCAAACACCGACCCCGTTTCCGCATTGTCCGTGGTAGGAGTTGGAGGGAGGTGTATGGAATCGACCATCGGAGATCTGGGCGTGGACGGACCGGAGGGAATGTCCCTTGCGAAATGGACATCCAAGGGGTTGACCCACGGTTTCACCCTGCCGTTTGCAGTTCCCGGCCGCGATCCGACCCCGGGCCCGGGGCCGGCAAGGCTCGTCGAAGACCCATTGTTGGCACCAAATCGTGCACCAAACCCCGGTGCCGGAGCCGCCAGACTTGTCGAAGACGCATTGTTCGCTCCAAATCGGGCTCCGAGGCCAGGCGCCGGGCCAGCGAGGCTCGCCGAGGACCCGTTGGTGGTGCCAAATCGAGTTCGCATATTCGCTTCGGAGGCGTGAGGCCTGAGGACGACGCTCGCCTGGCTACCCGACCGCACAGGGCCGGAGGTAGTCAGATCGGCCATGCTGGCGACAAACCATATTATGCGTGTCCCGGTTGGCGTATGGAGTGCCGCCACTGCCATCGGCTGAGGAGTACCACTCCGGAAGCGGATCGAATGCTCCCG
>NT_165978.1:2635365-2642423 GCF_000143365.1 Chaetomium globosum CBS 148.51
ATCTACGCGCTTCCATTGTTGCGGCTTCTCTTGGGCGGGTTTCTCATCGGGCTTCCTGTGGCATCAGCGGTTCGCAAGGGCGTCCCCTTTGGTAAAATCGCCGGACGACCACTCACTTCTTTTTGCTCCCAAGACTGAGCCCAAAGAACGACACCATTGTAACGAGTGACTGTTGTTTGAACTAACTAACACATTAACTACACCACAGTCAGCGCATGGTTAGGTGCGCCAGGATATGGAATATGGGGTACCGACATTACTTGAAACTTTGGCCACCAACCCACTCCACAACAATAACGTGAGCTTTGGGTGGTGTACAACAAAACTTTTTCAACGAAAGCAAGGGAAGTAGGCCATCTCAGACTTTCTCGAAGTCCAAAGCTTCCGCCGACCCCGAGACAAGCAGGGGGCGTTGTCGACAAGAGCTGAATCGGAGGCACTCGGTCCTTGGTGCCGAGTTTTAAAAAGGGGTTCGTCCGATGTGGGGTTTCTTTAGCACGCGCTTTGATATCGAAGTTTGGCGGTGAAGTCTTCGAATATTCGACAATTGGAAGGGAAAGAAGAATGAAAAAAAAAAAAAAAACGATCGACAGGGGAATTTACACTGGAACGAGCGGCAGTGTGGGTGTATGTCGACAGTAAGAACGGACGAAGGTCAAGCGGGGGGTTGCAACGATGACACTCCACGCCGCGCAAAGAGACAAGGAGAAAAGAGCCCTGTAGCAGAGAGGGGAGGAACCCTGAAGAGACAAAATGGCAAGAGCAATCCGTATCCTTTTCGGGCGAGCCCTGAATTTGGAACCACGCGCTTGTGGAGATGATTCGCGCTCTTGCCCGCTAGTGCCATTGTGGGTGACAAGGGCATCCAGGGCTGCGACTGCCCTGTCGGTCTTTCCCCAACCCATGAAACAGCTTTCCTTTTTGTTCCAGTTGTTCGGCCAGCGGTGCACGCCTTTTGCCGTCAGAAATGGAGTTCCGAAATTCGAAATCCGAGAAAGGGTCAGAACCGAAGCGCCACAAGATTATTTCTGGGCGATAATGAAGGCGGCTTGCAGACAACCCAAAAGAGGAAAGAGTAGCGGTTGCGAGCACATGGATGGGCCGTTCAGCCGGCTGCCGTTCAGGGGCATCAAGCGGTACGTACCCGCTGTGCCGCCCAAGTTCCCGCTCCCCGTCAATGACGTCGGGCTTGTTCTCACCAGGATTTAATTTTTAGATGGTGCCTCGGCGCTTGCTGACGCGTGAAGCGCGTCTCATCTTCAAGTCACTGCTTAAATCACCCCTCATCTTGTCCCAGCGGGGCAGATCAAAGCAAGACAACGGGTCCATCGCAATGATCACTGTCGATCGTCCCGTGGAGGAAACCTAAAACCCGGTGGGCACGTTGCACACACGTGCCTTTCCCACCGCGGCCTCATCTCGAGCAAGCGAGATTCCACATGGGGCTTTCCGGCGACTGGTATGATGGAGGAAATCGATAGTCTGCGCCGAGGAATGTCGCGTGCGAGCGGTGCGCTGTCGCGTGGGGCGTCTTCGCAAGTTGGTTCACGGGAAAAAGAAGCACATTTGTCATGCATCGTACATCGGACCAAGTACACATTCTTGGATGACTTTGTCTGCTGGCTTGGGAATTCTGTTTGGGTGGCCTGCGAAGTTCATGCGGAGGTTTCCATATCACAGTGGCCCCGGCGGTTAAGGAATTATTCTAGCTGTCTTCTCATGCCGAACCTTGCTCGCCGGCCCTCGCGCGCAGGAGATGGAAGTATGCACCAAAACCAAAATATTTATGAGAGCTGGAGTCAATAGATACCCTCATGCTGCCGTCCATGCGCTACATGATCTTGTCTATTTATTTTTGTGTTATACACAATCCAAACGCCACCTGTTCAATATGAATCGGGACTGGGATCTATCAGCTCCCGGCCCAACCCAACACCAAACGAAACACTCGAGGAGCGAAAGCCTCTAAAAACCCAGCCCCAAACCCAACCCCTTTTGATGACCGTCGTTGTCATATTTGCCAAGCCCCAGGCCGGCAAGCATCTGAACTTCAACACGGAGGCTCAACCGGTGAGTGCCGTTCATTTGGTAGCTTGAAAATGTATAATATCGTCGTCCCGATGACAAACAACCACCCGGCAGCAAAAAACGGAAGGCCGACCCAGGCCCCTCCTAGGCCCAGCCCAACACTGAGACTTTTTGCCAGCAACGGGCCGGCGATGGTCATGCCAACCATTTCCATGAAACCAATGAGGGAATTGACAGTGCCAACATGGTGCTCCTCGACCAGTGCGTTGAGCAGCGACCGGATCATGGAGGCCATACCCGAACCCAGGGCGAATAAGACCAGCCCGACCGAGTAGATGCCACCGTTGACAGCGGCAGCGATGACCAGACAAGCCAAAACCAAAATGAGGCCTGACCATCGCGCCAGCCGAAGGTCCTTGGCCATGTCCTCCATGCCCAGCCGTCGAACACAAAACCAGCTCGCCACGGGCAGCAGCACCAGCAACGTCACCAGGCTTCCGGCGTTGCGGACCGTTAGGACCATGGAGGCGAGGCTCCAGCTCCAGCCGTAACGGTCGGTCGAGTACTGCAGCAGGAGATCTCCGACGTAGCGGCCCAGGAAGGTAAACACGAGCGACACCATGAGAAAAGACACGCTCTTGTTACCGAGCACGAAATCCCACACCTCAACCGTACCCTCCCTCGCCTTCCGCCAGAGCTTGGTCATTCGGGGAAGGTCGTTGTGGCCCCCGCGATCTTCCCCCTGCGGCATCTTCCGGTCATGGACACGGACCGTCTCCGGAAAGGTCAGCACCATCAGGTTGGTGAAGACCCAGATGGCGAGTGCGACGAGCAACGGGGCCCACGCGTCCCAGATCAGCATGGCGCCGCCGAGGGGCCCAGCAATCATCTGAGAGCCGAGGGACACAGCGTTGAGCTGGAAGAAGACGGTCGTGCGCTCATGCGCTGGGACAACGTCGGCAACCATGGTGTACAGCATGGCTACAACGATGGCGACGCCCCCACCAATTCTGGGTTCTGTTAGCCAACTGCTCATCTCACTCTCATAAAAGGAGACAAACTCACAGCTGAAACGCGGCCGAAAACCACGTCACCCACAACGGCACCACGTCCGAAAAGTAAACTACCCCCTAGTCAGCAGAACAATCCACAACTCCCCCAAACCAAACAATCGCGTAAACAAACACCCTACCAAACCCCAAGAGCAAGCAAGCAAGCAAGCAAGCAAAAGAAAAAAAAAACTAAAAAAAAAACTCACAAACACCATAGTTAAACCCCACCGAAACCACACACCCCACCACCCCCAACCCCAACACCGGCCTCCTCCCCCACCGATCCGACAAAATCCCGTAGGGCACCGCCCCAATAATGCCCGGAAACGACTCAAACGTGTTGGCCCAGCCGCGCAGCATGGCCAGGTAGCCCTGGACGTCGGCGCCCTTGCAGGCCGGGTCGTCGACGAGGATCAGGCCGCCGGCGATGCGTCGCGTCTTGGTGGGGTTTCCCGTCTGTGGTGTGGTGAGGGGGGTGATGGGTTGGATGGGGATGGGGATGGTGGGCGGGATGGGCACATCGCCGGTGGAGTTGTCGTTCCGGGGAGGGAAGAGCTCCGGGTGCTTCTGGCGGCAGATGATGCTCTCCATGATGGCGTTGGCGGACGGGGCGGACATGCCGATGGCCAGCTCGATGAGGAAGACTAGGGCGATGGAGAGGAGGATCACGCGGGGCCGGAGGAGGGCGCGGAGGTGGTTGGGGGGGGAGGGGTGGTCGGTGGCGTTGTCATTGTCATCGTCGTCGTCGTTGGTGATGGTTTGGGTGGTGGATTGGGTGGTGGTGTACCCGGGGGATAGAGAGCGGGTTGAGCTCGAGGCTGTGGGGGTGGGTGTCCCGGCCAACAGTGGCGTCCGATCCGTGTCCGTGTCGATGCGGTCGACGGAGGGAGCGCGAAGCCTGTTCGTCATGGCGGGGCCGGGTCCGGGTTTTGGTCGTTGGGGTGGGCTCGGATTACCAGGACATCCCCAAACTGATTCCCTACAGGCGCCGAATGGATATCACGGGCAGGCAATGTGAAGCAACTAATGCACAGTAAATGCAAACAAGAGAAGGAGTGAACAGAAATGCAACCGGGGTCAACGACGCATTAAATGACGAGGAGGAATGTGAAAATCATGAATTGAAAAGTAGGATTCCAAGTCCGCGTAATGACCGGGACGGCTTGGTAATAATAATGCGCCGCTAAAGGATGGTGTCAGCCCAAATGAAGACATCAGCGACCGAGAAAGGCAGGTCGGAATTCCGCACCTCGTGCTGTTTCAAGATTCTTCCCACGAATCTGGATGCGACCCCGACAAGCTTTTCCGTGGCACGGTTGCGCCAGCCCTACCTGTACTCCCCTCCTCCCGGTTTGTGGGTGGTGACGTCGAAAGACACGTCCTCGTCCTGAAATGCGGCATACGCGCGTTGCGGCAACCCCTCCATTCCAAAATGTAACGCAATGCTTTGGCTACAACAATTTTTTTTGTTGCAATGCCTTGGTTCCAGAGATGGATTGGATTCTAAGGCATCTCAGTTGCAAGCGAGGGCTACCGAGGGATGACGACGGGATAATCCCCGATTGCTCGCCCTCCCCCGGAACCCTTTGCGCGACTCCCGGGAAGGCATCCAAAATTCCATCATCAATGGCGGTTCACTTCGCACATCACCGGCGTGGGCTGATGGCCGAGGGCCAATAGTTGATGGCCGGCAGGATGGGATCGTGAACCCCAAAGCCAGTATTTTTGTTGAGAATGCCATGAGAATGAACAGGCTGGCCGCCAGCTCATCGATAAAGACGGCTGCGAGTGAGCTGGCGCATCGATCGGATGGTTTTACTGGATGGCCGCCCGGGCCCACCCGCTCGAGGAAGGTACGGGAACCGTGTGGCCGGCTCAGGCCGGGCTCTGCGGGTCCCGCCCCTGCCGTGTCCACTGAGGCGAGACACGGGACCTCTTTCCGGGTCCTCATAAAAATGCTACAAGAGTGACTTACACCCACCACCCATCCATGATATTCCCGACCGGACTACTACCCACCCTATACAGTATACACCCACCATGTCTGGAGAAGCTAAAGTCATATCCACCGGGCCCCTTGTAGGTTATACCCTAGGCCAAACCCCAAGTATTTCATGGCTTCGGCATGAAGATAGGTAACCAACCTTTATGTGGAATGCAGCCCGCGAGCGAGGCGGTGTGGACAAAACTTGTAAAGTAAGCTCAGTCATAGTGACTTATCCAGAGGGCAACCCAAAGCAAGAACCGGACCTGACAACCCTCCAGAAAGACATACAAGGACCCCAACGGCGTAACACGAACATGGGAGTCGGCTGAGAGGACCACCCGGCCAAAGGGCAGCGACATCGATGGCGTAGGCATCGTCGCCATCCTAGAGAAGGAGACGGGTATGTACGCCTCAAGTTCCCAGCCCCCGCTTTCAGAAGCCAACCATGTACCGTAGGCCCCGAGATTGTTCTCCAGAAGCAATACCGCCCGCCGCTGGATAAGATCGTCATCGAACTGCCCGCCGGACTAATTGACGAAGGCGAAACGGCGGAGCAGGCCGCCATTCGGGAACTCAAGGAGGAGACGGGCTATGTTGCCGAGGCCCTCGAGACATCGCCCGTGATGTTCAATGGTGAGTTACCCCCCAGCACCACCTCATACCTCTTCTAACGCCCGTAGACCCCGGCTTCTGCAACACCAACCTCCGCATGGTTCACGTCACGGTCGACATGAGCCTCCCCGCAAACCAGGATCTGAAGCCCGAGCTCGAAGAAAACGAGTTCATCGAGGTGTTCCTCGTGAAGCTGGTTGACTTGTGGGAGGAGTGCATCAAGCTCGAAGCACAAGGCTATGCCATCGACGCGCGGATAGCCAACCTTGCCGAAGGCATAGAGATAGGCCAAGAAGTTCAAGCTTTAGGGGCGGGTTGAGGAGGAATTCCCTCGCGATGAGTCGATGCGCGCGTTTAGGATAGAAAAAAAGACCGGGAATAGAGCATACATACCCATACTATACCATATCCTACCCTAAACCTTCCCCTCCCTCCTCAACCCTTCCCACAACGCCACGGCAGCGAGACACTTCAGCATCCCTCGCCCCCTCCTTCCACAGATCTTTCATCCTCACCAGCTTCAGCGTAATCTTCTCCCCCTCCTCCCTCAACCCCGTCAACTGGCCCGTCCACTCCCCCAACTGCGCCCTCGGCACACGCCGCTCATGCATATAAATGAGAATATACTCATCACACCCGCCCGCACTGGGGTACACGGCCCTGGGCAACCCCGCCAACGCCTTCGCTCCATGCCCAACTTCCCCCACCAACTCACTCAACGCAACTAGTTCCCCCTCCCCAATTACCAACCCCAACTCCTCCTCCATCTCCCTCGCCGCCTGCCCCGCAAAGCTCCCGCCCTCATCCACCATGCCCGCTGGCAACTCCACAAACTCCAAACTCCCCGCCGCCACCCGCGGCTGCACCGTCAGCAGCACATACCTCTCCTCCTCCCCATCCCCATCCCCATCCCCATCCCCCCCCTCGGAGGCGTCAGGCTCATCATCCGGCAACAGCATAACCAACATCGCCACCGACGGCCCCCGCAAGAAAACAGCGCCGGGGAGGGCCTCGCCAGCGGCGTTGGTGATGGCCGAGGTGAGCTTGACGAAGCCGAGGCGGGAGGGGCCGAAGAGGTCGAAGGCTTGGACGGTGATGGCGCGCAGGGTGTAGGGGTCGGCGTGGAAGGGGTGGGTGGGGGTGGTGCGCTGGGTGGCGAGGGAGGTTTGTAGGGTGGTGAGCCAGGACTGGAAAGAGGGGGGGTTAGTTAAGTGGGTGGCTGGGGGTGGGTGCGTGTGAGGGGGATTTGAGTGAGGGGGTGTGTAGGTTGGTTGGTTGTAGGGGTGAAAGGAAGACGCTCTGTAAAAGAGAAGATGCTTAGGAGAAAAATAACAAAAAAACAACAAAAACATACAACACCGGGGATTCGCTGGTCGTCA
>NT_165978.1:2642819-2755236 GCF_000143365.1 Chaetomium globosum CBS 148.51
AGTTCACCGAGGCCCTGAACCTGTCCGTGTCGTTTAGTGTTGTGTGTTCAAAGGCGTTCCCCAGGTTGTGGAACATGCGGCGGTGGATGTACATTTTAGGTGTCAAATACCGCGTACGCCGTGAAGTGAGTGAGCCAGCAAAGTATCGATGTGGATCCGTTCCCGTCCCAGCCAGTGGTACCAGAGCTGACTGCATTCGGGTCCGTTGACCCAAACACGCCGACCCGAAAACCCCTGAAAAAGCTTGGGGCAGATCATCCAATAATGAATGGACCAACTCCGACGCCTTATCGTCGATAAGGAGCGGCTGGAGTACTTCAACGAAAGTAGATAGACGACCGACGAAGGGGTCTTGGGTAGTCAACCAGCGATATGGCTACGCCAATAGAGAAGTTGTGGAAGCCGCCTCGTCTTCGAACTCGGATCGCGGACCAAGACGCGGCACGTATTGGCCTCTTTCTTAGCGAGAAGGAGCTTGGTGGGCAGAGGCGGCGCCAAATTTTTTTCAAGGCTCCTTCTTGCGTATATGGCAAACCGGGGCACAGAGGTGGAGGCTATTTTAGACTCGTTGGCGGGTACAGAGAAACGGCAGGACGAGTCTAAGCAACCCCCTCAGCGATGCACATGCCTGTTGTGTCGCAGTGACTACAGCTTTCGCGGCAGCTTGACGAGGCACACCGCACAACCAAAAGGCACATTTTCCAAAGGGAGCGTTCGACCAACCCTTTCCGTGCCCGCAATGCGACCGCCTAGGAAAGGAAAAGCACATGGCGGAAGGAGTGGAGCAATGGAGAAACCATGTAGAGCAGTGCAGCTGTGTCACTTAAGACTATTGTAATCGAGTAATAAAGAAAGAAATTGAGAAATGTTAATGGTTGAGCAGATATACAATATATTCATCGTTCATTCGCAGGTAGAAGAAGAGATGAGAATGGGCATTATATATCTAGTTTTTTCAAGACCCTAAAAGATCCCTTCTCTTCGATACTTCAAAACAAGCAGGAAGACCGGCCACCAGTTTAGCCATTACGGCCATGTTATCGGACTAATGGACACGGGAGTTTCATCAAGATAAGTAAAACCTAAATAGTTTCAAAAAAAAAAAAAAAAAAAAACTCTGGATGCCTCTCGCGAACATGACTTCTTTATCCTGTCCGGAGGACAATATTACCTCCTAGCCTATTTGCCTAACTACCTAAGTAGCGGAGGAAGTAACTATTTCCAGGTTAAATACTAATAACCCTAACAATTCTTTGGGCTATAATTAATGTGTTATTGGAGTAGAACAGACCAGACAATTCCATCTTCTCCCTGTTCACCATCAGACGGTGCCAGACGGCGAGTCCACGACGTCCCAGGCAAAGTACGGGATTGCGCAGTAGGCGTGGCCCGGCACGACCTGGTCATCGCAGCTGACGGACGTTGCGTTTAGCTCCGGGTTCACCAACGTCAATATCGCGATGGTCCCGCCGGAGCCGTACGCAATCATGGCGCACGTGTCCCCCGGCTTGGGATTGTTGCCGAAGACGCCGCTTTGCAGACCCAGGCACACCACGTGCCCGAAGGCGGCGTCGCTGGCCGCGTGGAGGTTGTCGCACGCGTCGTTGATCCAGGGGTTGTACTTGCGCAGGTCGCCGTTGTCGAGAGGCCGGCCCGTGAGGTTGTAGGCGAGTTGCTGGACCGAGGAACAGGTGTCGCCCGGGACGAGCATGTGCGTGATGCCGCACGGGAACGGCAGGCACAGGCTGGTCCCGGCGGCGATGCTGGTGCAGTTCAGGATGCCGTCGGGGTTGCCGAGGTATAGCGCCGCGGACGACATGTTTTTGGCGAACGCGATGGTGTCGCATGTCTCCCCGGCGGATGTCGTATACAGGTCCCCCGTGGCGCAGAAGTCGGTGGTTTCGGGGAGTGAGATGACGGGCGGGGAATCGACGTCGGGTCGGTCTGGCCGCACCGCGAGTACGAGTAGCTGAGCTGGTCCTTGATGAAGTCGTCGTAGGCCGAGTAGCTGGAGCTCTGCATGATGGCGTAGTGTTGAATCCAGCAATACGAGCAGATCTCGGCCGTGGGCATGTCCTCGATCTTGGCCACGTTTGTGAAGCCGGCGATGACATCTGGGCGTATTAGCCAGGGATTTCATTACCTCGAGTACCTTACACAGACATCGTCTCTCAAGGCGGGGGCGGGGACCAACCCACCATTACAATCCTGCCCAGTAGTTGGATCTTTGAGACAGGTCGAGTTGTAACCCGACCAGATGCGGCCACCGCGCAGCATGGGCAGTGCATCGCTGATGGTGTGGCCGTCGCAGGCGAGGTTGACGCCGTCGAACCAGGCCTTCAGACTCTGCCCGCAGCCATCGTCGCAGACCAAGTCCGTGGCGGACTGGTTGCCGGGAGAACCAAAGATGCTGGGCGTCATGAAGGTCTCGGTGTAGTTGTCGCAGCGGATAATCTCGGTGAGGGCCGAGACGCAGGTGCTCGGCAGGGTGAGGTGCATGCTCTCGAGGCTCTCGGCCGTCCACACGCGGTAGCTGTCGAACTTGCGCTGGCCGTCAATTCCCGTTAAGCCCGGCAGCCAAGCCAGGATGGACGAGAGAAAGCCGTTCTTGTTGTCGGCGGCAAAGGTGGGCGTCCCGCCGAGGGGCGAGATCAGCTCTTCGATGGCCTTGGTGCAGAGGTTGTAGATCCATATATCCGCCGACTGCTCGACCTCGAACCCGCGTTGTTGGCAGTTCTCGGTGTTGAGACAAGCTTGATCGTAGTTGCTAAACCAGCTGTAGAGGCCCGCTCCCAGGATGTAGACCGTCGACGAGTCGATGATACGGACTGCCTAGGAGAAGCCACACCCCATGGCCGAGCCGCTGGAGGCGCAGTCAGCGAAGACCGGGTCGTCAGAGAACAGGCCGGTGGTGAACGGAGCGGGGGCCTTTGGAAAGGGCTAGAAGTAGGGCAGCCAGCCCCCATTGAGCTACCTACATGTACCTTTAGGTACCTAGGTAGGCAACCTGAAACGCTAACAAACCTACCTAGGTCCTCGCCACATTTCAATTTCACAATGAAGCGACCATCAACAACAATCTCAAGACAGTCGTCCTGACCATCAGATCGGAGCTTTGTGCCGCCGAGGCCTTGCATCTCAACAACTTCGGCGTTGTCGTGCACGCGCGCGATCACTTCGACACTTGCCTGCAGTCCTTCTTTGCAAAAATGACCAGCATGACAAAGGCCTGGCTCAACAGACACTTCAACCGCCTCGAGTTGGTGAGCACCAGCCCCCCAGATTAACGCTCTGATTCCCCAGCTCCGGGCCGCGGCCAACAGCCTGGCAATTACCCAAACGGGCTTCTATGTTTAGCTAGGTACCTACCTTGCTTGAGCAGGCCCAGTAATTCCATTTGAAGGGAGCATTTTCTAAGCCCATCCATCCCCGGTGGTGTCTGGTGCCGTGACCTGCGCAATTTGCAATTTCCTTCATCTAAAACGTAAAAAGACCACCTTCATCACCATGGTCAGTGCTCGGCGAACCAATATATACCCGAGCCCTGCTCCCTCTGCTCGCGCATAAAACACCTCCTCTTGCCGCTTATACCCCGCTGCAATCGTCTGAACCACGAAAACTCAATCCCAGCTACATCCATCCTCATCCACCCGCGGTACCCATCATCGTCGTCCAACTCGTAATCCTCGCCCGGGTCGGGATCAGCTATATAGTCCGCCTCCAGCAGCCACACCCAAGCCCCCACGCCACTGCCAAGGAACCGCCGCTTCTCGTCGAGGTCGACCGCGCACCGTAGCGGCGGCAGCTCCTCGGCCAGCACCGCCAACGACGCGATACTCTCTGAATCCAACACCAGACAGACGCAGAAACGCGGGTTCTCCTCGGCGTTGAAACCCGTCTCCACACCCGCTACCCACCGACGAAAGTACTCGCCGAGGGCCTTGAACCTCGCCTCATCACCGCCGCCATCGAGATGCGCCAGCCCCTCCCGATCCTCAATCACCTCAACATAGAAGCGGCGAAACAGCTCCCGGTTGGGCTCATCGTTATCGACGCGGTCCTGCTCGCACAGCGCGCCAAACGAGGAGTAGCGGCCGGGATGGTTGCCCCACCAGTAGACCTGGCCCTTGAGACGCTCGAGCGCGACGGCGAACTGCGTGTCCGAATCGGGGCCGTACGCGGTGCGCAGGATGGTGTAGCCCCACGAGCCGTGGGAACGGCCGCAGGGGAAGCTGATGTGCTCGTCCAGCGACCTCAGGCGGCTGGTTGCGCCGGTGTCTTTGGGCAGCGGGGGGCGGTGGTCGTCCAAGAGGTGCTGGGGGATCCGCCCGAAGGTGGGTAGCGGCGGGCTTGTTGTTGGTGTTGTGCTTGTCATTTTGTTCAAATGGAGGGAGGGATGCTGCTTGATGTCCAGGGTGAAGGCGGGATTATGGGAGCCGGGGAGGGGAGCTTGGTAGGAAAAGCGACCCCGCTGCATTAATTACCTACCTGAGTTTGCGCGGCACAACCAGTTTCACCGTTTCCTTGAAACGGACAGCACTAACAGAGGAAAAGAGGCACCCGTTTTTGGATCCCGAGACTCTCTTTTTTTTGATCACTTCTACCCCAAAAGATAAACTAAGGAGGGTAGGGCATGATTATCTAGCCGAGAGCTAAAACGCCGCAAAAACGGTATTGGCCTCGCCGTTGATTGTTAGGGCAGGAATGTCACGGCCAACTTTTGGGCCGATTAATTATAAGCCGACCCTTCTCTCAACATCCTTGCCTTAACGAAAGCTTGTCTCTACTTGCCTCATTGCAGCCTCTGTAATCCATACCAACAAAACGTACCCATCTGTATTGTGGAATTTTAACCCTCACTTTATATCTTTTTAAACAACTTCTCCATACAGAATTACGTTTGAACCCCCATCCCATCACAAATCAACGCTCGCAGTAACCGACCTCTCCGCCGCAACCCCCGTCCTCGAATTCGTATACCTCACCCTCACACTCACCACCACCTTCCCGCCCCTCGACGCCTTCCAGCCCACCGCCACCTCCCCATCCCCAGGCACCTCCCCCGGCACCTCTCCCTGCGCCACAAACCCAACCCCCTCCGCCCCCTCCACACGAAACCCCACCCCCTTCAACACCCCATCATCAAAATTCCGCACCGTCACCATCACCACGCCCCCCCTCCCCGCAACACCCACCCACCCATCCGGCCCCTCCCCCTCCGTCACCACCCCCTCCCTGCCCACCCTCCCCGCCGGCACCACCCCCGCCCTCCACGCCGCGCGCTGCACCGCCACCGACGCCTGCTCCACGCGCTCGATCAAGTAATTCCCATCCCTGTTGGGCCCCGACCGGCCATAGTTCCCCTCAAACGAGAGATTCGCCACGGCCGGGTCCCCGTTGATACCGTTCTGCGCGAGCCAGGTGCCCGCGTTCAGCAGCAGGTTGTCGGTGAAGGCGTAGGAGGCGGACCCTTCGTCGGTGTAGAGGCCGTAGGCGGCGCGGGCGCCGTCAAGGGCGTGGTTGGATGTGATGCGCGTGTCGGGGGAGTGGGAGAGCGTGTAGATGGCGCCGAGGTCCGTGTGGCTGTGGCCGTAGGCGTGGATCAGGTTGCTGGTGATGAGGTTGCTGTGGGAGGTGGTGGGTGTGGTGTACTTGGGTTGGAAGGCGTACAGGCCGCGGTTGATGTACTCTTGGCTGCCGCCCGCGTCGTTGGAGCCCCAGCCGTAGCCGTGGCAGATGCCGGAGTAGGGGGTGGTGTGGAGTTCGTTGTGTGAGATGGTGGAGTGCTGGGCGTAGCTGAGGAAGATGGGCACCGTGGAGGTGAAGAGGGAGGAGGTGTTGCGGAAGACGTTGCCTGAGATGGTGATGTGGCTGTTGGTCATGCGCGCGTCGCTGGGGTGGTGCGCGTCGGCCTGGATGCCGCCCGCCGTGACGCTGTTGCCCATGACCTGCGTGAAGTAGCCGTCTGCGACTGTGACGTAGCTGGCGCCGAGGCCGGTTCCGGACGCGTGAGCATTGGCGTCGTTTCCGATGCCGACGCCGCCCGCCCCGAGTTGTGTGTAGTTGCCCCCTGAGAAGAGGATGTTGTGTGCCGCGCTCACCTGGATGGCCCCGGGCATCTGGAGCCAATGGGGTCGGGTTGACTCAAAGTTGGAAGGCGTGTACGTCTTGTTCTCTCCGATGTAGCCGCCGGTTTGCTGGTCCACGTAGCCCATCGTGGCGGGTTTCATCCAGGTGCTGTGAGCAAAGCTGATATCCTTGAATGCCAGGTCATGGGCAGGCTTGTCGTAGGTGCCGCCCACGGACACGAAGTAGGAGAGCACGCCCAAATATGTGCTCGCCGTATCCATGTTCTCGCCGGCCAGTGGCTTGTAGTACACCTTGCCAGCGACCGAGTCAACATAGAACTGGCCCCCGTCGGTCATCAGAGCCAGAGCGTTCTGCACCCACACACCAAAGTCGGCGTTGGGTTTGGCAACCGTGTCGTATCCCCACATGTTGTTAAACCATGAGGACTGCCGCATCACCAACTGGCGGTTTCCCGCCGACTGAATCGGCGCCCATCGGTCAGTGAATGAGTTGATGAAGCGGACTTCAGCCCCGGCGATGCCGGCCGTGTTCATGAGCCAGTCGTACTGTGAGTTGCTCCAGCTCATACCGCTCGAGGTAAACTGGAAGTCCTTGCGGTTGGTGAGTTTGCGGCGGGCAAAGTTGGCCGCCTGCCCGTTGACGTAGAGGTTGCGGGACTTGGTTCCAGCTGGTATGCTCGCGGACCACACGCCATTGGAACCTTGTTTCCAGCCGGTGACCCGGATCCCGCCAGAGATGACGGCACCGGGGCCTGACCAAAGAACGGTAAATCCGTTTCGGCCCGAATCTTGGGCCGTGAACGACAGCGTCTTGGAGATTGGGTATAAGCCAGGCGCGAGGTGCACCGTGACGTTGTCCGTCATGGACGCCGAGATTTGGCTGCGGACAGCCTCTTGAGTGTGGGCAATGCTTCCAAACGGTGCATTGGCATTAGTTCCGGTGTTGTTTTCTGACCCTTCCGGAGAGACGTAGAAGTCAAGGGCAGCAGTAGGGGAACTGCCGATGCTGGCCACGGCGAGCCATGGTAGCAGTGACAACCGCATCTTGACTTGTTCTCAACCAAAGTCCGCCGATACTACGACTCCACCAAAATATCAGAAGGAGTGCGGCGCTGCTAGTGGAGGTTAACGGACGAGAAACCTCGACAAACACTCGCGGTCCACTTGTGGTCGGGAGTAGAAGTGATGATCTTCTTCTCTAGGTACCCTCGCAAACACTCGGTAGACAGACTGTTGCCCTCCCAATGGAGCGGATAATAAATGACTTCAGATGTTTAATGTTAATACCCAGCCACGTGCCACAGGCTGTGGTGTGGGATTCAAAAAGCTTGAGTGGAACAATAGAGTGGCTGGCAGGAGGTTGCCGTGGAAATGCGAAGGGTTATTCACCTTCTGCAAATCGTTGCGTTTGGTGGCGGAACACTGCAGGTTGAAAGGCAGGTCGATGCCGAAGCGATCGGACGGATAGGAAGGGTTAAAGTAGCAAGTGAAGGAATTATCCGGTGATGTCAGATTTTCCCTTGGGGCGCTTATACCGCCGGTAACAACATGGATCGCGTCGAGCCATGTGAATACAAGTCCGGATCGACTGTCACGTAGCTAGGACAGCTTCTCGGTTTGTCACTGGAGCGGATATCAACTATTCCCGTGAGCATCCCGGGAAGCCGGGTCCAATTTACCCAAAGCGGTGATGATTGCTGGAAATCTCCAGGTTCCGGTGTTGATGCGGAGGTTGCATTGGGGTTCGATAGGCGAGCCATAGACATAGACTGTATAGGTATACATCTTTTTACCGCTTTCCGGATCGAGAAGGTCCATATTAAAAGTATATACAAGACCATGGCTTGGCTCCTAAACACCAACATCGAACCCAGGGATAGCGCAGCGATCAACAGCCAGCTGCCCCTCACCTCCGCTGTGGCATTCACCAAACCGCCAACCAAATGAAGTCCTCGTCGCTCTCCCTCACGGCCGCGCTAGCTACCCTAGCCACACGGGCAACGGCTGACAACCCCATCATTCAAACGCTCTACACCACCGACCCGGCTCCCCTCGTGTACGATGACCGTATCTACCTCTACACGGGCCACGACGAGCCCAACGCGCAGACTTTCCAGATGAACGACTGGCGCGTCTACTCGTCCTCCGACATGGTCAACTGGCAGGACCACGGCTCACCCCTGAGCCTCAAAACCTTCAGCTGGGCCACAGCCCAAGCCTGGGCCGGCCAGACCATCCCGCGCAACGGCAAGTTCTACTGGTACGTCCCGATGCGCCACACCTCCGGCAGCATGGCCATCGGCGTAGCCGTAGGCGACACCCCAACCGGCCCCTTCAAAGACGCCATCGGCAAGCCCCTCGTCATGAACAACGGCATCGACCCCACCGTCTGGATTGACGACGACGGCCAGGCCTACCTCTACTGGGGCAACCCGGGCCTCTGGTACATCAAACTCAACCCCGACATGGTCTCCTACACGGGCAACATCAACACCGTCACGCTCACGGCCGCCGGCTTCGGCGGCCGCTCCGGCAACGCCCAGCGCCCGACCACCTTCGAAGAAGGCCCCTGGCTGTACAAGCGCAGCGGGAAATACTACATGGTGTTCGCGGCGAGCTGTTGTTCCGAGCACCTGGGGTGGTCGACGGGCCCCTCGCCCACGGGGCCCTGGACGTACGGCGGCGTGATGATGCCCGCGCAGGGCAGCAGCTTCACCAACCACGCGGGCGTGGTCGACTTCCGCGGGGGTTCGTACCTGTTCTACCATAATGGTGCGCTGCCGGGCGGGGGCGGGTATGACCGGTCCGTGTGTGTGGAGAAGTTTGCGTACGGGACGAATGGGTCGATTCCCGTGATTAACATGAGCAAGGAGGGCGCGCCGCAGGTGGGGACGTTGGATCCGTATGTGCGTCAGGAGGCGGAGACGATGGCGTGGTCGTCCGGGGTGCAGACTGAGGTGTGTAGTGAGGGGGGGGATGGATGTGTTGTCGATTAATAATGGGGATTATATCAAGGTGAAAGGCGTTGCGTTTGGGGGAGGGGCTAAGACGTTTACTGCGCGGGTCTCGTCCGGGTCCTCGGGGGGAAAGATTGAGTTGCGGTTGGGGAGTGCAAGTGGTACGGTTGTTGGGACTTGTAACGTGTCTGGCACGGGTGGCTGGCAGAACTGGGCCAGCGTGGGTTGCAACGTCAGCGGTGCTACGGGTACCCAGGATGTGTTCTTCCGGTTTACGGGGGGTGGCGGAGAGTTGTTCCGGTTTAACTGGTGGCAGTTTAAACAGTAAGATAGGGGTGGGCCAGTATGGGGTTGGTACCTAAACCTTGGGGTTGTGCAAGTTTCAATCCATCTCCAAATCTGGGGTGGCCCTGGTTCTATGTCGTTGTCCCATAGCGAAAGTAGTCCAGGTTCTTTTTGAGGTCTATATCTGCAAAACTGCAAAAGTGATATTTGGCGTCCATCTCATTTTCGTTTCAGGTATAGGCTCAGTGTTGTCAATGACACGATATCAACTATGGTCACGCTTGACTCTACAGCCATCAAACAGTGAAGATGTCGCTCACTTGAACTAATCTGCCTTCTCAGCTAGGATAGAGCAGAGTGATACGAACATCCACTTGTAGTGGCTGTAGTGGGCCCTGAATGTGAGTACCAACAGGCAGACTGACCGCAACGGCCTGTTGGCGCGACGCGAACCTATTGGGGGGGGGTTGATCCGATTGGCAGATTTGTTGTTTCAGGGGACACCCGCAAACAACTTGTCGGGAGAAGGAAAGGCTGCTCCCAAAATCTTGACATTCTTTCAACTACAACATCGACCCGCCTAAAGAACTACAGCTGCGCTTTGCTCGCCAATCTTTTCATCCTACATCATGCCGCCCGTTACCTCGGACAATGACCTTCCCAAGCTGCTCGACACGCCGACGAAACAAGTCAAGCGTATTAAGAAGCTGGTGTCAGAGCATCTCGGAAGTGTCTCTAAGCGCATCGACAGGCCGCCCAGGCAGGGCATGTTTAGCCGTACCTTCTTCGTTGCACTGGCTGACGGACGCGACGTGGTTATTCAATTCCGAACCGAAAAGCTGAATCTTGACGCCTTCAAGGGAGTCAAAGGCGCCCTGGGCTAAGTGTCCCCGATGCTGTGACTCTCAAGGACGAAGAGTTGGAGAATGAGGGCGCCTGGGCTTACTCCCTCGAGCGTCTGCCGGGAAAGATGTGGGTTCTCGGCGTCGCCGGCAAGGGTGCTGAAGGCCGCATAGCCATCAACAGGTCGCTCGGATGCGTGCTCTCCAAGGGTTGCCTTGCCAACGACAGCGACGAGGCTGTGGCAGCAAAAGTACGGCCGCATCTTGAGGCCGTACTGGCCAGCCCACTGGACGAGATCGCGACATACCGTCCTCTGCTACAAGGGTTCCTGGACAAGCTGGACGACATCAGCGAGCTGCCGCTTTGGGTCTCGCACTACGACCTCAACGGCGTCAACGTCCTTATCGACGAGTCCTGTGAAGTGACAGGTTTGATCGATTGGGAGTTGTCAACGCCAAAACCCTTTGCCGTGGGTCTGGGCCTCATCCACACTCTGGCTTGGCGAATATACGGGCGGCGAGTTCTGGATGCCGGACGAGTTCGAGGTTGCCGAGCGGGCCTTTTGGGAGGAGTTGTTTGCTGGCATGCCCCAGGAGACTCGTGCAATGCTGGAGAAGAATATCGATCTCGTCCAGGACGCCGTTATTCTCGGCACGCTCTTGGACACCTTTTCTGGGAGGATGTAAAAGTAGGCTGTGGTGGGGTATCGATAAAGGCCCTTCCCAAATTCCTTACCTATCGGATTCCCCTGGTAAGGGGAAATCAGCCTCCGTACGAGTAGGGCTCTCGATCTAGGTGGATGAGAGTGGAAAGCAGGACGTGGTCACGAGAGAGATTCGGATACAAACAATGCAGAAACTCATTGAACACTATGATCGTGCCTTGTTGGACGCGCAGTTGAAAAGCCATGCATGTACTTGATCCGTCGTTGTTACTGTTGGAATCAACAATCAGATGGAAACAAAAATGGGGAGAAATAATTGATTGATCTCTGGCTCTTCCTCTCAGAGTTCTTCAGAGCAAGTGGTTTTTATCCTAAATCTTTCCTTTGTCTCCTTAAGTTAACCCGAGTCTTTGTGCTGCCAAAATTCCATGAATCCGTTTCCGGTACCTTGTCCGTTTCCGGATGTCATGACCGTTTCCGGTGCCATGGCTGTTTCCGGTGCCATGGCTGTTTCCGGTGCCATGACTTTCCAACAGCTGGTATCCGTGAGAAAGTTCTATATGGCGAATCCAACAGTTACCTAGGTACCTATCTTCTTACATCCACATGCAACCGACATGCCCTGTTTTCTCCTGTTTTTGGCTGATTGTTGCTAGTTAGTTATCCACTTCTCTGTTCTAACTAACAGAAACTTCCAGAGACCAGGATATTAACGCAATCCAAACTATCGAAATCAAACAAGGTTTGGGAGAAAAAGTGTTGGCGATGCCATGCGTCCATGCCGGTCATACCCATTCGAGGAGTGATAGGCGGATGCGGCCCCATCCGTCTCCATCGGCTTTCTGTCAATGAAACCCATCATGACGTTTGACAACAGGAACGGGATGACGTCAGTGAAGACACGAGGGCTTATAACTGCCACTCTCTGTCGGTCTGTCCTCGTGGTAAACATTCTCAAAGATACACTTCATCAAAGCAGTTCACCATCTACACTCAATCCGAGGCCGGCATCATAGTTGCACAATTGCACAAACCCAAGCCAACCACCGACACAACTCTTATCAACCAAACAATTCATCATGCCTCGCCAAGGAGACGGATCTGCCGACAACGCGATCGACCCCGGCCACAACATCATCCACGGCGCCGGCAAGGAAGAGGTATAGTTCACCATAAACTTCCCCTCCGCCACCTTCCCTTCTTCTCTTAGTATCAAATAACAGCCGTCTGTGCTGACACACAAACACCACAGTCCACCCGCGTCGCCCGCGCCGACAAGACAGCGCCTATGCCCGAGCCCTCCAAGGGGGCCGGTCTCGAGCAGGCACCCGCGACGGCGGGGACAAGCCAGGGGAAGGACCAGGGCGGCAGGAGTTCGACGAACTAAGGGATATGGGGGGCAAGTGTGTGTAATATTACGTGTATGAAGAGCGGGAGAAGTTTTTGTGGCGTTAGATGTATTAGGTATGCAATGGTCATGATCTGATTACATTTACCGGCGCTTTTGATCAGGCGGGGTGGATGTATGATCGTAGTTACGTACTATGCTGGAATAATGGTGGCAATTGACTGATGAAGACTCGCCATCATCACATGGCAGCTGCTGCTGGATGATGCTCCAGCGGATCCGATCCACCGGATGTATCATCATTCTCGAGACCGCAAGGTGGTAGTTGGTTGACGAAAGGATGCATCATGTATTCATTAAACTGCCACCGACAAAACCAGGATCATTACAATCCTCCCACAAAAAAAACAGCCTCCGCTCGGTGATCAACCTTTCCTCCACAAGCTTGAGAACAAGGCGGTGGAAAGAGCGAGCGGACTCGAGAGCGGCGCCGCGGTTGTTGAGCCTGTTGTACAACCGCCACAGCTGGGTGGAACGGACCATGGCCAGCGTCTTGCCCTCCCGCTCGAGCGTGGCTATGTATGCACAGGCAAGACGCGCCAGTGGGTCCGGTTCATCTGGGTCGTGAGTTAGAGCCTAACGAGCGTAGGGGTTGACGGTTGTGGACGGGGGGAAGGGCGGAAGGCGAGGGGGTGTCTGCGGTGGGTAAGGTAGGTACTTACTGTCGTCCGCGACGGGGTTGGGGTCGGGTGCCGCCGTCGTCGTCGATGGGGGAAGCTCTTGGTGGTGCGGGGGGGAACCGCACTTCTCCATGGTGTAGTTGCTCCGGGGGCAACGGCAGAGTATCAGCCTGGCGATTTGTCTGTCCTTTGCGGCGGCGGCGGCGGCGGCGTGTGCGGCAAAAATGGCAGCAATGCCACCAGCGACGGCGTCGTGCTGGGGAATTTTGTCCGAGTGCTGCGCTGCCGGTGTGATGGAGCCCGAGATATGTGACGTCGACATTTGATAAAGTCAGAGAGATGGAGATGGAGGCACTAGCGGGGATCGGCTTTATCCTCAACTTGCACGCGCTGACCTAGGCATCTTTGTGACAATATCATCCAAAACTTTTGACAATGGTGACGTCGTTTTTGCGGCAGTTATGAGCCATCGTTACGCAACGCTCGTTGCTCGAGTCATGACACCAGCCATCAGTCGGATGTTGGTGATGTGGCAGTAGTTGGCTAGGGGCCCGAGGTCCGAATCGTGATTACACCTGACGTGAAGTTCGAGGTGCAGAAAGCCAGTAGAGATACAGGTGCAGCTCCGTCGGTGGGCTGCTAGCCGTGTGTACCATCTTTGCCTACATGTACATGTACCGCCTTGCTGACCGGCTAGTATAAAGGTGTCTATGATGGACATATGCAAGCCAGTCTTTAAAAAGTTAAGAGGCTGGCTGTCAGTCAAGGAGCTGCAAGGAAGAGGATGAAGCGAACCGTTTGCTTCATCGCCTACTAAATCGACCAGACCTTTCTCCAACTCACCCGCTTGCCCAGGCAAGTCCTCTGCCTCACTGCCCTTGTTGTCTGAGATGGTTAAAAGAGTCAAAGTTCCATAGTTAGGTAACTAGGAAAAAAAAACCCAGTTGTTTGAGCATGATTGGTGAGGAGAGCGATTAAAAGATTGTGGTAACTGGGTACCTAAGTACAAGAAATAGGGGGAAAGGAAGAACAGAGCCCCTCCCTAGAGTCCCCCATCAAACGACTGTCCTTAATCGGGCCCCAAACCCAAACGGCCATTCTTTCTCCTTCAAGAGAACATGCGTAGTTCCGGCCTTGTCAGCGAGTCCACCACGGTGGGCACACGTCCACGTCAACACCAGTCCACGGTTCATACCTCAGACGGTCGACTGCTCATGGACCGACCACCGAAACGGCAGCGGAATGGATGGTGTTGAGAGCGCTGTGTAGCTGGGAGAGGCGGTTGTACGCGTCATTCATCGCTTGTTGGAGGTTACCCCCGGCGGGGGCCACTTCGTTGGCGAGGTTGTTGATGGCATCGGCCACGCCACCGGTCAGGCGATCCAGTGCGATCTGGGACACGTCTCGGATCCCGTACCAGTTGACGTTTTGTCTGGCCTCGAGGCCGCTGACCACGGAGACACCGTCTGGCTCAGCGGCCGGGGCGGGAACAGCAGCTGTCAGGCTCGCGAGGGCGAGGATGAGGGTTGATGTGGCGAACTTCATGGTGAGTGAGGTTCAAGTAAAAGTTGGTTTATGTGGGATGGGGATGAGGTTGTAGAACTGGAGTGAAGGATGTTGGTGCTTGTAACCTTTGGCGGGAGGAGGTTATGTTACGGTCTTATATAGTTAAGTCTTGAACATCAACCCGCCCCCGGACTAGGTACCTGGACTCTCCGTGTCCGGCCCTCTCCCGGTATCTCTCCGGCCCCTCCTTCTCTCGTTACTTTACCGCCGATGACAAATTTAACATGCATGATTTGAGAATGAGTCTGCCGGCTCAGAGTAGCTGTCTTCACACGACCTGCTCCTTTAGTCCTAGCCGTTGACAACTGTCGGTCCCGTCTCAT
Organism: Chaetomium globosum CBS 148.51; assembly: GCF_000143365.1. NCBI lineage: Eukaryota > Fungi > Ascomycota > Sordariomycetes > Sordariales > Chaetomiaceae > Chaetomium > Chaetomium globosum. Next base: position 2,657,575 of record NT_165978.1, read on the forward strand.
AATCTTTGCCCTTGTTTTCGGTAGTCCAAGCGGGTGGGTGGGTTACAAATCAAACTCTGACTATTTAAGAAGTGCATAAGGATATGTGTCTGCAGAGGGCTTGTGTTGGGTCAGTAGGATGACAACAGGGGAGCAATCGATAGATGTGGGCAAAGGGGCCGCGCAGCGTATTGTTCCAACGACTCAACGGCTTGGCATTCGAGAAGCATACATAGGTAGGTTGTAATGTGGCTTTCGACATGTCTGAATCAGGGCAGGTAAAGCCTCGAAACGGAATTGATCTACACGAAGCATACGCAGTCAGCCACGCAACCTTGGTAACAAACACCCGGGACACTGTTAGTTAGAAGCTCACGAGCTGGTCTTTTTGTCAGCTTCTTGACCACTCCAAGATTGGCCTCGGTCTTTGCGCTTCTGTCTAAGCCTTGTGACTCCTACATGCGAAGTGCGGGGGTTCCAGTCCCGTCGGCAGTTGGTTTTACTTTTGGTCGTGAAGTAACTACCTAATATCCAGACCTTCTCACCCCCAAACCTCTATAAACTCCCTCCGGACGTTCCCTGCGCCTTGGATCTTCAAACTCCTTCACATCTCACCCACAAAGCCACCACCAATACTCCGTAAAAAAGATCAACAAGACATGCGTCTAGTATTTGCCGCGGCTTTACTTGCCGGTGCTATGGCGGCGGCCACGGCCATCCCTGGCCAGCAGCATGAGGCGCCGGCTGTCGATTTGAGCAAGCGGCAATGCGGCTGTGATTGCGTCAGTCCCAAGTTCCTTCGTCCTTCCAGTTTGTTCATGCTCTTTCCCTTGTGTGTTGTGGTGCCATACTAATATTCACTGTCATTCACAGAACAACAAGATCTGTGGAGGGAATTGTTATGGCGACTGCAACACTTATGCTTGCTTCGAGTGTGTTGATTGCTGTCGTTGGACTTGATGGATAATTGAAGAACCATTGGTTGGAACGACGTTCCTCTGTCCGTTTCGACGGCGACGAGTCTTTTTATGTTTTTTGGATGTGGCTGTGTGATGCTGTGCCTTGGAGGCGTGGACAACGAGATGATTCGCAGTTTGGCGATCGTAGCACAGAGTATAGCAGTTGAAGCGGTTGAAGCAGTTCCCTTCACTCCTTTTGGGCTCTGCCAAATATAGAAAACTGTCACCGCAGTCAAAAATCTTTCTTGGTCGTTTTATCCTGCCATGAAGAACACAGTCGTAATAGTTGCTGTGGTTGGAGGCTTATCATACACAAGGTAGGTTCACACAGCGCAGTGGTGTCCGGGAAAACTTCACGGATATTGTTGGTAGGTATTAAAGTCAAGAAAACAGGGCTACTAACTAAATATTATTAGTATTATTATTATTCATACTCCGCTATGCCCTAGGGCGTGCCGGACCCTCAGCTATTTAGTGTACAGGAAAACCGTGCCCTCCCGGGCCGGGTAAAAAACCCATACCAACAATCAAGGAACGATGCGTTTTGGTGAGTCTGCGTATACAAAGAGAGGAGGCCTCCTGGCCTCCGAACGGGGGCGCTTCAGGCCGCCGCTTCCAGCTCGAGCCTCCTGGCTAAATTGTACATCGGCAGCTTACCCGAGTCCATCAGCCAGTCGAGAACTCTCCTCGCGAGCCGTGCAGTCCTGGGATTGATGCCGTGTAGAGCAGAGTAAAAGTCCCGTCGTGTCCGAATTCCAGTTCTCCCCCATCTTCTAGTCAACGGTGGGGCCAAACACCACACTACCAGGTGTTCGGCAGTCTCTCGTCCCTCGCCACACTCGCAGGCAGGAGTCAGAACCTCCGGGACTCCCCGTGTAAACAAGAAGCCCCGTAAGCCTATTGCTCCCGTCTGGATTTGAATCAGCAGTGAGCTCTTTGCCTTGCTGAGACCGTCGTGCCTCCTTAGGGTTTCGTTCCGGAATAGCGTCTCCTGCTGATGGTCAAAGTCGTCCGCCGGCCTGGTGATTGCCCTGCCGTCCCGTTCCTTTAACCACCTCGCTTTCCAAGCCTCTTCTACTACCCTGTTCGTATCAACGGTTCCCCCCGTCCAGCGCATGACCGTGTCCGCGGCTCTCTCCACCGCCGTAGGCCCTTGAGGTCCCAAGGTTCGCGGTCGGCCCCTGTTGCCCCTCCTCGAGCTAAGTCTCTGCTGTATCTTGCGACAGGCGGTGAGGACAACGCTCGCCGCCGTCTTCTTACCGCCTCGACCGTCGTCCAGATCGGGTCGTTGGAGTCGGTTTTCGAAATCTGCAAACCGTTTGTTTAGGTACAAGTCCAATGGTGGTACCCATGTCTCTGTCTCGAGGTTACGGATGAGGGCTACTAAATAAACAACCCCATTTTGTCCTCGTAGTGTGGTGCAGTTGTCGATGTTACCGTACCCAAAAAAGAGCCACTAAAGTACCTAAGGTACCTAAGTAGGTAGGTAGTCTACTGTCTCACTTCCCAGCTCCTTGTAGGTCATTTCATCATCAAACATCTCCACTTCCGTTCGTAAGCTTCTTTTTGCCAGTCAACTTCTCAATAAGAAGCCGTTCCACAATGTCAACAATGGTGGCGAACAGCTTCCGATCCAATTCGGCCGAGGCGGGGCTTAGTTTGGTGTTATGGTGAATCTGCCAGAGATAAAGAGACCGAATCATTGGCAAGGTCATTTTATACTTCCCCCGAAGCTTGGCGAGCATGGCCTGGGCAAGCTCATCAACATTTTGGTCCTCGACGTTACTCCCCAGAAGTGCAACTAGATAGAGCGGTCAGCGTTATGTTCGGGATCTTGCGCTTCGAGCGAGCTTATTTTCTACTTACGGGGGTGGAACGGATCCAGGCTAGGCGAGTCATCCGACTCATCAATTTGAGGAGGCTTGGGGGGAGCGGGACCTGGCTTGGACGCTAGAACCCTTTGCCTAGGGTTGTAGTTGGGTCGTCGGGGCTGATCTAGGTTGGGCGGGTCATCTGGCTGAGGAGGCTCAGGAGGAGCGGGACCTGGCCTGCGCGCCACAGCCCTTTCCTTAGGGTTGTTGCCCGGATTCTTTCTGTTGCGAGGCATCGTGAAGGGAAATGCGACCTAGGCCCGACCGCTGGATGTATTTTGTCGATCCCTGAACCTGTTGGTAGAGGGCAAGGAGGCGTTGGGGGTATGGTTTTGGGGGCGAAGGTCATAGTTTGACGGGAAGGCTTCCGAGATGTATTTATTTACTTCTACAGAGGTAGATTTAGCGTGTCACGGGCAGGTCGTGGAGCGACATCAGCATGATCAAAGCACAAGAGATGCGAAACACAATCATGTAATAACTTTCGACCGCGAGCGCTCGGGTGGACAGTGTTTCGCTGAGTATGTAAATACCGCCTTGAGTTAGTTACTAAAAGCAAAACTGTTTCGGAACAACACCTCTCTTTTTGATCACCGTCAGGTTGGCCTTTATTTGCAAAGCCAAAGCTGGAGGCAGCGTCAAAGAGGTCGCTATCAATAGCTGACTCCCTGGCTAGTCCTGTCCTGTTCAACGACATGTAAAGTACCTAGGTAGGTACCTAGGTATTCTGTGAATTGGCCCGCCACCCCCGGCAAGACCACTGCTAACACACCCCCGGCAAGACCACTGCTAACAAAACAACATCATCGAGGGCGAGAGACGTTGTGCCTGCATCCATTGGCCCCTTGATATACCCAAGTAGTTGTTGCCGCAACAACAGATCAATTAAGGGCCGCTGGTCTAGTGGTATGATTCTCGCTTAGGGTTCACCCTACGGCAACGTTTGCGAGAGGTCCCGGGTTCAATCCCCGGGTGGCCCCGATCTAATTTTCATTTTTTGTTTTCGCCTTAACTAACTAATATCATTTGTCTTCTGTCCTTGCGACATTTCCGAACTGGATTATCTCTTCCTTTTCCCTTGTTCTTTTCTTTTCCTACCTGGCACAGCCTTTCTCCTTTCTAAATGCAGATAGAGTCCCGTTTCTCCCACTCGCTACTCTGTTTACACACAGCTCTCTGCAAAGCACTGAGGAGAATTTCCACTTTTGGTCACGCCGTGCAATGTGAACAGCAGTTGCTTCGACTCTACCTTCAACTACCAAAGTGCCTACCTAACTGATCAATTCTTTTACCTTCAGGTCACCGATGCTGTTCTCATCGTGGGAGTGGTTCTGTGTCATTGGCTTCCTCTTCTCCTTTTCGTCTTGTCGTTGTCTTGTTCCCATTTTCAGTGAGGTATCACGTTACGTAGGTATTTTTGAGGCTAGCCCTGGGTCCGAGAACCACGAAACTTGCCTACCTAGGTAGGTTTCTTCGACAGTGAAGTAAGCCACGCAACTTTGATCGGAAACATGTTATTCAATGACTTGACCAGCACGGCTGGCCCATCCCAACCAAAATGGAGAAAAGAACCCAACGCCTAGCAGGCACTGCCTGCTGCAAACACCCGTATGTAGGTACATACATGCGCCTCTTTTTACAACCCGGCCAACCCACGAAACTTTCCCAAAACCTCAATCCGAACAGAAGAACCAAACCAAGAAAAGCCAACCGGCACCGTGTCAGCAACGGGGAGACACACCCCCGCCAACATCCAGTGCCTACGCTTTCGCGGCCGGAGCAGGGGCAGGAGCCGGCGCAGCAGCTCCACCACCCTCAATCAACTGCTGCAGCGCATCCAGCAGGGTGCGGCAGGCCGTGCCGGGACCACACGGGTCCGCAACCCCAGCACCAGCACCCGCACCCGCACCCGCACCGGCCCCCTCGCCAGCATTGGCACCCTCCCCAGCACCAGCCCCCTCACCAGCACCCTCCCCAGCACCGGCACCACCACCACCGCCAGCAGCAGCCTGCGGCAAGAAGATGGCCCACTCGCCGACCATGTTGGAGACCGACAGCGTCAGCTCGTTCTCCTCGACCTCGAACTCGAGCTCGCCCTCGCCGAAGACGAACGAGTTGGCCTCGGCGCAGAAGCGGCCGACTTGGCCCGTGGAGATGTCGAGGGTGCCTGTGTTGGGTGGTGAGGTTAGTTTGGACCTTTGGGGGGACTGGATAAGGGTGATGTGGGGTAAGAGGAAAGGAAGGGGTGGTTGGGTTGGGGTGATGAGGGAGGGGGGTTCAACTTAGGTATGGTGGGGTGGTAGACGGTAGGGGTGTGAAGAGAGTAGGCATGTTGCAACTTACTATCGGCATTGAGGATGTAGTCAATCTTTTGCAGGGTGAGACCCTGCGCAGCAGCCGCGCCACCGCCCAGCTCAACAATGTACGACACGGGCTCGAGCGCGACAAAGCCGGCCGGGGGTGGTGCCGGGTTCTTGTTCTCGGTGACTCTGAGTTGACGCCCCTGCTGGTTCTGGAACTCGACTTCGAAGACGCCGTTGGTCTTGCCACGGGAGTTAGTACAGTGACTTATCACGCTGAGGTCTTGGGCTGTTATGAACTTACACCGGGGGGGAAGATGGTATCAGTTTTGATGTTGCCGCCGCCCAGCTCAATGACCTGCCCAAACTGACCCTGCTGCTCAACCTCGTTCTCCTCGCCCTCTCCCTCGCCTCCACCGGCACCCTCTCCGGCACCGGCGCCCGCCCCAGGAGTAGCGGTCGTTGAGGCGGCGGCCGCTGCTGTTGTTGTTTGGCTAGCCCTGGCAACCTGCCCGGTCCCGTTGGGCGTTGGGAGGGCAAGGATGGAGAGCACCTGAGCGGCGAGAAGGAGGCTGCTTGAAAGCTTCATGGTCCTTGTTGGTGGCGGACGAATTAGGCGTGTTGTGAATGAAAGAAAGACGTATATGCGGGGTGCGAACTTGTAACTATGTACCGAAAATGAAAGTAACCCGAAGGAGCATGAATATCAATAGAGGGAATGAAAGAAAAGAAGCCACCAGGGGTTCAGAAGAGTAAGAGAGGATGACGGGAGAAGATGGGTGCTACCATCAACGCAGATCACGGACAACATCGACTGCACTTATACTTGCGGCCGTCGAACTAGACCAGAAGACCATTTCTGTCGAAACATTGGCACAATGCAGGAGCCACAGGCATGTCACAACGGTTACGAGAAAGATTGCCCAGAGATACATTTTCGGCGCGATCGCTTATGGTGGCGAGCGAAGCGACCGCTACCAGCGCTGGAAACCTGGAACTCCTAAGCCACAAGGTTGAGGGCGGACGGTAGCGCCTCGCCAAGGCGTCTGTGTCTGGTTTCGCGCCTAGCTTCTCACCCCTTGATGTATGCCCGCCACCTTGGGTTGCTCTCAGAACTCAAAAGCCAAGGCCGGAGGCGTTTGGGAGGTTGGGTGTGATTGGTGTGGTTCCTAAAAAAGGGGTTATACTGTGTATGGGTTTACGACCTTGTGCGAACGAGATAAACAACAGGGGAGGACGAGTGCAAGAAGGGACCGAGGGAGGCTCATGGGGTAAGTTTAGCCTGGAACTGCCACAACCGACAAGCCATCCCTGTCCCCCATGAGACCAGACAAGGCCCACTGGGCAGTCTCGGCAGGTTTGATACCGCGGTGTGGGCGACTACAACGTCTTGGCTAGAAGAATCAAGCTTCGCTTGTAAGCTTGGTTGAGCTTGACCGATGGATTTGATCGCTGCCAATGTCGTCCATTTTCCTGGGTTCGGACATCATCTGAACTTCCTGGTTGTTAACGGAAGTTTCTGACGATCTGAAAGCCACGGGCATCAAATAACATCGAGGGATCCTGAGATAAACTTACGGTAAAGGGAGCCCACACAGTCAAGACCGGGAAAGGGTTTGGTGCACTCGTGCCGTTCCTCTTTTAAGGGGTTAAACTCGAAAGCTGCCAAGCCGTGCACGAAGTTTCCAGGGTTTCTTTGCCATCAGGAAATGGCGACGAAGATGCTGCTAGAGAAAGAATCCAAATGGGGTACGGCGTAAGTATGCAACCTAGAGCCACATGGCAGACTGCCAGGCTGACTACCAGGCTGCCTCCGGACCATCGTTTTTGTTTGTTTGATGTTTCGTGGGTCTGCTCGCCCAATGTGGTTGCGATGGATGAGGTTCCAGGTTGGGGTCAAGGAGTGGGCCCAGGGGAAGAAGGGATGGAAGGGTCTGGCTCGGCTCAACTTGCGATTTGCATTGGCCTCGACTTTGGGTCACAATCTTGGCGTCGGTTCAACTTGCCCGGCTGACGTTCAAGGTTGACGACAAGTCCTCGCTCCCATTATTGAGATGATTTTTTGGCAATTTCTAGACTGCGTACGAAGAGTTGTTGTGGCAAATTTATCGAAGATATCGATATTTGTGGTTTTCTTCGTCGTCTCAACTTTGACGATGGGAACGCTCAGAATAGCAGCACGGTCGAGAACATCAAACCGCCACCGCATGTCGGGACTTGTTTTGCATGAATTTCGGTTTCGTCGCCAACTCATTTGGGCAACTGGTCGCGTGCTCAAAAGCCGCTGTTGTCTGGGCATTGCGGAGCCCGCCCGGCAGCGGGTGCAAGAATACTGACTTTGGGCCTATCAAAAAAAAAACTCTCCCTAATGGCAGACCCATGATGGCCCCACACAGCTGTTGCATTTTCGGTTTCTCCCCCTGCTCTTTCCCCGAGAGACGATCGCAGTCTGATCTGCACCCTGCACTCCCAAAATTAAGATATCGATTCCCCATTTGCAGCCAAAAGCACCATGACTGGTTCCTCACACTCGATCCGCCTTGTCTTGGCAGCGTGCAGGCGTCTCAGCCGGTTCTTGGCTGACACGCCCGCGTCTGGGGCAGGTCCCGGAACCAAAGCGCTGCAAAGCGAGAGGATTGGCTCGCAACTCTCACGCACCGATACAGCCGAGTCTCTTCAACACGGAGTGCCCCTGTACGACGTTACTTGCAAGTTCTAACGAGGAGTCGGAAGGGGCGAAGGGGATGATGGCTGGTGCTGCTGACTGGGACTGAGGCGTCACGCCCTGACCCGAGGAGCCGCCGACCTCCGAGAGCAAGTGACTTATTACCCTTCCTTGGCGCCACTTTCTTTGGGTGAAGATCACTGTCTTGTCTCTCTTGTTTCTTCGCTTCGCTTCTTTTGGACAGGGCAGCTGGTCTGCAATTTCGGCGTTTTTGGTGCTTCTCTCAGCTGTCGGTTCGTTCGTCATCCAGTTCTGTTCTTCGTATATGCTTCTCCATCGGACAGGAACCGACTTTTTCCTGCATTTCTCTTGTCCAGTTTGTTGTCCTTGGGTCCGATACTTGGTAACGGCATCACATCATGAGGGCAACTGGTCCGACGGTACGCCGCCGCAACCATGCGTGGCTGGAGATGAGGCGTCGAGAGAAACAAGCGGGCCAGTTTGCTCGACGCCAACAACAAGACGACACCTCGGATGATGGCGATGTCTCGGACAGTAACTCTGACGACAACTCTGTCAGCTCCCTCGACTCGCTCGACTCGCTCGACTCACTGGATTCACTCAACTCATCTGATGACGAAGCCAACCCTCAGCCGACTCAGACACTGAGCCCCGTCATTGCTGGCGCCAAGGCGCGCCCTTCCCTTGCTGCCTCCTTAAAAGCGCGCCCCTCTGTCTCTGTCTCCGCGAGCGTGCGGGCCCGGACAGGAAGATGGATCAAATCCCTGCCAAGGGCAGAAGTAGCCGCTGGTGTAACGCTTGGGGTCGGTGAGCCCGGCGAGGAGGCCGGCGAGGTCGAGGACGGCCCTGAAGATGAGGTTGAATCCGAGTCTCTCTCTGAGTCGGATGGGATCGAGTCTGATGGCGATGAGTCCGGTAGCGAAGAGTCGGTCGAGGAGTCCACAGCCCCTCCGGCCATCACAACACTCCCACCGGCTGGAGTAGCCCCGCCGCCTCCCGCAATCACCTCTGCCGCAGAGACACCGACCATCAAGCCACCGCCACCACCTGCCGACATTACTAGCACTTCGGTACGCCAGCGTTCCTCTACGGTGACCTCAAAGAGGGACTCGTCGGACGCCCCGGACTCTACAGGGGCACCACCGCAACTAGCTCCGATCGTCGTTCCATCGGGAAGCAGTAGCTCGAGCCTCGACGACCTGATAACGTCGTTGACGACCACTTCGTCGCAAATACCATTGACATCCGCAGACAGCTCGGTCGTGCCTACCGTCCCGGTGACTGGGGCCACACAGTCCGAAGAAGCCCAGGTTGAGCCGCCAAACAGCCAACCCAACGAGCGGGAAGGACTCGGTATCGGCGGCGCGCCAAACAAACTCAACTCGGGTGCCGTAGCCGGAATCGTGCTCGGAGTGCTGGGTACGTTTCCACAAACCGCGTCACTCACCCTACCTCACAGCTAACATCGCGCAGCCTTGGTTGGACTCCTCGCCGGAGCTGCTCTCCTCTGGCGCAAACGCCGCCGCGACCGCGGCCTGCCCTTCTTCCCGCAAACCCGACTCCGCCTAGGCGACGATGACGACGGAGCCCACCCCGGCTCCGTCACCGGACCCCTCCCGGGCAGGATGAGACAGCCAGAACGACAGACCAAGACCAACACGCAGATCATGGACGACCTCATGAAAAGCCGCGTACGCAACCAACAACGGCGAGAAACGACATGCAGGGGCGCTTACGCCCCCCTACAAACCCCCCGCAGCAACAGCAACAACAACAAACCGCCCCCCATCTACATGGACGAAAAAGCCTACATCTCCCTTCGCCGGGGCCCCCCACCCCATGCAGCCGCCCACGCCCCTAGCGAGCCGTGCCCCCCTCCCCAACGCCCACCGCCCAGAAACCCGTCATGCGCTGGCTCGACGGCGTGCGCACGCCGACCCAACCCAACGGGCCCGAGATCCCCCCCACCCCGGCCATGCCCCCCTCCGCCACCATGCCTAGCGGCGGCGGACGCGCCCTCGACCCGCCGAGGCCGGCGTACTATGGTAGGGATACCATGGACGACGGATACCACGAATACGAGCGTGCGTTGGTTTGGTTGAGATGGTGATGGGGGGTGGTGTGTGCTTGTCTGGTGTGTGTTGTTTGGTTGGGTGGGTGTTGGGGGGAAAGGGGACTCGGTGCGTGGTTGGGTTTGTTGTAGGTCGTCGTGTGTGTGACGGTGGCTTGGGTGTGGTGGTGTGCGGTTGATGTGGTATTGGTGGGAGCGTTTCCTCTGCGTCTGGGAGTCAATATGGGTTTAGATGGATGTATACATGTATATAGCCACTGCAAATGCGAATGCACTGTCCTGTCAGATTCGGTGCCTCGGTTCTCAGCGCGCCGCAGAAATGTCGGGCAAGTAATCTCTCGCCCGCAATGTGTTCATCTAGCCTTTGAATGGCGACAACCAAGATCGCATTCCCTTCAGTGGCTTTGTCCTCTAACGGCCAGCGTCACCAGCACGGACTTTCGCGTGTACATGCAGATGACGACAAAACGTTCGACTTTAGAAACGAAAAGAAAACCGGAAACGAAAACTCAACGTGTTATTTTATTTCGTTTCTGTTATTTAATGCTTTTACTCTGTTTCCTTTTTTCCTCTTTTTTTCTTTCTTTTCTTTCACTTCTTTATTTTTTCCTGTTCCCTTTTCGACTTCGGCTTTTTTTTTTTTTCTTTCGCTAGGGCGCGCCTCTTAGGTACCTGCCTTGCCCAGCCAACCTGGAGAAACCAACCACACACCGCCCCTCGCACCCCGCCAGCGCGAAGAAGCCGAACGCAAATTGGAGAATGCGAAAGCACGGATACAACCGACGATCTGGTTCGAATTCCTCAAGTTATACCACAACCTTATATACATGAAAATCCAAGTGCAGTCAAACCCGCTACTCGCCTTAACAGGCGCAGTCGCCAATGTGACAGGGAAATGCTATCCGCGATACCTCCGGCCATGGAAAGAGTTCGACCAAATCCACGAGGAGATTTTCGCAAAGCACGAACGGATGTTGGGCCAGCAGAGACTGCTGCCTCCCTTCATGGATCTAGAAATGCAAGGCCGCCGAGTGAGGCGTGGCAGAAAGATAGCAGGCGAAAGAGATCTGAAACGATTCTCATCGCTCGCTCTCGAGGGCTGCGTCGATGACGTTCTAGATCGGCTCGTTGAGCCGGGAGAGGCAGGACATGACGGTGCACTGCCGCCTATTTATTCTCAGATTCTGCCTGGAGTGCGCGATATCTCGTTTCTCAGCAAGCCATACGGTGTTGTTTTCACGGACTCGGACGAGCCTCGTCCGACGAGGAAGAGCAGGAACTGGCATTGCAAATCCAGTCATTCGCAGCCGGTCGCCAGGCGACCCTCGGTGCGGAACAGGGCCCCGAAAAGCAGGTGTCGCCCGAATTCATGAAACTCCACCCAGGCTTCTGGTGTTTCCGGCACGACGACGACGATTCAATGGTCCCGCTATTTTTCATCGAGTACAAGGCTCCGCATAAGGTCGACAATGACGTGTTGCGCAATGTCCTACGGTCTCCACGCGCGGAAACCCTGATGGAAGATAATTAGTATCCGGAGTATCAATGGAAAACACGTCTCCCAGATACTCCCCGCGAACGAGATCGACATCGCCAAAATTTTAACGCAGGCGTTTGACTACATGGTTGACTATGGCCTGCAGTACAGCTACGTCAGCACGGGTTTGTCGCTCATTTTCCTGTATCTTGAGCCGGGCGAGCCCACCACGGTCTACTACCATCTTGAGCAGCCAAAGACGGACGTCACGTCGACGAACCGTGCCGGTCTCAAACACATGGCTGTTGCATTGATCCTAACGGGTGTGCATTTGTCGCTGGGGGGCGAGTATATGAAACAAAGCTGGAAGAAGCAGGCCAAGGAAGTTCTGTGTAGGTGGCCTCAGCCCTACGACGGCATGGCGGCCTGTGGTGTAAGTCCGCCGCCATCAGAGACACAGCGGCGCCATCTTGGACTTTTCCCGCCGACACGCTGTTGACACCAACGCTGCCGTACTGTTTCCAAGCATGCCTTCTTGGCTTGAAGCATGAAGGGGCTATGGATCCGAGTTGTCCCAATCACTCGCTTCACCGACAGATGAAACAAGACGAGTATGCGAACCTGACGACGAATAAGCACCCAATTTCGGCGGCCGAATTCCGCTCTAAGATGGTGGAACAACTCGCCCGGACCATTGATGAGGACTGTCATAGCCTCGAACGCTATGGCATGTTCGGCGGAACGGGTGCCATGTTCAAGGTCACCCTGGGGGCCTACGGATACTGCCTCGTAGCCAAGGGTGTACAGCGTCAACACCGCCCGCGCCTCGACCTAGAATCCCTGGCATACGAATGCCTCGAGTCCTGCCAAGGGGCGTTAGTCCCGGTATGCCTGGGTATCATTGACTTGCAGGATGAGTACCACAACATGTTTGGCGCACACTTTGCCCACATGATGCTGCTCTCGTACTGCGGTGCCTCGCTGTGGCATGTCAATCGAGACATACAACAAGCTGCCGCTAGGAAAAGGAAAGGCGACGAGAGCGCCGACAGCGAAGTCGAAGCCCGGCCTAAAATGCTGCTCGAGGAGCAGGAGCGGACGCTGACCGACCTCACAATGCCGATAAAACCATGGAATAGGGAACGTAACGCAGCAATTCTGCGTCCATGTCGTTTGCGCCGTGTTGCCTTGCAAAGGCTTCTATGATTGTGACGATATTGGCATTCTCGCGCCCGAGGACGTCCAGCTCGTCCTTCGCCTGCTCGACGTTGGTCTTCTGTCGTTTCGCGCGGTGAAACGGCTTTCGCGTTGCTGGGCGTGGTCTTGATCTTCGTCGGAGTGTCGAAGACGTGGTCATCATCCTCGTCGAAGGAGATGGTCATCCTTTTGCAAGTACGCCTCAAGCTGTACCTCTTCTTTATGCCCTCTGGGACATCTGACATTCCCTCAAAGCCTGAGGCTTCGCCTGGCATGATGAGGGAAAGGTCTCCGCTGCTCGGGCTGTGGTTGAAAGAAAGCCATTCAAAGGCCATTCAAAAGCCTCCTCTTTATTTTACTCGGTTTCTTTTATTTGGGTTTGATTGACTTTGTTTTCTTCACCTCTTTTCCCTTTCTCTGCATTCTTATCTCTTTTCCTTTTCCTCCATTCTTTATCTCCTTTCCTCTTCTTTTCTTTTCCTTCCCCTTTTCTTGATTTCTTGCTTTTCGATTTTTTCTTTCCCTTTTTTTTTTTTTTTTTTTTTTTTTTTTTTTTTTTTTGGGCGAGAGGGTGCTGATCAAGAGACTATCTGACGATAATGAAGAACTATATCCTCCCCAGCACCCTAGTTTTTATTCGAGGTGTAGATTTGGCACCGCATCGAACAATGCCATGAGATCCGAGTCGAGTGTCAACCCTAACCCGCTGAGCTATCGGTCGTGAACCCCACTTTGTTGCCTCCCCTGCAATTTCTGCAACGAAAACCGTCAGCAAGCCGGGTTGGTCACACCAGGTGCTGTGTGCCTTCCTTTAATAAATGCTGTCTCACTCACGCAGCCCTCATCCTTCAGAAGCAACGACCATATCAATTTCACTCGTTCATAGGGTGATCCAACGATCCAACCCTTCCTGCGATCGTTCCTTCGCCCTTCATTCGCAATTCATTGAACGGTACCGAAACTGTGCCAAACTGTGCCCCTCATTATCATCGGCACAGCCGCATCACCGCCAAGATAGGCCGCAGCCGTGGAGGAGGGCCGCGCCCACATAAGGGCAAACAGTGGGACGACCTCGACGGCTTTGACGAGTTCGATGACTTCCGCGTTCAGGGGAAGCAAGCACAATCGAAACCGAAGAAAGGCAAAGGCAAAGGAAAAGGAAAACGGAACAGGCGCAAGATGGGCCAGGAACAGTCGTACATCGACGATGACACCCCGCCTTTGACCCTGCGGGAGCGCAGCCTCACCGCCGTCGCCGACTTCATCAAGTCCGGCCAGGCTCGCCGCATTGTCGTCATGACCGGCGCCGGCATCTCCACCGCAGCAGGCAGTAAGTCCCCCACAACTTTTTCCTTCCTTTTTTAAAACAGACGGAAATGAACATTTTTTTTTTTTTTTTTTTTCATTACATTTCCTACAAAAGCAGACTTGAGCCCTTCACCTCCTCACCTTCCCTCACCACAGCTCCACCACACCACCACCAGTCCTCACAACTCCCCACCTACCCTCACACGCACACTCACTAACCCCCGCTCCCCCTCCAGTCCCCGACTTCCGCTCCCCCACCACGGGCCTCTACGCCAACCTGTCAGCACTCAACCTCCCCGAACCCGAAGCCGTCTTCGACCTGTCCTTCTTCCGCCAAAACCCCCAACCTTTTTACGTACTCGCGCGCGAACTCTACCCGGGCGCGCGCTATCGCCCGACGATCTCGCACGCCTTCCTGGCGCTGCTCGCGCGGCGGGGCTTGTTGCACATGCTGTTCACGCAAAACATTGACTGCTTGGAGCGCGCGGCGGGCGTGCCGGCGGACAGGATCGTGGAGGCGCATGGGAGCTTTGCGTCGCAGCGGTGTGTGGATTGCAAGGGGGAGTTTGATGGCGAGGTGATGAGGGCGTTTGTGGCGAGGGGGGAGGTGCCCAGGTGTGGGAGGGTGAGGGTGAAGGGGGAGGGGGGGGAAGGGGGGGTTGGGGGACTTGGGATCGGTGTGGGAGGGGGATGGGGGAATGGCGGTGGGTGAAGGTGGGAGTGAGGGTGGACGGGAGAGTGGAGAGGGGGAGATATGTGGTGGGCTGGTGAAACCCGGATATTGTCTTCTTTGGGGAGGCGTTGCCCAGAGCGTTTTTTGAGTTCAGCGGCATGACGAAGGAGGCTGATTTGATTTTGGTCATGGGCACCAGCCTGCAAGTGCATCCCTTTGCCGGGCTGCCGAATATGGCCGAGGAAGAGACCCCCAGGGTCTTGTTCAACCTGGAGGAAGTCGGGTCGTTTGGCACGCGGGCGGATGATGTCATGGTGTTAGGAGACTGCGATGCTGGCGTGAGGAAGCTCGCCGAGGAACTTGGGTGGAAGGATGAGCTTGAGAAATCATGGAGGGAGTTGGTCGGCGATGAGGAGGCAGAGAGACAGTTGCAAGGGGCTAGTAAGAGGGTCGCTGCGCTGCAAGACGAGGTTACCAAACTGGCCGAGGAGGTTGACGAGGTGCTTCATATCGGCGACAAGGAGGCTGGGCACGGCACGGAGACAGGTGACCATCAGCAGGTTCATTCAACTCCAGACGTTAGCCCGGCAGAGGATGCTAAGGCGCCTGAGGCAGATTCAGCAACAAGGGCCGCTGATCCCGTTGCTGAACCCCGGCCTGAGGACAAGACCGCGCTACAAATTACCGACCACGATGAAAACCGGAGTTCAGTGGGACAAGGGGGGATGACAGACAACGATAGAGGGACGACGGAGAAGGCAGCCTTGTAATAGTGTTCCATCTATTTAGGTGTGTAGTGAATAAGGCAAATTAAATACGTTGAGTCGACCCAAATCGCCAACAATGGGGAAAACATCAGACCGCATTGCCCACACCAAAGTCGGCGGCGCATTGTAACCCGACTAGGCATTATAGGCGGCGATGTTGTTCCGGATTCATAACTCGGTTAGCGCGGCGTGCTACATGTCGAGAGCAGCGAGAATGGGAACAAAAATTTCTCTCTTAAAAGAGTCCTCATCTCGTCTAGGTAACCGAGCGTTGACATCAACTTTAAGACAACCTGCATCTTCTCCAGGTGAGGCGGTGTTGACATCGTTCAAGATGAGCGCAGGCATCACAGCGTGGATATCGTATCTAAAACCGGCCACCCATGAATCTTCTCTGGGTGACGGAGCGTTGAGATCGGTTTTAGAAGCTTTAGGAAGCCAAGCGCGGAGATCGTGGTTATAAGCGTAGCATGCATCGTGTTGACATCGGTTCTAGAATAGTCTCTAGAACCGATGCCCGGGCTTGGTTTCCCGGACAATGCATTTTCTCTAGGCGACGGAGCGTTAACATGGCCTATAGAAAAGTCGGCATCTTGTCTGGGCAACTGAGCGTTGACATCGCTTCTAGAAGAGTCTGCTTCCCGTCTAGGCAATGCAGCATGGACATCGACAAGGACGTTGTCGACTGCAAGATGGCCCGCCGAACGTCCCGCAAGCCAACGCCGGCGGCAGCCGCGAACGCGGCGCGGGTGCGGCCGATCCTGCCGTCTATCACGGTACTGCCCGAGGCCTCGGAACCGGAAGAACCAGGGCGCAGCGACGCGGTCGCTGCGCCAACGCGCCAACGCGGCCCGACGGCCCTGAGCCGGAACATCCACAACGACGCCGAATTGGAAGACAACCTCCACCGCATACATACCACCATCCATGCCGAGCGGCCAATGACTACAAAACGGGCCTATGCGCCGAAGCAGGCCGAGTTCCAGGGCTTCTGCCGGGCCCGGGGCTTCCAAGATGGGGATACGGTTACGGAGAGCAAGCTCCTCCTGTTCCTCGAAAAGGAGGTCGTACATCGCCCACTTCGAGGTCCAAGCCGGAAGCTGGTACCCGGTATGCCGGCCAGTGAGGCCCGGTTACACTGGCGGTCCGTCCGGGCTTACATCACCGCGATTACGGACCTGTGGCAGCAACAGCGGACCCTCGGCATGAACAACCACCCGTCTCCCCGGGAGAACACAGCCCGGGAGTATGTACGGACCCTGCAACGGCAACATGCAGCCCAGAGCCGGTCTGTATATACCGACAAGGGCCAGGATACTCTTCTTGATGGCTATTCGGAACCGGAACTCCGGAGGATTGCCGAGAAGCTCTGGGGTCAGACCGCCGAGAGCCCGGCCAATACCGAGCAGTGCCTCCGTACATTGACGGACCTCTTGCTTAGCCATTATATGCTTGCCCGGGGCAACGACCGGCGGGCGGCCGAGATCTCGGACCTCTTCACGTTCGAATTCCCTGGCGAAGGGCCGACCCGGTGTATGCCTCTGATCTTTACGACCCGCGCCGGGAAGACGAACCAGCACGGCCGGCTCGAGACAGCTGGAGCGCTTCGGAGCCGGGACCCCGAGATCTGCCTCCTCGGTGCCCTTGCCTTCTACCTACTCCTTCGCTGGGACCTCTCGCCGGAGCCGTTCCCAGACTTCGGGAACCCCCAGCATTGGTAAGCACCCGCCTGATCAAAGCTGCCGGTGCCGATCCATCTGCCGGGATCTCGTACAACACGCAACGGAGCTGGGTTAGCCGGGCTTTCGACTATGCCGGCGTCGTCTCTGCGAAGAAGACCCACGCCGGGTGGAGCTCTGGGGCGAAGACTGCCGAGTTACGGGGGGTAAGCGAGGCACAGATCCGGCGTGACGGGCGGTGGAACCCGGATCAGATGGTCGGGTGCTATCTCGACGCCCTACCCCGGAAGTTTATGCGGAGCATTGCCGGCCATCCAGCGCAGGTGGGATGTTTCAACCTACCCCGGGCTGTGCCGCCGCCGGCGGCACTCCTATCGATGATCTGGCCGGAGCTAGACCAGTGGGTTGAGGGTGCCCGGAAGCCGAAAGATCTCGCCGGCACTGGTACGGTCAACCTCCTTGTCTATCTACGCGAGGTAGTTCTCAAGACTCGGCATTCTTGATCGATCGATACCCCGGAAGCTCGGTATGGAACCACCCAGTCTTCCGGCACCCTGAATATCGGGCCCTTCACTCGCCGGGTGCTGGCCCGGGCCAACGGCAACGAGGAGCCGGACCGGCTTACGCTACTTACACAAGCGCTCCCGCAATTTACGGAGCATCTGTTGGCGGCAGAGGCACGGCATACGGGACAACTAGCCGAGGCAACGGCCGCCATGACTGCCGAGATCGCTGGGTTGGAAGCCCGGCTTACAAGCGCGTATACCAACCACCTCCGGCAGATTCTTACCGAAGCCACCCTCCAGATCCGGCTACCAGAGGCAGGGCCAGGTCCGGGGCCGGGGCCAGGGCCGGGGCCGGCGTCTGTACCAGCGGTAGCCACAGTTACGATGCCAGATCCTGAGCTCGAGCCGGTGTTGGAGGACAACGACGTCGACTTGCGTATTCCTGGCGCCGAAGAGACCCCACCGGAATACCGGATGAGCCGGGCCATCAAGACTGTTGAAGCCCTATGGCAGGAATGGATGACCGGCTTGCCGGGACAACCATCCGTCTCGGCACTGGATACGCGGTGGGGGAGCCAGTGGCGGGCCGGTCGGCGATCGGAGGTCCAGTGGTACTCTCTCCGCCTCGAAGTCATCCGCGAGATCCGTCGTATAAGCAAGGCCCGGCGTATGGCCGAGATCTCGGCAATGCACGCTGTGGCGGCGGACCATAGGCAGTCGAGCCGGTCGTTGGATGCCTTCTGCAAGCAGCTCCGGGCAAGCCGCAAGCTCCGCGAAGCCCCCCAACGGGCCCCGGCGAGGGCTAGAAAATAGATATATCCAAGCCTAGCCAATAGACTGCATTTCTGAACCCATCGTGGCTATAACCAGCTGTAGTTGTTGCAATGCCATGCGCTGCGTACGATGCGAGCAGTGGCAGTATCTAGACTTACACGCAGGGTTGTGGATATTGGGGAATATTGCCACCCGCTGATTGAAGTGGGTCCAGCCTGCGCCATTTTTGGATCAGCGGCCGGATCCGCCACTGTGGGGCCAGTGTGGTTATTCAGCGACGGGTCGGCCAGAGGGCCCGCTAGGGACACCGGTCCCGTGTGTAATTACATGAAAACCCCGCGGATGTTATTACAAAGATTTGTACGCGAGCGTTGCCTCCTGCTTGCCACCTGCATCACCCAGCAACCACAATAATACGACTTACCAGCTCGATGGCCAATTCCTTTCCGGACAACTGCCTCCCCCCCGAACGCGAATACAACTCCCGAGAGGCCCTGTATACGTCAATTAACGAATGGGCTATTACTCGAGGCTACGCCTTTACGATCAAAAGGTCAGCTAGAGAAAAGAGTGGGAAAGCAACGGTCACGTTTGCATGCGATCGAGCCTGCCGACCACCTCCACCAGGAGAGCGCAAAAGGAAGACAGTTACTCGAGGGACCAATTGTCCCTTTTCTGTGCTTGCAAAGGAGTCTCATAACGGCACCTGGACTCTAAGACATCGCCCTGATCAACGCTTCTCTGTGCACAGCCATGAGCCGAGCCAACATCCGTCCGCCCACCCAGTTCATCGGCAGCTGTCCTCTCTCGAGAAAAGTCAGATTGCGTCCCTTTCGGACAATAGAGTTGCCTCGAAAGATATTCAGTCTCTTGTTCAGCAAAGAGGTTCTCTCGCAACTCGGAAAGACATCTACAACCGGGTTGCTGACATACGTCGAGACGCTTGCAAGGGCCAGAGTCCGATTCACGCGCTAGCAGACCAGCTTGAAAAGGAAGGCTTCTGGAGCCGGATACAATTTGCACCGGATGGACGGGTTACAGCCGTTCTTTTCGCACATCCCGACTCTTTGGCCTACCTTCGAGCCTACCCAGAACTCCTCCTCCTCGACTGCACGTACAAGACAAACAAGCACGGCATGCCTCTTCTTGATATGATTGGCGTCGATGCGACACAGCGGTCATTCTGTGTGGCATTTGCATTCCTAAGCGGCGAGGCAGAGGAAGACTATGCATGGGCGCTTGAGCAGTTGAGATCACTGTACGAACAATGTGGCATTACACCCCCATCTGTTATTTTAACAGATCGCTGTCTTGCGGCGATGAACGCGGCTTCAAATCTATTTCCTTCTGCCGCTATACTCCTCTGCCTTTGGCATGCAAACAAAGCAGTCTTAGCTCGATGTCAACCCAAGTTCCCAGAGGCTGAGGAGTGGAAGGAATTCAACGAGTTCTGGCACTCGATCATTGGCTCACCAACGGAGGATGAGTATGCCAAGCGACTTGTCGAGTTTCAGCAGAGATAATACCCCTGAGCACCTCGATGAAGTGGGGTATATCAACGCTACATGGCTTAACCCTTTCAAGGAGAAGCTTGTCCGCGCGTGGGTCGACCAGTCAAGTCATTTTGGCAACACGGCTACCTCACGAGTGGAAGGGATCCATGCCCTCCTCAAGTCTTATTTGAGAAGATCGACACTCGACCTCTTCGAAGCTTGGAAAGCAATTCGGCTTGCTGTTCTCAACCAACTATCAGAGCTACAAGCACGTCAAGCATCACAACAGACTCTAACTCCTCTCGAGCTTTCAGGAGCTTTATACGGCGCTGTCCGAGGCTAGATATCTCATGAGGCGTTGAGGAAGGTCGAGGAGCAACGGAAGCTGCTTCTGACGAAGAACCGCCTTCCATCTCCGATTTGTACAGGCAACTTTTCTCGAGTCTAGCTCCCATGCTGCCATGTACTACGCACTCGTCAAGGCGAGCCTCTTCTGTTCAACGACTTCCATTCGCACTGGCATCTAAGACGCAATGGGGCCCCACAATTACTTCTTGAGCCTCGCCAGCGTACTGAGCCAATTCAAGCGCGAAGCTCACCCCCAGAGTCGAGTACCAAGCGGGAGCCGAGCCACTTTGAGGTAGTGGAGGCTCAAGCAGCCCAACCGCGCCGGGCTCCAAGTCGATGCACTAAGTGCAATGGAATTGGTCATACGAGGACCTCAAAGGCATGCCCTTTACGGTATTCGGATGTGTTGTGATTATTGAGATTGGTACGTTATTGGTTGCTAGTGATACATGTGGTGGGGGAGGCGGCAGCGTTTGTATGTATTGTTTTGTAATAGCATCAGCTGTATTTCATGTAATTACACACGGGACCCCCGTCGGCCAGTAGTTATGCTTCGTAGCTTAGTCATGGCGAGTTTATTTGTAAGTGCACACGTTGCAGGTTTTCTCAGATAGTGTTGATTTAGTTGCGAGTTTGGTCAAGGTGGTGGCTAAGGTAGGTACTGTTGAGTGCCCAAGGCCCGTCTATTTATGCCAGTCTCCCGGTGACTCTTCGTCTGATTTAGGTAGAGTATAATCCATCATTTAGAACGGTATTGATGTCATTGATTAACTAGGCGTCATCGATTAGCTGACGTCATGATCAGGCGTGGAGGAGGTAGCTGCGAAGTTATGGTCTGATTTCGAGATAGAAAAAACAATGTAACTTGCCGGAGTTTCCGAGTCATTTTTCGCATGTTCACTCACTACCTGGACCTCCGCTTTAGCAGCCCGAGCTATCAACGCCCCAAGCGGATAGAAATAAATCTACGAGATTGAAGGCCCAGTTGCTCCTCCTTTCCTTGAATCTAATATCGTGCTTTGATGTTTTATCCACCCGAAACGTGGTAGTTATTTTTTCTATCTGTTCCTTTTTCTCGTACAAAAACTCAGTTTCTTGATGACTGCTCCTTTTCCGGTGTCTACAGGCCTATAACGCCCGTGGTCACATCGTCAGAGTGAATGGGTCAGCACTGTCATCCGCGTTGTCTGTATCTAGACAGGGGCAAGAGGCTCGCCGTCCCTGATCTTGCGGGCACCGTACTTCTCCAGACGGATAGCCTGGATGGCAATGAAGCCGCTCGTGTCCTTTATCGCATTGTTAGTTTCGGGTCGTTTGAGATTCCCTTTTCAGAAGGTTACTTACAACTGGGGAGAAGCCCTCGAGGGTGTCCATAGACGACTCAGTCTCGGAGTAGAGGTTGGAAGTCTCGCTGGAACGTCCGACGGCGAATGCGCTGCCCTTGTAGGCCACCATGTTGACCTTGCCCTCGATGTGCCTCTGGCTGAAGACGATGGAATTGTGGAGGAACTCGCGTTCTGGGCTGAAGTACATGCCATTGTAGAGGCAGGTCGTCCAGTTCGAGGTGACCATCTGGTCACGGATGGCACGGACCTTAGAGTCCATGCAAAGACCCTCAAGATCTCTGTGAGCGGTGCGCAGGATCGTCAAGCCGGGTGTGTCGTAGCAGCCACGGCTCTTGAGACCAATGAACCTCGATTCGACGATGTCGACGCGGCCAACTCCATTAGCCCGGCCAATCTCGTTGGCAGCCTTGAAGATCTCCAGCGAGCCGGTGATGGTCTTGTCACCGACCTCTAGCTTGATTGGGATGCCCTTCTCAAAGTGGACGGTGAACCTGGTTGGCTCATCAGGGGCCTTCATGGGATCTTTTGAAATTAGCTCCCACGCCCCGAAATTGTTTGGGGGCTGGACAAACTTACCCACGGTCATGGTCCACATGTCGGCCGGCGCCTCGAGCTCGGGCTGCTCGAGCATACCCGCCTCGTATGAGCAACTGTTTTTAGAATGAATGGTCAGCGGCGATTCTACGTAGACACAATAAACAGCGGGTATGTTTAGAGGTCTCGATGTGATGAGGCGGCGGGCTTTTGCTTACTGGATAAGGTTGGCATCCATGGAAAACGGCTTCTGCTTAGTCGAAGTCACAGGAACGCCCTTGGCTTCAGCAAAGTCCAAGAGGGCTTGACGTCCACTGTCTGGGTCAGCATCTCCGAGAGAGGGGGGGTGGCAGGGGCACGGACGCGAATCGCTCGTAGAACTCCGGTAGGCGCCACGGGATGATCGTCTTCGTCGTTTGATCGAGAGCCTTCCAGGCCAGCTCGAATCGCACCTGGCTAAAGAGGATGAGTGTGTGACATAGATATCCAGGACAGCTAAACATACTCATTCTACGCGAGTTAGCATCCGGGACATGATATACGTGGAGAGGGAAAGAACTTACGCCCTTGCCGGTACCTGAGGAGGTAAGAAAAACGGCAATCAGTATGATACGACAGTGAGCAGACTCTGAGAGACAATGTCGATTGCTTACATCCGTGGCTCAGGAATTCACAGTTATACTGCTTGGCCACTTTCATCATGGCCCTCGCGATGACAGGCCGGGCCAACGACGTGCCCAAGAGGTAGGCGTCTTCGTAGAGCGCGTTGCCTATAACATGGAATGTCAGAATAGCCGTGGGCAGGTGTTGTGCACTTCGCACGGGGGCGGCCAAACGAACATTGCACAGCTGGCCAGACCAGCTCTTCCACAAGCTCCTGCTGGAGATTCTGGATGATCATGCGCTCGGCACCGATCTTCTCAGCCTTCGCTTTGACTGCGTCGTAGTCCTCATTTTGCCCCTAGTGCATGGGTATAAGCGAATGAAGCCGACATGAGTAGCAAGCTAATTCTGAGAACGAGCTATCTCTTGTCTCCACCCGGTCACCGTGAGCAGGGCTCGGGTCAGGATGCGAGAGATAGTTTATGCGTCGGGGCGACTCTTGTCCTCAAGTTAAGGAGCAAATGTCGAGGAACAGTCTGTACGTACCACATCTGCGAGGAACGCCTATTCTCAGTCAGCTTGTGGCGCAGGAAATTATCGACCGGGTTATTCGTACAACAACGGTATAACCCTGCTCAATGAGCCAGGCCAGGATAACAGAGGTATCCAACCCTAGAATTTCTATTAGTATACCGTGGTCATGCTCATGCAACACGGGCCGTCCATGTAGGAAAACACACCGCCAGAGTATGCCCTGATTCACGGGGATCGTAAAGTCAGCCTATCAGCACTCGGAAAGCAATCGTGGCTCCATTCGACTCACAGACAAACGCGCTTGGCAGCCATGTTGATCGTTGGTCGCAATGAAATGGGTAAGTCGGAAGTAAACTAAGTTGGTGACTGTCAGAAGTGTTGTTGCTCCTAAAGGTTTGCAAGCTCCCCACTGCCGAGGCGGGGTCGATATGACTCAACGAGGGGTGGTTATCTTCGGGACAAAAGATTCATTGTGGCGCTAGGGGCGCGTCGCCTGATAAGGGTAAACGACCCTGGTCCCACAATAATTGCTTCTCCACAGGATACTGCAGTGGTACGAAGTACATCCTCAACTTTATGAGAATGATTTGTAGAGTTTACTGGTGATGCCAGACATTTAACTTCCCAAATATTATTACTTTAACTCAGCTCGAGGGTTTCACGTAATGAAGCAAGACTGCAACGACACCGCCGCATCCGTCGTCTAAACAGCCGCATGGCAAACCATGTCACAATGTTGTCAAAACCTGGAACTTGTGATTGGGTGTCAAACCTCGAAGATTTTGATGCTCTAGTCAGGATGGGGAAAGTCCAACAAGCTTCGGATCGTCCACGCCAGAGCAAGAAGAAACCGAGACATAAACACAAGGCCGGCCCTTGCTCTAAACCGATGGGTGGCATCGGGTCGTTTCGGCTATCGCGTTAACAGGAGAAAACATTGACTACCTACCTAGGCACCTAACAACCTGGGCGAATTGGACCCGACATCCCCCAGATTCTTATCCTCGATGATCCTGCATATCTGCGATCTCGAGCTTCTTATTCCATCTAGGCATTCGGTCCTGTCAAGTTCAATCGATCCCGTATTGCACCTCTCACAAACGGATAGTCAACATATGGATTTTGGAATCCCGTCCTAGACCCAATGGCGGCCGCCTCCCCAATGTACTGCCACGGCTTGGAAATCCCGCACCTACCCGCTACCTTCTAGATTAAGCCTAGATGCGTAGTAAAATCCAATGGATGCCCGCGGGACCTTGATAATGATTACGGCCTACGTCGGCGATCAAAGTAACATTCTTCCTATACTTAGCCCCTGGCATCTCTGAGCGCCTGGATTCTGGAGTAAACCGGATTGGAACTAGTCTGCCCAGGTACACATGCACTCTTCACTCAGGGAATACTGCGAGATACTCTAAAAGGTAGGTTCTACCTTGACAACTGCGGGGCATCATACGGATGGATGTTGTAACCACAACACACTTATATCCAAATCTTTGTCAACAATGGACAGCACTCCAAGGTTCGAATCAACCATAGGCGGTTAGCCTGGAGTATAGAGGAACTAGGTACCTTAGATAAGTTTCCAACTAGTTGTTTACCGGTGACTGTTACAAGTCATTCCATCTGATCTGAAGATTGGGTAGGTAACCTGTGAGTGAATCGTCTACACAAGTATGTTGCCACACTACCAAGTAATTACTTCCACGTAGGTAAGTTGCTTTCCCCACACTCCTCGAGTTTAGTAGAGTGCCTATGTACGCAATGTACGCAACTAAAGAAGTATCTAATTTAGACGGCCCTTTTGCATTTCCTCTGTCGTGTTGAGTCTCGCCTCTCTATCACCCACCTCCACACCGCCGATATGGCAGCTTGTTATTCCTACAGCATAGAGTTTTTGTACTAGTTATAGAATGAAATTCCTGAATTCTACTTCCTATGTTTATTCATCGGATGCTTGCCGGCTTCGAGCCTGTCGAAACTGTTCATCGAGGAACAAGGGATTCGCGTCAGCTTCTCCTAACAATGGCCTTGTTTCATTGCACGAGTCGCTGTTCCGTGGGGAGTGGCATCACACAAGCAATCTGTTCATGTTTTGCTGTTGATGTCTGAAACCATAATAACACGCAGCACACACCTTGATCGGTGCCACGGTCCCCTCCTCGATTTCTCAATCTGATCACATCCATAACCAGGCTTGAGGACGTCTCAGTCCCGATCAAATCGCACATTGACTAGCCTGCTCGACTATTTACTCTACGGTGTACGGACGACACCTTCCTAATCGATTCCCACGATGCCTACTACGATTAATTTCGTCGTTCCCCAGTCCTGGAGAGACTCGAACAACAGCGAAAACATTATGGCCCTTCGGAACGTTCCACCGCCGACACCCGTGCCTCCCAAGGTAATTGCCGCCTATCCGAGGGTGTTCGATAACGACGAGGAGAACTTCAGTGACGGCTGCGACGACTGCGACAACAAAGACGGCAGCGACGCCAAAGTGGCCAGCCCCTTGACATATGACAAACGGCCAATCATCCCTTCGCCATTCTCCGCAAGGCGCTCCGGCGCGGAACTTGAAAAGCCCAAATCACTCCTCACCCTCGCTGTGGCACGTTCTCGTTCCTCGGTCTCCGCTACATCTTTCGACAGCGGTGACTGGGTCACCGATTCCAGCGATGGCGAGACCGACAATGACAGTGGCGGCGATTATATGCCTGTCGCTCAACAAGTGGCCGAGGATTTCAAACGCGACAACCAGGCCATGGCCGCCACACGCTCAGCCGTCAAGTCCCTAACCTACCTAATTTCCGAGATTGACGTTGCCGCTGACCACTGGAGCGCCCCCAAGCAACCGCCTCCTTCTCCCGTAGGCGGCATCTTCAACGCCATCAGCAAGAACATCGCGACCAACCTCAAATTGTACGGCAACCTCGCCGCCCGGCTGCAAGTCTACCCCCGCCAACAACAACAAGAACAACGGGAACAAGAACCAACGGGGAACAAGAACCAACGGGAACCAAGAACCAACAGACCAAGCACCAACACCAGCCCCCAACCTAATCATCAACAACCACAACAACAACACCAACGACCTCAACCCACCTCCCCCTCCGCATCCCCTCCCGCAAACCCAACCCCAACTCCAAACCCAAACCCAAACCCAAACCCATCACCCTCCCACCCCCCCTTCCACCATCACCACGACCCCCCCACCCCACCACCACCCCCCTTCAACTACACCTCCCCTCCACCCTCCGCCCAACACCCCCCCAAACCCAAAACCCCCCCAAAAAACCACCACAACACCCCCCCGGCCCTCTTCCCCGCCAGCCCGTCCCCGCCCATCACCATCCCGCTCCGGCCCGCCCAGCGCGAGAAGGTCCGGCACAGGACCGAATACAACCTGCCCTTAAACATCTCGATGGTGCAGGACCGGCGGCAGCTCGCGGCGGGGGGGCCGTTGGGGCTGGGGAGTCGGGGTGGGAGTGGAAGAGGGAAGGTGATGATGGGAGAGTGTGATTTTGAGGAGGGGTGGGACGTTGGGGTGGGTCGGGGGTGGGTGTGTTGTGGGTGCGAGGGGAGGAATGGGAAGTGGAGGCTGGATTGTATAAGGTGCGGTGCGCATGTGAATAGGGGCTGTTGCGTGGCGGTGGAGGGGGATGAGAGCCGGAAGGGCTGCTTGGTGAGGGATGTACCTTGGGAGAGGGATTGGTTGAGGGTGGGGTGCTGTGCTCGGTGATCTTGGGGAGCTATGAAGGCTATTAGCGTGGATGGGGATGGGTATATGACGTGGTGATGGATTTGGGGTAATGTTTTCTTTTTTCCTTTGTTGTCGACATGGGTAGCGGTTAGGGATTGGACTCGGTAATGGACTCATCTTGAATTTTCACTCTTTAGATGGTTAGCTGGGATCATTTCTGGGCTCTGATGACCTGCGAAGTTGAATATTATTCTACCTGCTTTCTGATTTGTTCTTGATTGTGACTCTAACAGATATCAGCAACTCATGTGGTACAAAGCGAGCCGGCCATGATGGGATGATGAACAATGAGAAACAATGCACTGCCCCATAAATGCCTTGCTGTGAGGGTACATACAACCATGAGATATCTTCAGATACATCTAACTGAAGGGTACCTTATTCTCTAACCGCCGGTTTGCCTCCGAGTCTCCCGAGAGCCTCTCGATCGCCAAATAAACCAACCGGGCGGAATGAACTTTGCGTGCTCTGAGCCCCGCTTCCAAGTTTCCAGTGAAATCTGACAACCATCACATCTTCATTAATTCCATTCCATTAACCCCTGACCGCAATCCTGTTTGGAACTACGCATTTATCAGAAAGGACCTCAACCAAAATAAGTTGACACACAACGAGAGAGCATCTGGGCAGAAACGAACTGCAAGGAAAATAAAGACAAAGAAATACCCGATTACTCCCGGTCCAGTCCTGACCCGCGACTCCTCACGGCTAGATACCCACCGCCGCACCATGACCAGCCGAAATCTCAACCAAACCTGGCGCGACGTCGTCCTCAAGCAATACGAAGCCGACCACGCGGCCGACGTGCCCTTCCCCGTGCGCTACCTGATCCACGCGCCCGAGTGGCAGAGAGACATCTCCATCTCGATTCCCACCAAGATCGACGTGGCCCCCTTCCGTCAAGCCGTCCTTGCCTTTTGCAAAGCCAGACGCCTCGCCGACGACCCGGCCTACGACGGCGACCTCCTCAGCGTCCGAGCACGCGTTTCTCCACGTCCGGACCCGTCTGCGTCGGCTCCACGCAATGATGATGATGCTCCTTCCCCGCAAGACGACATTGACCAGCCCGAGCCTGGTGTTGCTGGTATCAGCGGCTGATGCCTGGTCGGCCACCTACGGTGATAGCAAATGTGAGACAGAGTTAATCGCCCATTTCTATTTTGGAAAGCGCTCGCGATTCACTTTTCCAGGGCCCAACGGTGTGATACTTGATGCCATCGTTGGCAACTGGGGAGAAAAGTCAGAGGATGGCAAGCATTTGTATATCACTTCCAATACCCTGTTTTCTACAGCAGCGCATATCTTATTATTCATACTCCGCTATGCCCTAGGGCGTGCCGGACCCTCAGCTATTTAGTGTAAAGGATAACCGTGCCCTCCCGGGCCGGGTGAAAAACCCATACCAACAATCAAGGAACGATGCGTTTTGGTGAGTCTGCGTATACAAAGAGAGGAGGCCTCCTGGCCTCCGAACGGGGGCGCTTCAGGCCGCCGCTTCCAGCTCGAGCCTCCTGGCTAAGTTGATACATCAGGCAGCTTCCCCGAGTCCCATCAGCCAGTCGAGGACTCTCCTCGCGAGCCGTGCAGTCGTGGGATTGATGCCGTGTAGAACAGAGTAAAAGTCCCGTCGTGTCCGAAATTCCAGTTCTCTCCCATCTTCTAGTCCAACGGTGGGGCCAAACACCCACACTGACCAGGTGTTCGGCAGTCTCTCGTCCCTCGCCACACTCGCAGGCAGGAGTCAGAACCTCCGGGACTCCCCGTGTAAACAAGAAGTCCCGTAAGCCTATTGCTCCCGTCCGGATTTGAATCAGCAGTGAGCTCTTCGCCTTGCTGAGACCGTCGTGCCCCCTTAGGGTCTCGTTCCTGAATAGCGTCTCCTGCTGATGGTCAAAGTCGTCCGCCGGCCTGGTGATTGCCCTGCCGTCCCGTTCCTTCAGCCACCTCGCTTATCCAGGCGTCTTCTACTACCCTGTCCGTGTCTGCGATCCCCCCCGTCCAGCGCGCGATCGTGCTCGCGGCTTTCTCCACCGCCGTGGGCTCCCGTAGCCCTACGGTTCGCGGCCGGCCCCTGTTGCCGCTCCTCGAGCGTAGTGTCTGCTGTATCTTGCTACAGGCGGTAAGAATAACGCTCCCTGCGGTCTTCTTGCCGCCTTGGCCGTCATCTAGGTCGGTTCGCTGGAGTCTGGTCTCAAAGTCCGTAAGCCGTTTGTTGAGATATAGGTCCAACGGTGGCACAGCAGCGCATATAGGTTCATCCTAGAAGTTTCCTCCCTTAGTTGACGTAAACTGGTAAAGACTTCATGATCGGACTTTTCTGAGCCGTTGCCACGGAAAAAGAAGACGGCGGCACAGACATAGCTCAGAATTTGCTGCCTATAGGTGATGCATGTCCTAAAACAATTCCTCATTACACCCATTGATGTAAACTGGGTTATACTTCATGATATGAATACATCTCGGTCGTTGCCACCGAACAACAAGCTCTCCAAAGGCATTTGGCCAGACGACTCCGTCCTCGATTTCACTCTCAGAACCTTCGTCGATGCCCCAATACCAAGTGGTTATTGTGCCTAGACGTACAAGAGGCGTATTCATAAACCCGAAGCCTTCCGTTTGGAATTGTCGCAGGTGCGATACCATGCCCTCATCCAACAACGCCGACCGACGCACCATGAATTCATTCGCGTATGCAATTCCCCTTGCCTCACACTATGCGGGGGTGATACTGAACTGGATACCAACTGTTAAATCGGCTGAGACGAATTGCCCATGTCGCGCCACAAACTCGATCTCTTCGGGGAGATTTTCAAGCAGATATCTGCGAAGGCCTGCAATAATGATTATGATACTCCTTGGGCAAGGGAAGAACTGGTTGGCTAGCGCGAGAGATTGCTCCACCAGCTGTTGCTCGGAGAGGAGGGCGAGGTTGCCTGAGTTCAGTTGCATTGGGGGGGCGGCAGGACTCGGAGTGTTTTGCAATGGAGATATCGAGAGATCGGTCAAGCTCGACAGGCCGGAATCCAGCACAGAGCTGGTAGGACCAGCGGGCGATTGGAAGTCGACAGTATCATTCACGGGCATCCCGGAACCGGGGTCAACAGGCCCCTGAAAGCCGGGGCCAACAGGCATCCCCAAGTCGTGAGGTGAATCTGAAATAGCACTTGCGTCAGCCCAAGTAGAAGAATGTCAGCAAAGAACCCTACTCTGTGTATCATTTCCACCCATTCCGGCCATTCCTTGGCCGCCACTCCCGCCCCTAGCGACACCTTGGCTGTTGTCTCCCCCGACCCCCCAAGGTACTTCGGCTGGAGCCTCGGGGCCAGCAAGCGGCAACTGGGCGGCTTGTCCGCGCGCGCTTGCTGGCTGGTTAACACTGTGCCTCCATATCAGGGCTATAGCTGCCGTTAAACTAAAGGATCCGCAGAGAGGGTTTCCCGACGAACTTACACGTTGTACCCTGTGGCCTTCCGCTTGGGGCACAGGCTGGTTCTAGACCTCTCTCTCTGCAATTTATACATGGGCTGCCTCCATCACAACGCCATCTGTCGGCAAAACAGGGTATGCAGGGCACCCGTTCGGGATTCGCGGGTTGTGTTCCCGACATCTGGAGAGATGTAAGGCTGGTCAAGGGGTAATATAACGTAGCGCGTCGAGCAGTGGTATCAGGCGGCAGACTTGAAAAACAGACAAGGCGTAATGGGATGCTAATGCTGCGTAATAAACTTGCACCTAGATATCCAGATGGATGGATGGGTCAAACAAATAGGTTGAACTGACTGATAAAAATGGAAAAGAAAACAGAGACGGTTTCCATTAATATCAATTACAATACCTCGGAGGGCGCTTGCCCAAAGAGTGGTCACGCGCGTCCCTATCTCACCATTTTTTTTACCCGTAGACCAACCCCGCCTTCCAGTTGTAAGGTTACGAAGTATAGGTAAGGAGCTGGTTTCTGTCATCAAGGCGCGAGTCGGAATGCCCCGGCCCCCGCTGGTGTGACTTGAAATGCCAGAAGTATGGACTTCCAAATTCGAGATTTTACCACCATCGAAACAACCACGAGCTGCAGGAAACATCATCTATTCGTAAGCAAGGAAGAGGGTATTGATTGGGTCCCTAGTTGGTTATCAACGGACTCGAGTCAGAATACAAACGCCAAAATCCCATTGCCCTAAACAAGCCCAACCTAATGAGAGAACCCCAAACCGCTCAAGGCATGGCAACAAAAAAAGTAAAAACGGAGAGAAATATACATATACGCCCGCTTTCCTTCATACTCGGCCAAAGGGGCCGGAACGAGTGACGCGATTGCAGTGGAGGAACGGAAGCCGGTTCAAATATCAGGCCCGTCGTCTGTCCACCATGGGGAAAATGTTGAAAATCCTTGCCTTCGCTAAGAAGCGCAGAAAAGTGACAAAGGGAATCGGTAAGATAACGTGTGACGGTAGGTAGTAGTGGTCGCAACAAAAGAGCAGGAGGATAAATCGGGGAGGAAGGAAAGCAAAAAAAGAATAAAAAAAGAAACCATGTCCAGTCATCGTCTGTCCATCCCAAGTAAAGTATTACGCCTTCGGTTGGTGGCAGCTTTTAAGTTGTTGTTCTTTCGTCGTCATCATATCAAAAGCCATCGCCGCCGCCGCCGCTCATCATGCCCGTGTCCCGCGCCCGTTATGCCATGCAATACGAGAGTAGTATCCTAGGGGCAACCTCCAAGGAAACACCAACACGGACCAAAGGTCCATCCGTCCAACCTACTGTCTTATAACGAGAGGTCTAAGTGGCATAACGCGCCCCTGTTGGGCAATGCGCAGTTGCCGCCACCGTTGACGTTGACCCCTAAACTAGCGGTCCAGTCTCGACTGCGGCTGCCAGCCGTTGAGGTGAGGCCATCAAGCCCATGCCGAAGACGACGACCGTAAGTATGGACACATATGGTAGTGCCTGTAGTAGCGGCCCGTCCTGCGACTGCTGGCCCTGGACCTTTAGGGTTCCCACATTGGGTTTCATGGTATTTCCCCGGGAAGGCGTGGGTGCCGTATTTGAAGTCTCCTCTTCCAGAACGCCGCCGGTTTGGGCGGCTGGCGTCACCTTGGTGCTGCCGTTCGTCACAAAATCAGGCGTCTCCGCCGCGGTGTCTTCGCTTGGCGCATGCCGCCTGCCCTTGGACACCGACCTGGTTTTCCTTTGGGTCTCTCGCCTCTTCTCATCTTCGTCACGCTGCCGTATTTGGAGTACCATCTCGGCGAGTGTCTTTCGGTCGGCGTCCCGCTCAGCCTCGGCCTTCTCCGCTCGCAATTTGAATGCCTCGAGTTGTTCCTTGAGGCTCGTCATTTCCATCGCCATCGACTCAATCCGCGCCTGGAAGGCTGCGGTGAGTAGCTCGGCCTTGTCTGGTTGTTGGAGAGTGGTGGATCCATCATCATCATCGGGGCTGTCGGGAGCCTTACCGGCTTCGGCAGCCTTAATTTGCTCGCTGGGGGGTTCAAAAGCGCTGTCCAGCTCAGAATGGCCGTTGACTGACGGTGGCGCTTCGGCGGAACCGTTCATATTGGCGTGGCTCGTCTCCTCCATCTTCTGCATCATGTCCTCCGCGTGTAACCGGGCCTCCCGTTCCTTGGTCAACATCTCTTCGAGATCCCGCACCCTCGCCGTGTTGCTGTCAAGCTCCTTCTTGGCGTTGTTCAACGCTTCTGTGAGGAGAAGGATCTGGTTGAGGTTGTTGTCCTGCCGGATAGGCGACGTGCTTGCCAGCTTCGGTCGCTCTGTTATGCCTCGTTTCAGCGAGGGCGCGTCCGAAGCTCGGGCAGTGTCCGGTTTTTCTGGGAGTGGCTGGGACGGCGGGGGAGCAGGCGGCTCAGAAAACCGCGTTTTCCCACCGTCGGACCGGAAGGAGATGTTGCCGTTGGGCAGGTGCCCTTTGGGAGGTTCGGGGGCTTCTGTTTTGTCGCTGTTTCTGACGTCTTCTTTCGATAGAAGGGCGCTGATGAATTGGCTTGTCCGGGCCAAATCTTGGTTTTGCAGCCGCGCATTGCGCATCTCGGTCTGCGTTACGGTCAGTACCAGCCAGCCTAGTGGTATAGGGGACACAAACATGAAGTTTCTTGACAATATGCTCTGTCGTTACAGGGTTCTGCCAGAGCTGGCGCTGTTGCGCTAATGTGTTCATCTGGCCTCCCATATTCCCCGGCGCTATGCGATTGTTGGCCGCCGTCCCGGGTTGGCCGCCGGCCCGGCCCCGGAACGGGCGAGACACCCCCTATGGGCAACATCATGGCGCTGTTGGAGGACTCGAGATCCCCAAAGTTCATGTCCAATACGTTGCTGGTCGGAGTAATAAAACCCGCATGCTCAACCTTGGCGGCCACTTTGTGGTGTACCACCGTCTTTTGGTCTTCGCTGACTATGTCGATTCCAAGCTCGAGGTGGTCTTGTGTTTGTAGCTCGTGAGGGTCAGAGTCTCGGTTTTCGGGTGACAGACGAGTGCCGTTCACAAAGGTCCCGTTGGATGACTTGACATCCCGGATCCAGATCTTCCCGTTGGTGTCGGCCCATATTTCAGCGTGCTGCCTCGACAGTACCTTGCTGTCGAAGAAGCCGTTAATTGGGGTTGGCACCGTTTTCGCGTTGGTCTGGCGCCCTATTCGGAGGGTATCGGGAAAGTAAGGAACTGAGATGGTCTTGCGTTCGAAGCTGCCGTTCAGAGAGAGCAGGTAGAGCACTGGCTGCCGCCCCGAGCCCATGCCCTCGGTGCCCGGGCGGCCGAGTCCCGTTTGGCCCCCGAGCTGGATCGGAGTTGACATGACAGATTGTTGCTGGCCCAGCCCGGACGTGCCATTGATCCCGTTCGTCAGCGGCGCACGGCCGGACGTAGCTCTGTGAAGATCGCCTGCCCCGTCGGGTTTCCCATTCGACCACGGGCCTTTGGGGGTCGGTCGCTTGCGGCTTGCAGGATTTGACCAGCCATCTGTGCTGCCCGCCCCTGGCATGGGGACGCCGTTCGGCTGCGAGGCGGGATTTGATGTCACGGTCGAAGTCGACGAGTTCGAGGATGTCGACGAAACGGACGACGACGAACTTGATCGTTGGAGGGGTTTACGCTGCATAAGCATGTTGACTCCTCGGACGTCATCCGACGACGGGTTCATCGAGTTGAGCGTCTGCGCCCCATTAATCCATCCTGGTCGATTCAGATTCGCAAAGCTGGGAGGGTTTGCCACGGCAGTCATGGGGAAGGCGCAGTTGAAAATGGGAGAGGCACTGGGCGGCCGGGACGATGAGGATCGCTGTTCGCAAGGTTAAGCCGGGCCCCAGTGATGGCATGCGTGTCTCGTTTTCGATGGAGGTACCGGGGCAAAGGCAATATTATTATTGCTCTTTTCGAGGTGGACCCCACTAAGGTACTCGTCCAAGTCGGCAAGGAGAGTCGCGGGCGACTGTGTGGAGTTGTCCCAAATATTAGTTCGCACTAACGTCGAGACAGGTGGGCGCAACGAAAACCTGAAATGGCAATTGCCAGAAAGTAGCGCGCCGGGTCGATCGCGGGCTCGGCAAGTTGGAGGTAAATCGGTGGCAAATGGTAGATGAATTGAGTGGAGCAGGCACCGGGCAAAGATCGGTCGATTTTGGTGGTGGCAAGCACGGTCACAGGATGCGACGACACGGAGAAGTGAGGTTGACGAATTTTGATGGATGGCCCCTTAGCCCGGGGCCGTCGAGGCGCTTAGCGAGCGGACCAGAAGGTGGCCTGCGCGCCGTGCCCCTGCTCGAAATCGGCCGCCGCCCACACGGAGTGGCCGTCCCACTGTGAGACTGCCTGGCCCAGCCCACTCCCTCTACTCCCTCACTGCTTCTTTGACTCCTGATTTGCGGGCCAGACCATGAACCACACCAGATCTGTGACAGCATCAACCAACAGCGTCACGCTTTTCCTTTACAACAGCCATTTGCATGGTTATTCTGCGATCCTTAGGAGATGAATATGAATCCACAATCCATTGCCGCTATCATGTCATCTCATATTTTACCGTCTCATCTTTCCCATCCGATCCCATCTTTGGTGTCTCTCTCAATTTTGCCACGTGAGCTTTTAGCCTTCCGGGTACCTTAGCTCCTTGCTTGAGTCAAGACCAGCATGAGCATCCAAAACGGTCCAGCGTGTGGCTCGTGCGCCTCGCTCCAGGCCAATGGTTGACAAAATTCAGCGTCAAAGATAAAGAATCCAGGTCCGGTGATGGGGGTATCGAGCTCCATTTCGTTCAATATTAATTTGGCAATGATTTCAAAGCATCTCGAAGTCAGGTCAGTGAATAATTGCCTAATTCACTATCTTTCAGATATCCATGGTTAGGTACCTGTTAACTGGATAAGTATTTTAAGTATTTATGTAATTACCGAGGAACTTGTAGTTACCC
Organism: Chaetomium globosum CBS 148.51; assembly: GCF_000143365.1. Lineage (NCBI taxonomy): Eukaryota > Fungi > Ascomycota > Sordariomycetes > Sordariales > Chaetomiaceae > Chaetomium > Chaetomium globosum. Next base: position 2,692,860 of record NT_165978.1, read on the forward strand.
ACAATAAACCCCGGAAAGTGTCCCGTGCGAGGGTCGGCTGATGGAGACCTGAGCCCCGACCTGGAGGGGCTCCGTATGATCCGTGCGTTTGAGGACCCTGCTTTGCCCGCGGCAACTTCCCGCTGTTGAAGCTGCATCGCATTGTCACCTTGATTTTTTGGTTCGAGCAACCGACTACGCAACCTCGAGTGTTCCGCTAAAACATCATCCCCGCCGAATTCAACCCACGCAATCTGTAACCACAATGCCTCCTCCTCCTAGCCACCCCGGCGGTGTCGGGCCGTCGAACTTTGACAAGTGTATGTTTAACAGTTGGAAATAAAAGAGGAGGGAACAATGGGACAATGGAGCGAGGGGCCGAGGGGCTGAGGGGCCGAGTGCGCGAGGAAGCGAGAGGGGGAGAATGGGGGTGCTGCAAACAACAGCTAACTCGGTCGCAGTCAAGATGGGTGCTATGATGGGCGGCAGTACGTGTTTCTTCCTTCCTGGGTTACATGATTCCTCAACTGCGCTACCCCGGAAACAGCTGACTGAGAGCTCCACACAGCGGTTGGCACCATCATCGGCTTCATCTTTGGTGCGACCCTCCCCGCGAGCCGTTTTTGAGACAGCCCAGCTGGTCTAACGCCGAGCTTAGGAACCGTCAACATTTTTAGATACGGTGCCGGCCCGAACGGTATCATGAGGACACTGGGCCAGTACATGCTGGGTTCCGGGGCGACATTCGGGTATGGCTGGTCCCTGCAGATCCAAGCAGGCCCTCGAGTGATGGTTCCTAACTTTTCTTCCAGTTTTTTCATGTCCATCGGGAGCGTGATTCGCTCTGACTCCTCGCCCATCATCCAAGAAGCTTATCTTCGCGCCCAGCGGCGACCCATCATCATGGCTTCACACGCCTTCCGCCCCTACCGGTCAGCTCCTCGCAACAACTGATCGATCAACCGCCAAATCTTGGCCCATGCGGAGAGCACACGCCGGCCGCCAGATATGAGCAGTTCAACTGAAGACGATGTAATTGATATGATGTACATACGGTTTGCCCACAGGGCGAAACAGGGCGAAATGGGACGGCGTTTTGGGAGGGGCAGAAAATATTCAACTGCAGCATGTCGTGTTAATACATCATTTGGCCCATCTCCTAGCCCCTTTCAACCGCTACTACCCGGACGTTCCCGACTGCGATGCAGCTTACGTGGAGCCGGGTTCTAGATGCGGTCCCTGTCCATCAGGCCGCATCTTATCCCTCTCGTCAGCAGACGCGCCCACTACCGAGAATCAATTATAGCACTCGCCGGCCAGGGTCTCGCTTTTTAACCACTCGACGCGGTGTTTCTACACTATAAAATACGAAGACGTGGAACCCAGCCTGGCGGCTTCATCCCTGGAAAATGAAATGTTTGACGTGGTACAACAACGCCATGCCTCGGTCTATCTGGACATCCGTGAAGAGATCACCGACAGCTGGGCGATCCTCCACTCATCGAGATTGATGGTTTGAGGCTGGCTCAAGTCCCAAGAATCGGACCAACAATGGGCAACCCCCTAACGCCAATGAGACCAACTTCCGGCGACGTCACCGGAAATTGGCCGCTCAGGCGCTCGTGATATAGCCATAGTAGATGAAGGAGCTTATGGTGGCGTCGGCTTGTTGCAGATGGCATATGCGCCAAGCAGGCCTCACTTCCGGCCTCAAACTAGGACTCACACCGAACGTGCGACCCTCAGCGGCAAAGACTGCATCCATTTCCAGGGGCGCCAGGTTACCCAAACAGATACTCTGGTTCTTTGACTGGAAGGCCGCGGTGCCGGATGAGCCGCCAGGGTCGGTCCGAGGCCCATGACCTAAGAAGCATTTTTCCTCTCCGCCTCGTCACTCGCGTTCTCCTTCCCATTTCGGGTGGTGATACAACATTCTGAGCAGCTGAAATAGCTTACCACGACAGGCGCGATTCAGGGTGCTTCCCAGTTGCAGCCTCCCAAACGGACTAACCGTCGTACAGTCCTCTGCTGCCCCCTTTTCCAGGGAGCGAAGTATTCTTCCTCGATGATGGTGTATCCCAAGCCTGACATTGAGCTCATTCTTCTACACCGAGACCGGTCCCAGATCGGCTTTGTTTCTATCCAACACTGCCGTTTCTCGCGAGGTTTCTTTTGTTTTCTTTATGAACACCATCTCTATAACGATCGACCCGGCGCTCAGGCCTCTCGGGGGGTCTTGCGGTTGAGCGGCTCTGCCATATGCATTATTGGTCTCAGCGATACCAGAGCCACTCGCTGCATCAACGGATCGCCTCGGCGTAGACCGTCGATCCCCCGGACCCCAACGTTAGCCTACTGGTCCCGGGACGCGCCGCCCGGATCTGACCCCTGAGCTTGGCGCTCCCAAGGACCCGCGCCTAGACGTGACGACCGACTGGACGATAACTACGGCCGCCTTCAACATACGCCGTCCGTATGTCTTGGACGCGTCTCTTCGTCGCGGCCGGCGTGGACAGGAAAGGAATATGCCAAAGAGGCTTGCACCAATATGGCAAGAACCGGGAGTCGATCAGCTTGGGGCAGCCCTGTTTGCTAACCATTGACTGTCAGCTCTGCAGTGTTCCGTTCACAACATGTGGCGTCTACAGGGGGGCTTTCCATAACCATCACAAGCATGAATTCTCACCGGGCCCGCTCGCCCCTTTTCTCGCTAACTCTCCCCAGCGAGTTTTTAAATATCCCACTGTATCACCCTAGCCCGAGCGAGTCTTCCCCGTCGTGGGTAGTGGGATCACCGTTCATTTCTCCTCCCCCGCTTGTTGTTGTGGTTTCTGTTATATATCTCGTCTTTCATTTCTTTGCCCATCATGGGCCTACTTCGCGGCCTCATCGAGAGCGTCGTTGACAACGCCCTTACGGTGCTTTATACAGCAACTGCTACTTTGACACAGAGCAATACCAACGGGTGAGACGCGCCCGCCACATTGTGTGGTACCTCACCAGACATCTAACCAGGCACTAGACTTTCACTCCTGGGCACCCTACTAGCCCCCACATTACCACTCTTTCTGACAAACAACCCACTACCCAACGAGTATCCTTGGGGAAAGCTGACCGACTCGGACAACAACCCATACACTGAATATCCCAAAACCGGAGTAGTCAGGCGCTACGAGCTCACTGTGAGCCGTGGGTTTGTCGCTCCGGATGGGTATCTGCGGGATGTTCTTCTTGTCAACGGGGCTTTCCCTGGGCCCCTGATCGAGGCAAACTGGGGCGACACTATTATCGTGAACGTGCACAACAACATCACCGGCCCGGAAGATGGCACAGCGATCCATTGGCACGGCTTTCTGCAGCACGAAACACCCTGGGAAGACGGCGCCCCGGGTATCTCACAGTGTCCCATTCCGCCGAGGAAAAGCTATAGTTACGAGTTCATTGCTAGCCTATACGGCACGAGCTGGTACCACGCCCACTACTCTGCGCAATTCGCGGGCGGTATCCTTGGTCCCATTGTCGTTCACGGGCCTACGAAAGAGAAGTACGACGTCGATGTCGGCCCCATCTTGCTCAGTGGTGAGTTTGTTAACCCAAGGCCACGCGGCGGGCGTCAGGGGCTGACATTGTGTAGATTGGTATCACAGGGAGTACTCGGACATCATCGAGGAAATGCTGGCTCCCAATGGCAGCCCCAAAGTGACCTCCGACAACAACCTGATCAACGGCAAGATGAACTTCGACTGTTCGACCGTAGCCCCAGGTGATAAAACACCATGCGCCAATAACGCCGGCATCTCCAAGTTCAAGTTCCAAACGGGCAAACGACACAAGTTGCGTCTAGTCAACACCGGTGGCGACGGTGTCCAGCGCTTCTCCATCGACGAACACGTGCTTACTGTCGTTGCCGAGGACTTCGTGCCAGTCAAGCCATACAACACCTCGGTAGTCACGCTGGGTGTTGGCCAGCGTGCGGATGTCCTCGTCACGGCCAACGTCGGCAAGGCCAACTCGGCCTTCTGGATGCGGTCCAATCTGACCACATGCGCACCAGCGCGGCAGCCCAACGCCGTAGCGGCGGTCTACTACGACCAGGCCGACACCTCCACAACGCCGTCCAGCAAGGCCTGGGACATCCCGAACCCTGACCTCTGCGCCAACGAGGACCTCCACATCACCGAACCGCTGTACCCGATCCCGCTGCCGGAGCCCACGCTCACGCAGAACATGGACATCGAGCTCTACAAGAACGCGTCCAACGTGACGCTGTGGAAGTTCAACGGCGTGTCGATGCGCACCGACTACAACAGCCCGGTCATCTTGCTCGCCAACGACGGCAACTTCACCTACCCGGCCCAGTGGAACGTCGTCAACTACCACAAGCACACGTCCATCCGCATCATCGTCAACAACAAGGGCCCCGTTGCGTGCGTTTCCACTCCCCCAAGCCCTGCCCATGCTTTGGTGCACGGAATACTAATACAGTCTCGCAGTCATCCCATGCATCTCCACGGCCACAACTTCTTCATCCTGCACGAAGGGCCGGGCGATTGGGACGGCACCATCGTCCGCCCGTCAAACCCGCATCGTAGAGATGTCCACCTAGTGCGTGGCAACGGCCATCTCGTGATCCAGTTCGACGGCGCACCAGGTATGTTCTTCCGGTCCCCCTTTCTCCTATTCCATCCACCCCCCGCCCCCCACCGTCTCAGCACCGGTGTGGGGATGTGCGATATTAATGAAGAATGTACTGACAAAAATGGCAGGCGTCTGGGCATTCCACTGCCACATCGCCTGGCACGCATCCGGCGGCTTTCTCGCGTCGCTGATCATTGAGCCCGAGAAGGTCGAGCGCATGCATATTCCCCATGATGTGGAGAAGAATTGCCGGGCGTGGGATATGTGGTCTAAGTATAACGTTGTTGATCAGATCGACAGCGGGACATAACGCCGGACGGGGTGATGACGGGGAGGCAGCGAGAAAAAGGGAAGTGGGGAGGGAAAATGGGATAAGTAATAATTATTGACTTTGAAGTTGTTTGGAGATGTCGAGGAGAGTGAGCATACTGGTAATTGAGATTGCGTTTGTTGGAGGACTTAATGGGATATAAAAGACGGACTGTATAGACGAGCATAGCATTCCAACAATTGGTAATTGCCTGTTTCATTTCTTTCTGTTGCCTGCAACAAGCGATTTCCGAGGACGGCTCAACCAGATAACAGAGCACTCCCAGAAATAGGGGCCGTGTATCTACCAAACAACCCCCCCGATTTAGGCCATTCCTGCAATCCCAAACCCGCCAGCCCCAAAGCTGCCCTCTAAATCCAAATCTATCCCTTTAAACCCATCCTCCACGGCCCATGACCGGCCTTTCTCCGGTGTGTACAAAGCCTCACAGGCACGGCCAACAACAAGCAACCCAGGTGGCCTACTCCCCTCCTGCTCAATGGCCTCGGCCACAAACCTCAGCGTCGTCCTGATGACCCGCTGATCTGGGCAACTCGCCCGTTCGATAACCGCACAGGGGGTGTTGAACGGCCAGAGCGCCCTCTTCCGTCCTTGCCGCTCTGGTGACTCTGTCTGCCCCTCCTGGCCAACTCCCTGTTCTTCCTCGGTATAATCCGTCAACTCCTCCACCAACCCGCCAATCCGATGCAACGCCATCAAAAACACCACCGTCCTGCTCTCCACGAACTCGGGCGGCTGCGGTGCCTTGCCCTTCTTGCCCGTGCCCGTGCACACCAGGACCTGGTCCGCCACGTCCCGCTGCGTGGGCGGGATCCCGGCGAACAGCGGTGCGCTGAGGCTGCTGGTGATGCCGGGGAGGACAACCACGCGGTCGCCCAAGCCATGCTGGCGGAAGAAGGCGAGCTCCTCCCCACCGCGGCCGTAGATGTACGGGTCGCCCTGCTTGAGACGCAGCACCGTCTTCCCGGCGCGCACCCCGTCAAGCGCCTGCTCGAGGAACTCCTCCTGTGCGCGGTCCGCGTTGCCGGGGAACTTGCGCGCGATGGACACGGGCGTGCGGCGCGGGATGAGATCCAGCACGCCCGCAGGGACGAGCTTGTCGGCCAGGATAATGTCGGCGGCGTGGATCGCCTTGTACGTCGCACGGGTGAGCAGGTCCGGGTGGCCGGGTCCGCTGCCCGCGAGAATGACGCGCCCAACCGGCACCCTCGCACCATCCAGCCTCACAGGCCCTTCCCCCGTCGCCCCCGGACCGCCAGGGTACGACTTCAAAATGCTCTCCACATCCTCATCACTAACCTCGGCCAACCGCCTCAACGGCCAGTACTCACACATCTGCGTCAGCCACCGCATCCTCCTCGTCCGCGCAGCCTCCGCATCCCCCTCCAGAACCAGCTTATTCAACTCGGCCGGCTGATCCACCGAGTCATCACTCCCATCATCGACCACCACCAACCCCCCTTTCCCCATCCCCAGCCCCCCCTTTCACCACCACCCCCCCCTTCCCCACCAATGGCCCCTCCCCCCTCTGCTCGCCCACCAACCGCCTCCTCAACCCCCCCAACCTCTCCACCGCATCCCCCAACCCCACCGGCAACCCCGCCGCCACCTCGCGCCGTATGCGCCCCGCCAGCTTGCACCCGCGCCCGCTGGTGGTAACCCCGATCTGCAGCGGCCCGTCGACGTGCACGCTCAGCAGGCTGAAGGAGCAGAGGGTGGGTGCGTCGAGGGCGTTGAGGGGGATGCGGTTGCGGGCGCAGAGGGCGGCGATTTGGGAGGCGGGGGTTGTGCTGGTGGCGGATGGGGTTGTTGTGGGGGAGGGAGGGGTGGTGATGAAGACGGCGTCGACGATGTGGTCGACTTCGGGGCGGCCGTGCGTGAAGAGGTCGGCGGGTTGGAAGGCGCGTGGGATGTGGGTGAGGGCGCCGGAGGTTATGAGGGTTGTTAGGCTGTAGTGGAGATGTTGGGGTTGGGGTTGTTGGAGTTGTTGTGGCTGCTCCTCGTTTTCTTCTGGGGAGGTTGGGATAGAGGATGGTAAAGGGGAGATGAGAATTGGTTTTGCGCCCGCTGCGATGGAAGAGGAAGCGCGTGCTGCGGCGAGAGGATTCGAGCCGATGATGAGGTGGACATGGCCTACACAGTGCTGGGCTGTCAGGAGTGGCCGAGGTGGCATCGTGTGTGGTTGTGATGATGGAGACGCCATTGTCTTTGTAAATGGTGGTTGTGGCGAAACTAGAGTTGAGGATATATTGCCCACTAGGTCACCTCGCCTTTCAAAGAACGGATGAGGTGGAGAGGGACTGAGTGCCTGCAGTTAAAGATGAAGGAGGGCACACATGAGACGATGGGCGCTGAGATGAGAAATTTGGATTTGAAAGAGATGAAGAGATGATGAATAATCTATATACCTCTCACCCATGACTTTCCCAAAAACCCCAAGAACACGATATCCACATCTCCGCTGGTGACTCTTTTTTCCCGCGTGGTGGCATGTTCAAGTTTATCAAAACTCAAAGTTTCAACACGGAAACAGGGGCATTCGAACCAACCAGAGGCGGCCATTTTCCACTTACACCAAATTCTTTCTCAGCACAGTTAGCGCCCGCTGACGCCATTTCACGGGGTCCGATTGCGGCTTATCAGCTAATCGCCACCCCACCCTGCCTCGAGGGAGATCTGAGGATCGGGATTCCGCGGGGTTAATTCGCAAGCCCGGAGATCCTAAACCAGATCTGCCCGGGAACGAATGGTTAGCCAACGGCTTATCAAGATTGCAGTATGTTGTGTTTTATGCTTCTCCGGGCTCAGGTTTCTCAACGTATGGTCGATTTTGTCTCTGGGTTGCATACATGTAGATCAATACCTAGGTAGTTAAGTTGTATCAACCGTTCCTCGTGGGCAAAGCCACTTCAACAATAAAACAGCACTTGCATGCTCTTTCCCATGTCAACGTCAACTCTTCCGAGATACAAGACAAAGATAAAAATTTGATTCCCGTCATGATTCTTGACTCCTGCTAGTTCTGAATAGAGGACAGTAAAAGATAACAGAACGCCACCGCGACAGGGTAAGTCGTCGAAATTAAAACTCTTTTACAACAAAACTAAGGACGCAAGCCGCCAACGGTCCCTCCCATTGCAGTCGCAGTCCGCAACCGCCCAGACGCTAGCCCCCCTTCCCATGGCCAACTGCCCGTCCCGTCTGCGCCTAATCGATGATCAACAGTCTCAAAATAACAGAACCACATTGGTACGGCGCTCCCTCAAAACATCCTGCAGCCGCATAGGCGGCGCAGGAAATTGCATCAACAGCAGACTCGTGTTCCGTGCCGCATTGGGGGCAAAGCTGTGAGAGGGCCGCCACGAAGAAAAGTCGGTCAAAATATGTACAGCTTAGGACCGCGTAATGGTAGCCCAAATCGTCCCGTAAAGGTCACGAAAAAAAAAAAAAAAAAAACCTTAGAAAGGTGACGTCAAAAGTGAATTCGGCGAAAAGGGATGCCGCGGGGCTGTGGTGCCCGGTATTGGTTGGTGACGCCGACGAGTTAGGTAGCTAGGCTTAAAAGCAGGCACCATCTGTCGGCGGGTCCGTGTCCGTATGGCGTCCGAAGGCGGTTCAGACGAGGGTATCGAAAATCATCAGAACCTGTCTCGCCGCCTACATGATGACGCACTTGGAATCATCGCGCTCCTTCCTCACTGAAAGGGCAACACGGGCAGCTTCCGTGAAGGCCTCGTTGACTCCCCGATTCCGCATGGCCGAGCACTCGAGGTACCGGAGCGCGTGGATACGGCGGGCCACTTCGAGCCCTTGGTCGTAGCTGATCATCGGCTTCTTCTCCCGGGGGTTAGCTTCCTCGTTGGCGCCCTCCTCCTCGTCCGCCGCCTCGCGCAGGTCGCACTTGAGCGCTACCAGAACGAGCTTAACGCCTGGGCAGTTGTCGGCGATCTCGCCCACCCATTTGCTCTCGACGTTCTCGAGTGAGTCTTTGCTGTCCACCGAGTAGCAAAGCATGATTAGGTCGGTATCGTCTACGTCCTATCAGTTTACCTGCCAGAGTGGTGACCGGAAAGGGTATGGGAGGGCTCACCATATGACAAACTCCGTAACCTGTCGAACTCTTCTTGCCCGGCCGTATCCCATAGTGACAACTCGATATGAACACTGTCGACGAAGATGTCTGTGTAAACGAGTGAGTCGGCCGCAATCACACTGATAATTGGACCCCGCAAGGTAGGACACACCGTGAACATAGTTCTCAAATACTGTCGGTTCGTAGACAGTGGGGAAATAGCTGGGTAGTGTTAAGCAAGGAACAATCGAGGACTGCGTCATTGCATCGAACTCACCCTCGTGTGAAGACGTTCAGCAATGAGGTTTTCCCGCACGCACCGTCGCCTCTAGGCCAGGGCATGCCGTGTTAGCTCATTGTCTAGCGCACAAAGCATCCCCGCACTCCCCATCCCAAACAGCAACCGATCGATCAGGGAAACTCACAGCAAGACAAGCTTGCGCTGAACAGTTTTAGAACCCCCGATACCACAAGGCATTGTTGCGAGTTGTGCGAGATGTGAGGCTATAACGGTGTTCGGTGGTTGCAGTTGTGGCGATCAAGTGATGGCAATTAGGGAAGCGATTCTCAGTTCTGTTCGTTTCGAACTTGGGTAGATTTGGATTCGGATTGAAGGCGTGAATCGCGGGGTTCGGTCGGTGGAAGGTGGAAAAAAGATAGGTAAAGTCTTTAGCGAGCGAGGTTGTGACGAGGCGGCGTCAGGAACCGCAAGGCAATGACGGAGGGACTGATTGCGCAGGTAGTAATCGCAAGTCCAGCCTCAGATTCAACGTAAGCACGGTCCAGAACTGGGCGTGGGATTCATCCAGAAGGAGCAGGCGCCGAGAAAGTAGAAGGGCTTCAGGCTGCCGTAGAAAAAAAGGGAATGTGTGGCACAAGAATGCGCGATTCCTGTAAATGGGCAAGTCAAACGAACGAGCGAAAGGACGAAAGGGAGAGAACCGAATCTGGCGAAATTGAAGCCGGAGATGAAGTCAGCAAGGTTCGAGCGCGCCAGTGACGCTGGGACTGGCATCGAACAGGGGTTGACAGGCCCGACTCTTGAGCCAGCCGGGTGTCGCCTGCAAGGATTGGTGGTTTTTTGGGGCTGGGACAGGTTCACAGCCGCTCGAGAAGAAATGGGGAAGTGACAGTGGGGCGTTTCTGCAAGTCAAGGGGGACGGACGGCCCACCACCATCTTCTGCATCCTGCGTATCGGTAATACAGCAGCGAAACCATGACTATGTTTCTTTCGTACGAAGGTTATCGAGGTAAGGTATTTCTTATTTTCTCAAATCAGGGGCGGGAGGACCTGTCATACCATGCATGGCATTGAGGTAAATTCATGTTATAGTATTTATATACACTTCCTTGCTATTAATTACGTCTGGGTAAACTATGTATGTATCTCGTTTCAATAAAGACACCTCGACACCCACTTCACTGAGCCAAGACCATGTTGGTAATGCACAACCGAATGCGACACTCTCCTCCCCAGCCCACTGCCAAGTTTTCGATTCAAGATCGAGCTCGCTGTTGATCTGCACTGCACAACGGGTGATCAGGCTTCCCAGCGTTCCGGATTCAAGGCTAGCAAGCTAGCGCGTGTCGAAACGGCAGGATACAGCGATACGCTCTCACTCCCGGTTTTTTACGGCAGAGACCATTAACACCCGGGAATAAGGTTGCGTAGTACGTACGTACAGGTTCTGCGATCGAGAAACCCGAAACCCAGGCCGAGTTGGCATCCGCGCCACAGCTCGTATCTGTCGAGATGAGACCATCCGTCTTATCTCAAGCCCCCGTCCCAACCCTACCGCCTGCCCACGCGATCTGCCACCTTCAACTCAGTCGCCCTGCTGTGGAGCTGGTTCATGAAACCCGCGTCGCCGCCAAACCGCTTGTTGCGCTGCCGCACTTGGTCGTCCTTCTCCTGCGCTGCACGCTCCTGCTCCGCCAGAAGGGCTAACCGATGCTCGCGGTCCTTGTCGAGGTCTGTGGCGGCTTCCTGCATGGCCGCGAGCTTACGCGCACGCTCCTCCTCGACCGCCTTGTCGTTGTTCGAATCGCGGGTCTGCGGAGGACGGTCGCCTTGTCTTGGGGGAGCGCGGTCGCGACGGTGGTCGTGGTTCCGGCGTGAGTTGTGAGAGCGGTATCCGTCGGCGTCTTCGTTACGTCTTCGTGGTGATCTAGGTCGCTCTGACGATTGGTCTCTTCTTCTTCGATCGTCGCCATCTGGGGAGTACTCCCTCCGACGCGGTGCCGGGGATGGCGACCGGGATTCTACCCTAAATCGACCATCCCTATTCCCATCTTCCCGGCTCCTACTCCGTCTATCCCTCCTATCCCGGCTGCTTCTTCGATCCCGATCCCGATCACCACGCCTGTCTCGTCTTTCTCTCCTATCCCGCGAGTCCGCGGATACCGACCTGTCCCGCCTCCTGTCGCGCGAGTCTCTCCTCCTCCTCTTCCGGTCCTCTTCCCCTGAACCGTATCCCCTCGGGCTCCGTGAACGGTCTCTCGAGTCGGACCTACGCCGGCGAGAATGCCTCTCTTCGTCTCGGTCATCGTGATGACGGCGCGATCGGTGTGAGTGGCGGTGCTTGTGCCGTCTCTCTTCTTTGCGCTTGGCCTTATCCTGTGAGTCGTCGATCCCCATCGATGCCAGTAGTTGCCGCCTCCGGATCGGGTCGTTCATCATTGCCTCGTACGCCTGCTGCTCCTGTCGCTTGATCGCGAGCAAGGGATCCTCCCTAATCTTCGTCGCTACGTCCCGGGGATTGGCGAGGGCGCCAATCGGCGCCGCTTCGAGTGCATCCTGGCTCGGCTGCTTCTGTAACTTCTTGATGTCGTTGTCCTGGAGGAGCTTGTCGATTCGGCGTTTGCCAAGTAGGTAGGATTCGTTCTCGGCCGCGTCGCCCGCTTGGCCGTCGGTAGGGCCAGAGTACATCCATTCCACCCGTTGCAATCTGGGCTTCCCGCCCGCGGCTTCGAGCGCCTTTTGAATTTCCTCCTTCTTTCGCTCCTCCTCAATTTCCTGAAGACGCTGCTGTAGCTTCTTGCGTTCGGCGATTGCCTCGGCCTCGGCCTTGTGTGTTGCCGCGACATTCCCCGATCGTTGGGGATGCCAACTCTTCTTCATGTTCAAGTCGCCGGAACCCATCTTGGCGGTGTTGGTGCTGCCGGTGCAGCGCGAGTTTCAGCGAGATGACGGAGGGTGTTCGAGCAGCAGGTATTCTGATAGCCTTGTCAGCGCGTATGAACTTGGGGTGAGTTTTGTGCGCTCCGGGTTTTTTTTGTTGCGTTGGTTTGTTGATACGCGAGAGTCCATTGCGTCTACGACGAGAGTGGCGACCAGGACCCTGATGACCAAATTTTGGGTGGCTTAGCTGCAGGGGTCAGTCATTGTTCCAGTAACCACCTGCTTACTGCATAACCACTTATACGAGCATTTGGGACAGTCTGCAAGTGACGATATGAACGCCAAATAGACAGCCTAGCCGTGGGAAAATACCAAGTCAATTACCTATTTAAGGCGCTTCTTATGAGCAATTTTACACAGGATACACAGCATAGAAACGTTCAACATACAAATGCATTTACCGGGCTATATTCCCTGTCTCTTTCATCAGCATGAGAGCTGCGGCCAATCGATAAGAACCACCCCACACAGCTCCAGGCATCTTGGCTCTCAGCCTTATCACTGTATGCCTGCCTGGATACCCCTCCGCGACTCCAACAAACAAATCACAAGCAGCATCTGCAACTTACGATATCACCCAATTTCTTCAATACGCACGCCGCCGCAAGTTCATAGCTCGTTCTAGCGATCATGTCTGACGACGACTTTATGCAAGCCTCCGATGAGGAGTACGACTTTGAATACGAAGACGAAGAGGAAGAGGACAGCGGTGACGTCGACATCGAGAACAAGTACTACAATGCGAAGCAGACAAAAACCTCCGACCCGGAAGATGCTGTAGAGGAATTTTTAGGCATACCGGCATTGGAACCGGAAAAGGGCGAATGGGGTTTCAAGGCCCTCAAACAAGCCATCAAACTTGAGTTCAAGTTGCAGCGGTACGAGAAGGTCGGTAGACACGGGAAAGCCGAATTCCAACCTGAGATCTAACCAGTTACAGGCTACCGAGCACTACAAGGAGCTCCTCACCTACGTAAAGGCTGCCGTAACTAGGAACTACTCGGAAAAGTCGATTGACAACATGCTCAACTTCATCGAAAAGGGCGCCGACAACCCGGCAGCAGTGCAGTCCATCGAGCAGTTCTATTCGCTCACCCTACAATGTTTCCAGAGTACCAACAATGAGCGTCTCTGGCTCAAGACCAACATCAAACTAGCCAAACTTCTACTAGACCGCAAAGACTACCATGCCGTCGGGCGGAAGCTCAGGGAGCTCCACAAGGTGTGCAAGAGGCAGGACGGCACCGACGACCCCAGCAAGGGGACCTATTCGCTCGAAATATACGCTCTCGAGATCCAGATGTACTCCGAGACGCGAAACAACAACCAGCTAAAGGCCTTATACCAAAAAGCGCTGAAAGTGCGTTCCGCAGTACCGCACCCCAAGATCCAGGGTGTGATCCGCGAGTGCGGCGGCAAGATGCACATGAGCGAGGAGAACTGGAACTCAGCCCAGATCGACTTCTTCGAGTCCTTCCGGAACTACGACGAAGCCGGCGACCTCCGGCGGATCCAGGTGCTCAAGTACCTGCTCCTCGTCACCATGCTCATGAAGTCGGACATCAACCCGTTCGACAGCCAGGAGACCAAGCCCTACAAAAACGACCCGCGCATCGCGGCCATGACGGAACTCGTCGACGCGTACCAGCGCGACGACATATACAAATACGAAGAGGTGCTACGGAAGAACACGGACCTGCTCGCCGATCCCTTCATCGCCGAGAACATCGACGAGGTGACGCGCAACATGCGCACCAAGGGCGTGCTCAAGCTCATTGCGCCTTACACCCGCATGCGCCTCTCCTGGATCGCCGACCGCCTGCGCATCAGCGAGCCCGAGGCCCAGGACATCGTCAGCTACCTGATCGTGGACGGCCGCGTGCAGGGCCGCATCGACGAGCACGCCGGCACCGTCCACATCGAATCGAAGGGGGATGCTGAGCGCGCCAAGGCGATTGAGGCCATGACGGTGGCTGTCGGGGAGCTGTACGCGGCCATCTTTAGTGACGCCGATGGTTTCCGCCTGGTTGGGGACATGTCTGGCGCTGGGCTTGGTGACCCGATGGGTGACTTTGGTGGTTCGTTTGGATACCCCGATCGGGATAGGGGCCGCGGTGGGAAGGGCGCACGGGGCCTGCGCCGGCCCGGCATGAAGGCTGTGGGGATGGGAATGCCTTGAGGGGCAGGTTTGGGGCTGGAGCATGCAACCAGCTGGGCTAGCTGGCTGTTGACGAGTATCACGAGCATTTACATGGACACGGGTACGCTGAATGACTGGGCAACAGGATTACAAAACGTGGGCAAGACGGCCCTGGGGTAGCCCAGAACAGTGGGTTCCTAGCTTGATGAACTACACGGCACCTTGGAGACTGAGAAGGCGCCGGTGACTATAAAGACCGTACCCACGAGACGTGTCTGGATTGTGAGAACACATACAACTCAAATCGGCTCTGGCAGTGCTAATCTCGATGGAGCTACTTGTCTGAGTACGACTTCCTACGACAAACAAGGGGTTCGTCTTCAACGACTCGCTTCTATCCGCGTCTACCAATCAATGACTTGATACTCCCAAGCAGTCTTCCGCACTGAACCTAGACGAACGGGATCAACTCCCCCGTTGGTGGATTTCACTTGGTCAACATCTCCTCAGTTACTCTCTGTAGGCGAGCCGTTTTGGACACGTGTAGATACCCGACGCACTGTGGTGGAGTATAGAATATCTTCGCTTGGAGTCGAACGTCGTGCCAGCAACACCCTGTAGCTGCCCGTTCCAATCCACTTTGCGTCCTCCGGTACGAATAGTCTTGTTGTTCGTTCTTGCTGCTGCAGGGAGGCTGGAGGCAAATCCCTCAATGAAACGTCGCTGAACGGAATGCCCCGCGCCTTGCCGCTGTCGTAACAGAATAAGTGGTCCCGCCGAACGTAACGACCAGGGGTGTGTTTGGGCAATGTTGATTGATGATCCATCTACGCTCTCCACTCTGCCCGTCCTTGATTGAACGTCTGGCTGTTTGCCGTGGTGGTCATTGATATCTCCGGCGGTCCAGGCTCTTAATGAGCCTACGTAATATGTATGTACATACAACGGAAGAAAACGCGCGAGGGGGGCGGTGAGCCTGTCTCGGTTGCGGCCTCGAACCACGCCAGGGCAAACCGATTATGCACATCCCGGCCGAGGTAGCATGGCAGATACGACTCCACAGAAAAACACTCTTACCATAATAGTGTAGCTTGATCAACATTGACGGAAACAAAACTCTTGAGCCCACACACCGATCGCTCGCGATTTCGAGAGCGGGCGAGAGGGGGGCACGCTACCAAATCAGAACCGGTGCTTTCTCGAACTTGTGAGACACGGAGCACAGGATCAGTGGCGCCGGCTGGGCCGAGACGGGAACACGCAGCTGCCGTGACGAAACAGGCCGTGGCTGCAGCTGGCTTTCGGGACGCCGTCGGCAGCGCACATGGGATGCGAAGACACAAATGATGGGACTCTTGCCACCCTTGTCACGCAAAGAACGGCATGGGCACCCAGCTGAAGGGGGCGGCAACGCGCAGATCGGATTCTCTTGACCGGTGGGCGGAGAGAGGGCATTACGGCCAACGCCGCCGAGATGGGTAGGAGAGACCGAGCTCGCGATCCGGTCGTCACGGAGGAGCCTGATGCTTTGATCCTGCTCGGTCCGGACATGGGCATAAGCCGTTCGGTTCCCTACCTCTTTGGATGGCGTTGCGGCACTGGTTGCATGGAAGGGGCTGGGTGTCCTATTTCGAGCACCCTCCCCACGCCCGTCTTGCAGGATAAGCCCCTCGAGGTTAACATGTTGGTGGTAGAAGGTCGGTTACGCTGTTTCAGGTTATTTCTCTGTTGTCTCCGACACGCAAAAAAACAAAGCTCTGGACTGTTGCGAGCAAACGGGAATTATGAGATAGATCAGCCAACAAAACATGAAGAAAGAGATCGGGGTTGTCCCCGGAATCGGGCCCCCATACAGGGGACTCCTCTCAATGCCGGGCCAGCTCTCTCCTCATTGATGTTTGCCAAGAACGCATAATGTCAGGCAAGGACGTTTGGAAGGATACCTACCGATGGACCCGGTATACTGATGTGATGATCGTCTCAGAAAAGATGCACGGTAGTTACCGCGATAAGGTGCTGGGGTGGTTTGTGACGACACGGGAAGCCAAAGGGGCCCCGGAAGCGAGAGTCCTGCATATCGTGGGCAGCTGCCCGCAGCACGATGACGGGTTTGGGTGGGCGGGGACGGGTAAACTCCTGAGCTTGGGCGGAAAAGCCAATGGTGTTTTCCCCCACCAGCGATCGGAGGGGAGGGTAGGACGAGATGAGCTGTGGGGTTGTTGGAGGTTGGTTGCCGGAGCGCGGGAGGGAGCACCTCAATTCCAGCGACCTCGGGCCCTGTTCAACGAGTCGCAATCCCGTCGAATTTAGTGTAGTTTATGCAGGATATTATGCGGAGGCGGGTCTCGAACGTGCCCGCAACCTCGACTCGAAGCAAAGCGGCGTTGCGAGAGCAGCTCCAAACAAGTTGGAGATTGGCAACGTTGGAGTGCCGGCACTTGCCCGACGAGGGGGTAGGTAGGGGGGAGGGGGGGAAAGCAAGGAAACCTGGAAGAACCAAAGAGCTGGAAGTTGATTCTGCTTGGGGTGGACCTGCTGGCTTCGTGGGCAGGGAATACCCCAGAAGCAGGGAAGGCACTACCGGCATCCACCGAAATCAACACCCCACGGGGTTGACAGCCCTACATAATAAGCACCCACTATGGGTTTAGCGTTTGAACCCCAGGAAATGACGCTCTGTGGCATCAACACCCATCCATCCAATGTTGAAGCTTCAAGTTTCTTTTCCTTGCAACCTTGGGACGGCGCCAAACGCCACATTACTGGTTTTCCAGGTTCTTAGACGTCTGGAACGGCGTGGTGCAATGGGGACGATGCCCGGGCGAAACATGATTAACGCTATCCGGGTAAGCATTCTTTTTGAAAGAGCGGCTTGTTGACGGCTGCCGCTGCCGGAGGAGATTCCAGGTTCCTCCCCTCCTTGTCTCCTGGTACGCCTAGCTGGTCCCGTCGATGTCGGCCTGGCGATAGGCGACGCGCACTTCTCCACAACTCTTGATGTTGCATCAGGGAAACGCAAGCTGTGACCACTGGCATAATGAGGTGCATTGGCCCGCCGCAGGACGCCCCCCTCCCCGCTCCCGTTATGCAAGTTTTTGGTGCTCGCCGAAACTCACACGGGCACGCCAATCATCCTCCACGCTAGTAACAGACTTGCAAACCATGGCTTTGCTGAGCACCACCCATCCCCATCATGAACACGAATCGGATGCCACAACCGAACGGGTATCCATGCCATTCGGGCAACCTGGGCCCCGCGGTCTGCCCAGCACTCTCTCCTCTTTGGTGCCGGCGATGCTCATCGAGCCCCACTGGTGCCCCGTTGTGCTTGGAACAACGGCAGGGCAGCTGGTTATGGCGGCCGTCGTCGAGCATGATGGTTGATATTGGTGCTTCTGTGTCACATCTCACCCGACGAGTCCGGCACGGGGTTGCGGCGATGGGAGCAAACACGACGGCGGCGGATTGGTTCCCATGCAAGCCACCCAGGGTCAGAGCGGAGACGCTGCTGTGCATGTTTCCCCTCTCCGACGGCACGATATCATTGTTGAGACGGTCAATCAGACGCCTCAGGGACTCGCTCGCCTTGGGAAGCTGCGGTGGCATCGCGCCGTGTACCTCTACTTGTACATACATATCGTACACCCCGTGGACGTGCGCGACGATCGTCCGGTCCTGACCGGAGGCGTTTTAGTGCATAGGCACGGCAGGCTAACTTTTGACATGGAAACATCGGACAGAACCGAGAAACCCACCACAGAACCAAATTTAGCGATGAGCCAACCACATTCCGGCGTGGCAGGTCGTCGAGAGCGTGGGCAGCCCCCTTCAGACCGGACCCCACACGAGCGACCCATGAGCTTGGGACGGCCCAAAGCCAATCAACCAAGCCTCATTCATGGTTGTGCATCCTTCTTCGAGGAGCGAGGGAATCCGCCCACAAATCCCTCGCTTCCCAACTGCGACATCAAGCTCGAGCTGCACTGCTAACTAGTGAGCGGCCTCGCTTCATCCAAAGCGACCATGGACGTCTGTATTCCGTCTTGGCACTGTCACATTCTCTCGGCCGTTGAAACAAGTCAGCCCTCAGCATGGGAGCCGGCCCATGCCTCGGTTCGGTATGGTGGTATATCATCGCAAGTCTAGCTCAGTAATCGTGGATGGAACAGATCGACGTCGCTCCGAGCCATCGAACAGGATAACGAGGGTCGCATTATCCATGACACACAGCCTGCCCATGGGGGAGAAGAGGGGAGGCCGCGCAACCACAGACTGCAGCGTGTTGCTGCGCAGGGTGCATGTATGTACCCCAGATGGCGTGGTCACTCGCAGTTTCTGACCCAAAAGTACCACCAGCTCCGGTATAGATAGTCTTTTACGGTTTACCCCCTTCCTGACGTATATCAGAGGTGGCAGGGCATCCTGAGCTTCGGGACGAAGGATGTGATGGTACCGAGCCCAAGCATCCGAGAGGCGCTGGTGCGGGCTATACATAGGTAGTTAATGGTGTGCCGGGTATCACTCACATAACTGGATAACTGGTCCGGTGCCGGGGTTGCTCCTGACCTTTACTTCCTCTCGGCGAGCCTGTCAACCTGATCATCACACCAAGGCCTGGGATTTAGAAGGGAGTTCGAGGGTCGGCCTGGGACAGCGTCGCGGCACATACCTGGCTATCAATAACTACACCGGGCGCTAGGCCTGACCTAGACGAGCTCCGTTGGGAGGCCGGCACTGAACGTCCGTCAGTGGCCACGCCGGGGCTCTCGCAACTTCTCGGACGATCGGGGTCCGCAAAAGACCCGCCGAAGCGGCACAACCCGTTGTTGAAGGACGCCATGGTCGGATGGACAGTCATGATGTCTAGGCTCAGATCCACTGTCCTCGACGGCTGTTCTCTGGGCATCACATCATCACATCCGCCTGCATGCTTCATACGATTTATTCATCCTCACCACGTTGTTGAATGACTGACCAATTCGGGGCCGTCGGGTCCAGCAAGCCTCCTCGTGGTGCAGGGGGGGGGGGGTTGGTTTGCGGGAGCTGCAGTCAGACCAACAGCTGTTGGGGCGGCGCTCGTCTCTGTGTTCACACCTTCATTCGCGAACCCCTCCCCTGTTGCTCCCCCAGAAAATGGAGACCTGTGGTGTGCTCTGCGGGACCCGGCAGACGGCGCTAGTACCATCCTCCTTTGGCACATTTTCTCGTTCCCACACACGGGTGGGGAGCGTCAAATAAGAGCGGGAGATGCCACGGGACCACCTCGATGCCGGTGGGGGTTCGATGGAGTGCTCATGGTCAAGATACGGCGCGGGTTTGCAAAGTAGTGTAGTGTAGAATGTAATCTGTAGCGCGCACTTGTCCAAGTGCTGACGCGGAACATGAAGATTTGGTTGGCAAACGGGACCCCCTGTCTGAAGACCCCAAGCAGGGGTGGGCGGCATGTGGAACTGCCAACGGAGGTTCCTGGAAACGGTCCAGTGGGTCGCCGTCAAGAGGCTGGCCACACCCCTGGAACCCGCAGCGGATGCTCAGGGGGAGCTCCCCAGAGTCAGTGCACCCACAAGAGGTACTTGTACAAGTACCTACCCAGGATCGGGGGCCGGCCGAGGAGTCGAGGTTTGAGGATGACAAGACAGCATCGCATCACAAAATCACGACAGGGACCGCAGTACGACAAGCTCCACCACGCACTCGGCATGAGAACAGGCGCACCGAGAGCTCAGACCGCCAATCCCCTGTCTCACTGCGTTGCCGGTTTCTCATCGTCAACGGCAGAACTCGAGGTTCCTCATTGGATCGAAGGTTGGCGACCTGGGGGGTTGCTGCGTCGTGGTCGGCGGGCCGTGCGTCTGGGACCGGCAGGGGCAGGGAGGGTGAGGCACTAAGGATCAGGGATCCTCTCCGACACTTTTTTTATTTTTTGTTTTTTTGACAGGGAAGTCGAGCGAGCGTTGTGGCATCCGTCTGCAAGCTGAGGTGCCGCAGAGGAACATCGTGGCATCGCAGCCAGTGAGCGACAGCCAGTGAGCGGCAGCCAGTGACAGCTCGGCAGCCACCGCAACAAGAAAGCAGGAAGGCAGGGCCCATACAGGCCCCAACAAACCGCTGCCGCCAATTTATCTGGGCCAGGCTCGACCAAGCACCTGTGGACCAGAAGCGGCAGCAGCAATGCACCAGCATCAGCCTAGCATTCAAAAATGTCCCCACCTGACTGACAGGTTGGAGGCTCGGGTCTGGCCTGCCTCATCCATCCAAGCATTGCTTCCAGGTTGTTTGGTGGGCGGCGGTCGCTAATAACACAAACGTACATAATTATTGTTCCTTCCTTGTCCTATTAGTATCTGGCCGCTTGCTCTCTCTCCTCCCCTTCCTTTATCATCACCGTCCCATGCCCGGCTCTTCGTCTCATCCGTCCCGTCCTTCCGCCCATCCATCCAACCTTCCAATACCCGACAGACATCCATCCCGTTCCATTCTGCGCTTCAAGCTTCGCTGCGTGCGCCCTGCCTGACGTAGTTTGGTCCCGGTCCCGGTTGTGCCTCTCTCCCGATCGGTTTAAATCGATCGTTTGGTTGTCTCCTTGCCATTTACCATTTACCATTTACCCAACCGCAACATTATTTGTTTACTCGTTTATTTTGGGCTGTGCCGTCCAGCGGTTACTCTTTGTGGTCCCCCGGCCGGTTAGGGACATACAAACTTCGGTACAGTACATACAGCCGACGCAGCCGACACAGCTGGCGCTACCAAATCTCCACTTCGGCTTCCCGGAGCCAACGCGCGCGCAACAGGCAGATAAAAAAAAGAGAGACCTCTCCCTTCCCGTCTGCATATTTTGTTGGTGTTTGGCTGCTTGTTTCTTGTTTGGTGTTGCTGCTTGTCTCCAACTCCAACTCCAACCGCAGCCGCAACTGCAAACTGCTGCTAGTTTCGGTGCACACATGCTCCTAGCACGACGACTCCACACGCTGAAGTTCGGCACCTCTCTCGGCTCCGTCCGAACACGCTAAAAAGACCACCGACATTTCCGTGGACGGCTGCTCCGCATCCATCGCACTCCGGCATGTACCAGCCCCAACCTACGGCGTTTCTCCAGGTGTCGACCGGGTATGCTATCCCGCACAGCCTCCCGGACTACACATTCGACGAAACACCATTGCGTCTGAGCGACGGTCGAGGTTCCGCTGCAGCAGGAGCGGGCAGTAGCGCGACGAGTGCGCTGCTGTACGGGACCTCCCTGTTCAGTGCCAATAGTGCAGGTGTCGGCCCCGCACCCTCCGCGTCTGGTGGCTCCTTCAGCTTCCACTCCACCTCATCTCCATCTTCCACCACCACAGCTGCTGTCGCCGCTTCTTCAACCATCACCGCACCATCTCACCATCGACCTTCACTACCGATCTTGCTCAAGATGGAGCCCAACACCGACGACCTCGTTGCCCAGGAGGCGGCAGCCCGGGAATACCAACCACATCTCGAGGTAAATAAAAAAAAATGCAGTTCTCAAATTCCCAATGCCCCGTCCCGTGTCTGTGTTTTTAGTGGTTCAAGGACCCCGCGCTCACCAAGCCCCGCGCCGCACACACAGGGACCACTCGTCGGCAAGAAGACACCTAGCTCAGCAATTATGGAGCAATATGCCGACGCCGACGCCATCTACGTGCAGAAGACAATGGTGGGTAATCATCCATTCGGGTGACGATTGCCATTGGCTGTTACTCTTTGCTAACATGGCTCGCAGGCGCTGCCGCAAACATATTCGGACTACCGGCCTATTCAAGGAGACGGGAATTGCGGTTGGCGGGGTAAGTTGGCGCGAGGCCGCTTCACACGGTGCGCATTGGACGTCTGCTAACGTAACGGGCAGCAATTGGCTTCGGCTACTTTGAGACATTGGTCAAGAGCGGCAGCAAGGCCCGCATCGAGGCGGAGAGGCAGAGGTTGGAAGGGCTGAACAGCCTGATCGAGAACGTCGGCGAGTTCTCACCCTATGTGTCTCAGGATTTCGTCGACGAGACCCTGGCCCTCCTCTCGAAAATGGCCGCCCTCGTTGGCCATCGGGAGCAGGCCATGACAGAACTGCGAGAGGCATTCAACACACCCTCCATCTCCGACTCGGTCATGTACCACTTCAGGATGCTGGCAAGCTCGTACCTCAAGGGTCACCGGGAGACCTACAGCGCCTTTGTCACCGGCGGCACGGGTGTCGACGGGTACTGCCTCGAGGTGCTCGAGCGCCACAACGTCGAGATCGATCATCTCGGGCTCATTTTGCTGGCCAACGTGCTTCTCAAAGATGCCGGCTTTGTCCTAGAGGTTGCGTACCTCGATCGGAGTCCCGGGCCCGAAGTCAACACATACCGGATTCCCGAGGAGGCCAATGGCCGTCACCCGTCGGAGTTGGGCCCCATCATCCACCTCTTGTACCGCCCGGACCACTACGACATCCTATACGTCCCCGAGCCGGTCGACTTGCAGGTCCACCGCGTAGCCGGCTTCTCGCAAAGCTACGAGATTGGGAGCGCGCCAATGGCGGTGCACAACTTCAACTCTGTTGATATGCACACGCTGTCCCTCATTCCTGGGTTCGCTAACTCTGCCCCGGGACTGGCGTCCATGCTCGACACCACCCCATCCCCTCTCACCACATACAGCCCGAGCCCGGTGTCCCCGTGGGTATCATCGCCCTACGTAGACGCGATACAACAGGCATCGCCGGCACCGTTGCCGGTACCTACCCCAGTGCCCGCGCCACAGACGCATCCCCTGCGGTTTAGCGAGTACTGCCAGTTGCCCGAATATGTAGGTAACAACACGTGGCGAGAACAGACGTTGCAGACGACGACGTTTAAGAACAGTCACTTTAACGTGGCCCACTACAACAACCCCAATTTCCAACCGGAAGAGTACAAGCCCGGGACGGACGAGAGCGAGACGCCGCCGCGGGCCAGCGGCCGCAAGAGAGGCAGTGTATAGAGCAAGAGGGCTGGCTGTGCCAACCAGGACGCAGAGTGGCGGATGTGAAAGGCAGGGTGGCACGCATCGGAGGATCTAATACCGGGCAGTGAGTGAAGAGGGCCGAAAGTGGCAAACCAAGGAAGCAACACGGGGTATTCTCCGAATTCAACGCTCTTTTTGCGCCTCTTATCTAGTAGCGACAACAGCGGCTTCTCCATCTCGTCCTAGGCATCTCGATTTTAGGTATGGTCGACCTTGGTCGACCAGTTCCGGGAAGAGAAGAAGACAGCGGCCTCCCGAGAGAGGTTCGCCCCTTACGACTACTTAATGAGGATGTCCAGAACCAGGCTGGACATTCGACGCACCGGAGCTCCCTTCGGTCGCGGCATATTCAACGGCATTTCATCGGGTTTCATTTAACGGCGGGCAAACGGGGGTGCCCTGCCGGCTTTCCACATCTCTTGGTTCTTTCTTTTGTTACCAGCTTTCATGGTGCATGGTGTTCCCGGATGGAGAATCACGGATTTGTTTTTCATTTTCATTTCCAGTTTCTTCCCTTCTCCCTGGAGCCTTTCTGAACATGGCATTGGCAAGTGGCTACGAGGTGGGGCCAAAAAGGAGTCGAGGGGCCAAAGAGCCAGGCCGAGGTCGGCAGGTTGCATGGAACAACAGAGCGCGCAGGAGGCCCAAAAATTGGCGAGTCAATAAAAGGCTGGTTGGGGAATCCCTCTATGGTGAGGCGGGAGGGGGGCAAAACGCGCCTAGATGACACTGCAGATTGTATGCATATCGCTGCGGGTCGGTGGCTCTGAGCAACGGACGGGAAAGGTGTTCCGTGGTTCTTCCGTCGCCCGGCTATGGGCGGTTGCCGGCGACGACTTGGGAGGAGCGGTCAACGGCATGCATGTATCAAATGGTTAGTAATTATTGGCTTGGGAAGGTTGTGGGATAGGTTTCAGGGGGTGGTAAGGGACGAATGAATTATTTTGGCCGCTTCGTGCCACTTAAAAACCGGTTCCTGCGCTCTTCGTGTGTGCGTGTGCGTGTGTGTGTGTTCCCATCGATCCCGGACTCGAATATTTTGCCACGAGGGAATGAAGCCAAGCCGACGGCTTCCGAGGGCAGGCCGCGATGGTTTTGACAGATCTGGTATCTTTTCTGTAATGGGACGAACAATCCTGGCTTTAGCCCAAGCGGGTCTTCTCAAAGCAGACATTCACTGCGCTTGGGGATTCACAATAAAGCTGCTGCCTCGTAGTAATCTTAGACGAGAACTCAACTCTGCCAGAGAGGGACGACGGAGAGTACACGCAGTACTCCGTACATACAATACGTATGTACAATACAGCGTCCGTCGAGGGTGCCGATGGTCGTCCAACTCGCCACAATGTTGATATTTGTTTTCTTACTCTTTCTCTCGCCCCTAACCAATGACCAGATGATCCGAACCTCTGGGTCTCCGAGACAGCGCACACCACACACCACATCCACACCCACACCCACACCCATTCCCAATCCCACCACTCCCATTCGCAATCCTCCTCCCCTAACACACCTCGCAACGCCACCATTCCCACTAGCGTGCTCCCGCGCCCTTTTTTTTTTTTTTTCCTTTGCTTCTCACGTTCCGTCATGGACGGGGGTGAGGGGAGGGAGCGGAACTTTTGAAGGAGCCAAAGAAATACTTCCTTCGTAAAGGAGGGGTGGGATTTCGAACAAGCCAGTGACAAGGCAGGGCCTTGTTCTCCCGCCACTCGAGCCCATGCAAGCTTAGCTGAAGCGGCCGCTGCCATGCGTCGGCTGAAACAGCAGTGAACCATGGTGCGGTGCTGGGTGGTGTCAAACCACCGTCGCGCATTTTGGGGAGAGGTGGAAGAAAAACTCGCCGTCGGAGGTGTGTTCGGACGCAAACCGGGGGGTCGGGTCGTGTTCTTTGTCTGCCCCCCCCTGGCACTTTTCCCTCCTCCCCCTGGGCGGTCGGTGGGAAAGAATCAGCTCTTGGCTACCTTAGCCTTGGTGGTCTGTCAGTCAGCGACATCGGGGTTGTTGCCTTCCCTGGAGTCTGGGCTGGCTGTGGGCGGTTGGTTGTGGGCTGGGCTGGACCGGGCTGGACTCTGCTCGCGTATCGTGATTGTGACGGGACTGCAAGCCGTCGGCGTCGGCCTTCCTGAGTCGTGGGTCGCTGGCTGTCGGCTGGTTGGTGCTGCGCCGCTTCCTGGGGGAACGGGGGGCCCGGGATGTGTGCAGGGTGCGGTACCCTTGGGGGATAGTGCTTGACGCTTGGGCCATATACACCGTACAGGGAGGAGGTCAGGGGGTAGGTGGGTTTGAGGTCGTGGTATGGTGATGTTGAATGGATGTCAACATTTAATACCAGGCAGACGTACACAGCAACAGGACACATGTTGTACACGTAGATGATACATCTAGTCCCTATAAACAAATCATTTCCCCCCAACGACGTCCCTCACCCCCTCCAAATACAGGCATCTCCTCTTCCACCGCCTCCCCCATCCACCATAGCAGCCCTCAACCAACTCTCCCCATCAACTGCATCACCTCCCCTACCCTCCAAAGGCCTCCACCCCGCCCTCTCCCAACCCAATACCCTCCGCCAACACCCCAGCCCACGCATGCGCCACGGCGCCCTCCCTACTTCCATAACCACCACCAGCCAAACCCAGAAGCCGCTCATCCACCCCCGCCAACCCATCACCACCCACAGCAGCAACAACCTCCCTCGCAAGTGACGTGACCCCCTGCCCCGCTAGCCCGCATGCAACGAAGCGCGCCCAGGGGTTGGCTACCTCATCATCATCATAACCCGCCGAAGCCGGAGCCGACGGCGTAGAGACATTGATCGCGGTCCCCAGCGGGTTATTATGCCCCCCGCAGATGCACCTCCTAGCGCGGTGGATTGTGGCGGCGCTCCAGGGCTTGTAGGAACTCACCACTCATCACCTACAGCCAGAGCCCCCTCCCTTTTCAACCCACACTCCCGGGATCGTCCCGTCGTGAACGCCGGCCACGCCAAACACCCGCCGCAGCGTGGCCATGGTGGTGGTCTCGAGCAGGCGCGCGTAGCATTTCACTGAGAAGTGGCGGTGGTGTGGCGATCGCAGGTCCAGCACCGGCCAGAGCACGGCCTGGCCGGGCCCGTGGTAGGTGGTCAGCCCGCCGCGGGGGGAGTGCAGGATTTGGGGGTGGAGGGTGGTGGTGGTGGTGGTGGTGTCGGTGTTGGGGGGGGTTGTTTTGTTTTTGCGCCATGGTAGCGGGGATGGGATGGGGATCTGCAGGGGCGCGGTGAGGCGGGCTGCTTCCGGGCTGGTTAGGGGTGTGATCTGGCGCCGGCCGAGGGTGTAGATGGGGGATGGGGTGAATGAGATCAGCGTCGGTGGCGGTGGCCGGACGGCCGATCCATCTTTGAAGTCGAGGTGCTGTCGCCGGAGATGCTGTTGCACGCGGTCGGCGAGGCGGTAGGGGATGTAGTGGGGATGGATGCTAGGGAGGTGCAGGTGCCGGAGACGGAGCGGGGCCATCGGGACGGAGACGGGGACGGGGCTGGCCGGGTGCCTACCCGGTGCCGGCTCGGTCGGGATGTGGGAGTCAATCGGAGCCGAGGGTGTGTGTGTTGTGTTGTGTTAGGGGGTGTTTGGTCTGGGCTGGGGTTGGGGAACGACTGCCGGAGATGCACGACACCACCCTCACATTCCATTCCTTTTTCCCCGCTTTTTGATAGGATTGGGGATTGCGACCAGTGATTGTCTCAAAAAAACCCGGCTCGTTGGTTTCGTCAGGTTCCCGTTCGCTTCTCCGTCGCAGAATCAACAAAAGCCCGTGCTCTCCCGTCCCCCGCTCCGTCCCGAGACCCCATGCTTTCTTGCGCGCGGTGGGGCCACTTGCTTCCCGCAATCCAAGACCCGTCAGATCAGCCCATGCTAGCATGCCTCGAGCATGCCAAACCGTCTGTGGATCTCGCGCGACCTCGCGCAGCCAGGACGAGCAGCAGGGAGGCAGGGTCCAGGCCAAAACGAAGGACGCCCCGCAGCGGCAGAGGCCGCGCCCAGGTTGCGGGTCTCAACGGCTTGGCGTTGCTGGAAGTCTTTGCCGTTGTCTTTGTTTATCAATGATAAACGGACTTTTAGGTGGGGCGGGAGCCGCGGGGCACACACCACTCGCACATCGCACATTTGGGGTTTTCCTGGTTTTGAAGGGAACAAGCAACAAGGCCCGTGAGGTCGCATGGCAGGCACACACGAAACACTGGACTCATTCTATGTAGGGCCTTTTAGGAGCATCCGTCAGCATCAGCATCAGCGGCAGGAGTAGAAAGTCTGGGGGGCTTTGTGACTAGGTAGGCAGTAGTGAGACGACATCAAATCGCGGAAGAAGAATGCACCATGGAAGGAGGCGGCATTTATTGGTTGATCATTGCTCCGTCTTACCCGTCAGGACCCAACGACTGAAGCCTGCAATGCAAGGACGGAGTTCCTCCTGCAAGAAATTGATAGACTACCGGTGCAGGGCCGAGGAGTGCAGCCGGTTCGTCGCGGGATGCAAGCCGTGGAGGGTTATGCCCGAAGGGGGAAAGCGAAGGAACGTCTACCGAGGCCGGTGCCGATTGTGGGGAGCCGACACCCGCCCGCGCCTGCTTGCTCTTGGGGCCACGAGTCACTTTCCTTTCCGAGGGGTGGAGTGCGAGAGGAGGGCTGGCTTGGATGTGCGTCGGAGCCTGCTCTTCGAGGCTCGCAACGGCTGATGATGTATGGACATTGAGTTGTTGTTTATCTTACATACCGCTTGCAGTTTGCATATCCCATACATAACCCATATTGTACAATCCTCGCTCACCTCCCGCCTCGCATAAACTCGTCATCCTCCTTCTCGTCAGGATCCTCCACCTGGTCAATACCCATCTTTTCCATGATATCATCCAACTTAACCCTCCTGCCGCCCTTGGTCCTCCGCTCCGGCGCCGCCCGGCCCCTCTCCTTGGCCCCGATGATGCCAAACTGCGGGTGCACATTGACATCCACCACCTTGAGCTTCTTTGGGTTCGCAGCCGCGGCCCGGGAACGGACCCCCCCGTCGCCGGTATCAACGCCGCCCTTGCCGAGCCGGACCTGGCGGACGCTGCGCGTCTTGGCACCGAGGGCCCACAGGTCGCCCCAGTCCGCCTTGCGCGCATCGTGATATGCCTGCTTGGAGAATGACTTGGGCACCACCCACCGCTCGATCTGACCCGCTGGCGTGCACAAGTCGAGCGTGACGTGGCCGCGCCGCTTGAGCGGTGTGAGGATGTTGCGCGGCAGCGAGAGTGGGTTTGGCGCCTCCTCGCCTTCCGTGTCGCCGTAGCCCTTGAAAGCCCTGTCGGTAGCCTCCTTGCCCTGTTGGACGCCAAAGATGTTGGCGGGCAAGGCGCCGGGTGGAGCCCCTCGGCGCACCGCGAGGTAGCTAAACTTGATATCTTCGTGGCTGCGGTGTGACGCACCAAGAACCTTTTGCAAAAACCGGGGGCGGATGAAGCGCTGGTTGAAATGGCAAAAGTCCTTGCGCCCGTGGCTGAGACCGGGCGTGTGGTACATCGGGCACTTGGTGTGGTTGGTGCACGGCGCGATGATCATGCCAGGCTCCCGAACACGCTCCGAGTCTGGTTGGATCTCTTCGCTGCGCGGCTGCGGCCCAGGCGGGATGATGAACTCGTCAAGGATGCGATCCCGCACATTGGCCACAGCTTCGAAGCCACGCGGGTGACCCTTTTCAAGCACGATAAGCACGCCGCCTTCCGGCGAGAGCATGGTCCAGAGGTTGTCTAAAAACTCCTTGCGCTTGTACGCCTTCTCGATCGGCATCAGCATGTGGGATGCGATGATGACGTCGAACACCTTGCGCGGTGCCGGCCCACCGCCCGAATCCAGCTTCCGCTCAGCACCCTCGAGAGAGTGGATGTAGTCGGGGAGACGGGGCAGGAAGGTCGTGTTATCCAAGAATTGGGAAACACGCTGCCGAAGGTTCTCTGAGCCTATGACAACCGTCTTCTTGCCGAATGGCTCCCTGCCATTGGCCCTGCCGCTCTCGCGAAGGACTTCCCACTCGGCCTGGAGCACATCCTTCCAAGCAGACAGGCCGGCACCGCCAGCGCCGACGTCGAGGACACTGAGGACCTTCAGGCCGGTTAAGGAGGCCCTCTATCCACTTGTCGCCCAGCCGTTTCCGTACCTCAACCAGCACGCTTGTCGCCGATGCATACAAGCCAGGGAGCACAGTAGCGAGGTAGGTATCAGCCTCGATCGGTGACATCCTGTAATGCCCAGCCTCCATCAGAACGCCCTTCTGAGGCAAGTTGGACTTTGACTTTGGCGTCGCCGGGCCGTAGGGCAGGCCCGGCCCGCCAAGCAGACGCTCTGCCGCCTCCTTGATATGTACAGTATCGGTCCTTTCGAGTAGTGTGCTGATGGGCTCGACAAAAGTAACCTTGGGAAGCTGCACCGTCGTGGGGCTCGTCTTAAACTTGCCAATTCTCGTGAATTCGTGTAGCCGCGTGCCAGAAGACTCATAATCCTCGAGGAACGTGGCATCCGGTTCGCCTTCATCTTCGTCGATCTCCTCCTCTTCACGTGGCTCCTCTTCCTCATTGATCTCCTCGTCTTCCCGAATTTTCTCAACTGGCTGCAGCGATGCCGTCTCAAAGTCACGCTGCAGCTTCATTATCGCCTTGTACTCTCGTTCGTTGTTGGCTATCACCTGGAGGTAGTCAACCGAGCCGCCGGCAACTGGCTCGAGGGCGTCGGCCATCTCCGGGACCTCCTCGGCTGCCTCAGTACCCTCCGCCACATCCGGATCTTGCACGCCTTCTGCTTCGGTGGCCGTGGTGCGGTTTATTGTGTAATGGACCTCCTCATATGCGCCGTGTTCCGTCTCCCTCAACAGGGTATGCTGCCCATCTTCCACGGTGCGGGGAATTGGAATGCCCACATCTTCCGGCTGCGTCTCACGTAGAGGCGGCCCATACAGCCTTTCGTAGACCTTGTACTCCTCCGGTGATAGGTAGCCGGCGGGCAGCGTGTTGCGGAACGTTTGTCTCGCCTGTCGCACGATGGTCTCGATATCCTCCGCCTTCGACGGCGCAGTTGTGTCTAACGGCTCCACGGAGGTATCTTCCTTTGTCGGGTCTTGCCGAACCGGTGTGCTTGTAGAGAATTGCCGGACAGAGTTGGGTCGCCAGGGACGGGCTGCAGTGCTCATTGAGGGGGCCTGCAACCGTTTGCGAAGGAACGGCTGGGCTGACGGCCGGCCACGTGGTAGCAAAAGAGCATCGTAAAAACTCAGAAGCTGGGCACGGCACCCAGGACACCGATTCTGCATTTTCCCGGCCGAGATCATGATTTCCGCCGTCGTTGGTGATATGAAAAAAGCTGGGCGTGGGGAGGCAAGGAAAGAGTTTCACAAGGTCCGAGCTCGAGGTTAGAGATATCCCACCAATACCCCTGCACGTGATGACGACCCCTGGTGGCAAACACCCAACAGTGGCACGATACGGATACTCAAAACAACCAATTCATCGAGTCAATGGAAATAGGCTTCTCTTGCGTTCTAACGTAGTACAATGGGTAAAATGGAATCTCCCACGCGCGACCTAAAACGCCCAAAACGCCAAGCTTCCCAAACAAAAATGCCACATTATTCACTACCCAAGTCGGCCAGCGTCTTGAACCCAGGGCGGGGAGGAAGTCTCGTCCCACTTCCCCCTGACTGTGCCTTAGCCGCCTGTATGTTCCTCTTGTTGAACGGCGAGTTCTCGGCCGCCTTGTAAGGGTCGAGCTATCACCCGTTAGCATCCCAACCGCACCCATCCAAGGCCAACAAACAACACATACCGAGAGCAACGACCAAAAGTACAAGCCAAAAAACGCAACCAACCCCTCCACAAACCCCTTCATATCCCACTTCGCCGGCCTAACCACACTCTGCCTCCCCACCCCGCTCCCCCCCAACCTCTGCCCAGACCCAGCAAACATCGCACCACCACCCCCACCCGCACCACCACCCGCCAACTTAACCGCCTTCTCGACCGCCGCCGTCAGCGCGGGGGGGTTGGCGCCCTGGATGGTATCGATGACGGAGCCGTTGCGGAGGATGACGAAGGTGGGCATGGCGCGCACGCCCGTACAGCTGGGCGACCTCGCCCTGGCGGTCGACGTCCACCTTGCAGAAGGCGATCTTGTTGGGCTTGGCGAACTTGGTCGCGAGCGAGTCGAACGCCGGCGCGATCATCTTGCATGGGCCGCACCAGTCTGCGTAGACTGTGGGGTGCGAAGGAGGGGGGGTTAGTTGGGGGGTTGGTGGAACGGGGGAGGGGGGCGCGATGCGCCGGAGGGGACGTACAGTCGGTGACGACGATGGCGTGGGAGCTGAGGGTTTGGCGCCATTGCGCTGTTGATGTGATGTTGGTCAACATGGTTGGAGATGTGGTGGTATGGTTGTTTGTAACTTCGCGATGGGATGTCCGGAGTTGCGATCGCAATTGTCAGCAGCGGCATGTGCAGGCGGGCTGATAGCTGGCCAGATCGCCGGATAAGGAAAGAGGGTTAGGGTTGTGGATTGAATACCCCTGTCGGAATTTACAAGGCGGTCAATTTTTGCGAAATTCTGCCCGGCGCAAGCCAAAACTTCTGGAGCCATCGCGACCCAGAAGAAGTGAAGCATTGTGTTTTGAAGGTTGCATTTCAAGCGATTTTTGCTCTTGTTTTGCGCATCTGAATTCACCATGCCACCCCCATATGAGCATCAGTCAAAAGTAAGTTTCAGACATATTCCCGGAACCCATGAGAAGAAGGGGGATAGATTACAACGATGGCATGAGAATCCGGTGGTCATTTTTCTTGGCTTTCATTGCGATACTCATGTTGTGTAATCCATAGAATGGAACTCCGGGTCGTTAGCATATCCTGAGACAATAGCTAATGCTGGGACAGAGGCGCCGGCTTGACACTGAGGACGGTGGTGCTGGTAATGGGTCAAACTTCAAGGCCTACCCCCGGTTTACGCCAACCGCCCCCAGGGAATGGACAGTTTCTATTGCCGTGCCCACAAGCCTCATCACAGAGTAAGTCTTGAATCTCTTGCGGCTCATGCATGCTCTTGCTGACTTGGCAGCTGCGTAACACGAGAGCAGAGGACAACCAACGTCGGCCGTGTTGCGCGTGCCTTGGCCATCTTTTCTGTGGATGAGGTGGTCATCTACGATGATAGTCCCACGGACAAGCGCATCACCAACGCCGACCCAGACGCCTACACCGGCGACGTGGACCCGGCACATTTCATGGAGCACATCCTCACTTACCTTGAGACGCCGCCCTTCATGCGCAAAGTACTGTTCCCCTTGCACCCAAACCTGAGATCGCAAGGTCTGCTGCCGAGCCTCGACATGCCGCATCACCCACACAAGGATGAGTGGCTACCGTACCGAGAAGGAATGACGTTGGAGCTCCCAGCGAAGGGAGGGAAGGGGTAACATCTCCCGTGCCCGGCAAATGCAGACTGCGTACTAACAATCCCCAGCACGGTCGTGGATATCGGCATGCCCAACACTGTCACCATAACCGAGTCGATCCCGCCCAAGACGCGAGTGACCCTCAAAATGCCCGACGACCCCTCTGGAACCCCTGAACCAGTACACCCGGCCGCACCAAGGACGGAGGACGGCTACTTCTGGGGCTTCAGCGTCCGCAAGGCCTCATCGCTCTCCAACGTTCTCACGGAAAGCCCCTACGCCGACGGCTACGACATGAGCATCGGCACCTCAGAGCGTGGCATGCCGCTGTCAAGCGCGTTTCCCGGCCACGAGCAAGCCAACTTCAACCACTTGCTGGTCATCTTTGGCGGGCCGCGGGGGTTGGAATACGCCGCAATGAACGATCCACAACTGGGTGAGATGGGGATCTCTGGGGCGAGAACCAAGGAGCTGTTCGACCACTGGGTGAACGTGCTGCCGAATCAGGGAACGAGGGGAATCAGGACGGATGAGGCACTGTTGATAGCGATGACGGGACTCAGGAGATTGTGGGATAGCAGCTGACCCGGCTGATTTATTTTGGGACAATATATCACTGAGGCGTTCTCGAGGCGTTTGGTTCATCATCGTTTCATCGGTCGATATTTCGCCGTGGTGGTTGGAGGGTTTGCTTTCCGAGTCCCCTGCTTGCAGTTCAACATCAGCTGGTTTCGCAATCTGAGGTTATCGAGAAGCTTGTCAGCCGTAGCTTTCTGACCATAATTTGCCGAGCCGGCCAGACACCGTCCCGAAGATTACGCCTCGCATCTTCTCCCGACCAGTGCAATGCTCACCCGAGGGCCATGTGTCGTGATCTATCCACCACAATCAATTCCCGGCGCCAGTCAGCACACGGGCACCCCCCACCAAACCAAGAGCTCCTACTTGTTGGTTCAACCCCGCAAAACCATGACAGCCATTGTCACCGTCGAGATGCTTGTCTCGCTGCCGGTGCGACATCGTAGCGGCTGACATGCGTCAGGTTGTCGGCACCAAGGGAGCCGGTTGACTTGGCTGCCTCGGAAAACACGCACCGAACGGGTAAGGATAAGCTAGCGAGGGAGGATTCCCTCCGGGCGAAGACCTCAACAAAGACCAGAAAGAACTCGCAACCCGAGCCAGCCTCCGGACACCGACCCATCCGGCTGGGCCAGCCAGCCACCCCTCCCATCACATCACACGCTCCTGCACGTGAAAGAAGAACCATGCATGTCGAAGGTGCAAATCCCCGGGACCTGACATGGGTAGTGTGTGGTTGGCCCCCAACGCCCACCCTCCCAAGGACCCGGGAAAACGGAAGGAAGGCTTGGGCAGCTTCAGAATGGACACGCCCACCCACCACACGATCTACCCTTCGTCCGTTCCAAAACGGTCCAAAAAGTCCATCCATAAGCTCGCCGGACTTGCAGTGCGGCATATATGCAAGCCTGCTCGGCTGGCTTCTTCGGGGCTGACAATAGGCGGGACGATAAAGAACGCAGTGGAGAGAGAGAAAGACAGCGGGCGCGAAGAGCGAGCGGCTTACACGAGGCATATCCAGATTATCGCCGTCGGGGAAACTTCCGGGTCCACGGACCGCCGATCCCGCACGGTCTCGCTTGCTCCAGGTCTCAGCCTCACAGCAGGGTCCCCGTCCCAACCAGTGGTTTTACCGAAGGATCGCGCCCGGCGGCGGCTTTGGCATTGGCATTTATTGGCACGGCTGCCAATCTCTCCTGTCTGGCGGTGGCAGGATCGGGGATCAACAAGATACCCACAGAAAGGACCCAAGATCAAGCGCAACAGCAACATGTACCGGTACATACCTGCCCAGGCTGACGAATATTCCTGTCGCCCTCTTCAAACCACACACCCCCCCTCCGTTTC
The DNA here is from genome assembly GCF_000143365.1 of Chaetomium globosum CBS 148.51. NCBI lineage: Eukaryota > Fungi > Ascomycota > Sordariomycetes > Sordariales > Chaetomiaceae > Chaetomium > Chaetomium globosum. Next base: position 2,727,579 of record NT_165978.1, read on the forward strand.
TCTCTCCATCCCTCCCTCCATCCTCTCCATCCCTCCTCCCTTCCTCGACCCGGGGTTGGATGGTCCGACCAGCGGTGCAGCGATGCAGCAGCGCCGCAGCATAACCCAAGCCACGGTTACACCATCCCCGCGTCAGACGCGCGCGCGTGTACCGTACCCAGGCAGCTGGTCGCTGGTCGCTGGTTCGGTGCCGCAGGCCTGCGCTAGCTCTGATGTCGTTGCTAAGCGAGGGACTGGGGGCGGGGGATGATGTGAGTTGTCGGCGTTCTTTTTTTTTTGCATTTTCTTCTTTAGGTATTTTTATTTTCTGGGTCTGGGTCTGGCTGGGTCCACGGTTGGTTGGTGGTTGGTGGGAACACAAGGTCTCTGCTGTGTGACCGCAGCACGCACGGCAGCAGGAAGGCGGGCGGGTGATGGAAGGCTTCTGGATCACACTCACTCATCCATCCCGTCCCTCCTCCTGTTAGGTTAGGTCGGTTCCGTGGCTTGGGGGGGCCAAGCTGGGCACTAGTGTACACTGCGGAGCTGGGTCCTGCGCCGTTGGTAGCCGTTGCGGCGCGGTGTTGGCGCTTGCTTACTCCCTCCCTCTCCTTGTGCGACCACACACCCCTTAACCCCCCCTTTCTGTCGGCGCCGTACCGAATCTGGGGGCCGTCTGGTCGGTGGGTGTGACGAGTCGGGGGGTTCCATCCTGCCGGTGCATTGTGGGTAGGGTGATATTTGGTGTCGGGGTGCTTGGGTGGCTGATCGGTAAATGTGAGGGATAGCCTGGGGGACTGAGACATATTACGTGCTCATTCCCATTGCATCCGCCCTTTTCCTCGGGCTAACGTGACTTTGCGGCACAGTCTGTCATGTGTCCTCTTTGCAATTACCAGCAATGCGCCCGCGGAGCTGCGGGTGTACGTACAGGGTATAGCTCGCTGTGGGGGCTTTGTTCATTGTAGCGGCGATGCTGTGACGGTGCGGAGGCGGTAAAGCCGACCAGTGGGTTTGACTTACACAGTAGGGCGACATGAGAGGTGCGGTTCCATGATGGCAACCCAGCATGTTTTAACCAGTGGAGTCCGACCCCGTTGGCTGTGACTGGCCCAAAATACGAATGTAAACAAACCCCTGAAGAAGCCCACCATAGATCTTCCTGAGAAATAACCACCACAATTTGATGGACCACTCTGCAATGGCTCTGAATTTATTGGGAGCACAACAATTAGGAGTTAATGTTGAAAGGTAGAGATCTAGGAAGATAAATGTTGATATAAAGTTAGAAGAAATAAATAAGCAAGCCCTGAGAGGCTTATTTGTGTGGTACGTGTGCTGCTCTACCAGATGTTTTCAACATATGAGCTGTTTGAAAACTGGGTTCAGATTAGATTTTTTAAGCCACTTTTACGCGCGAGGTATTTGGTAGCTATATGAGGAAGCATATATGCTGATCGGCCTCATTGAAACGAAATCCGTCGCAGTGTTGTAGCCGAGCACGAGTAATATCATAATGTAGAACCTCAGCTCGGCCTTAGGGAGACACTAAGACGATAGTCTTTATGGAATAGCATAGTACAAAAAGCTCACCGCCCATCATCCATCGTCTTCCTTTGATGGGTTAGACGGCTACGAAAACCCCTGAAGGGATTTTACACGCCCGACTGGTAGCTAGTCAGTCAGAAGGGTTTTTGCCCGTCGGCTGGAAGACTGCGGGTACCGCTTCCCACAAGGTACTTCGACCTGGAATCGAACCCACGACCTCTCAGGTCGTCACCCAAGAGTTCGCAAGCTCGGATTTCCAGATCACGGATTCCGCACCCCCTAACCGCTGCGCTACGGGTCGGGGGATTGGTGGCATGGGGCGAGTTGGAACTTCTCTATCAGGGGGCCTCGGCCTGCCACTGTTTCATAGCGCGGTGCCTTACTCCAAGAGCGTTGCCAACGCACCACAGTGCCATACCTACAAGCCCACACAGCAGATACAGCGCCGCCGCAGCCCCAACGAAGGCATTCCCATCCGCCATTACGGTCTCTCTCTATCGCGATCGTTGATGATCTACCTACCATTACACGGCCCTCTTCTATCCGTCACCACCACAACCCCCCTCTCAAAACTTCACATGCTGGCCCTTCTCAACAATCTGCCCCTCGTTAGTACCCACCCTCGTCTTCCCCTGCCCACCCACAAACAACGCCTCCGCCGTGACCGTAACCGCCCCGGTAACCGCATCCTCCACCTGCGCATCCACCCAGCATTTATAATGCCTCTTACCCCTCTCCCGCTCGGGCAACTCCTCCTCCCCCCCTCACCTTCACCCGCACCACATAAAACCCATTCGCCATAGTCACCTTCTTATACTCCAGCACCAACCTCGCCGTCATGCCCGTCTTACCCCCCCACTCGGTCCCCTTAAACGCCGCCCGTCCACAACTCTCATCCAAAATCGTCGCCAAACACCCCCCATGCACCACCCCAGGCCACCCCGCCGTCCCGCCCCCAAAAAACACCACGCTCACCAACTCCCCCGTGCCCCGGTTCCACCACACCCGCTGATAGCCCCCCACGCCGCGCGATCCCGCCAGCGCCCCCGCCGTGACGTGCTGCGCGCGGTGCGCGGGCGGCAGCGATTCGTACGCATCCCACGACTCCCAGGTGGTGGGGTCCGCGGTGAGGCGTTGGACGAGGGGGAGCTGGGAGGCTTGTTCGTGGAGAACCCGGATGGTGTAGGCGTCTTCGGGGGTGCCGGGGGTGGGCGGGGAGGGGGGGGAGAGGATCAGGCGCAGGGAGGAGTCGCTGAGGGCGCCGGCCAGGGTGAAGAGGAGGGCGAGGATGAGGCGTGGGGCGAGGCGGGTGGGTTTGTTTTTGTTGGGGGGTTGTTGGTGGTGGTGGTGTTGTTGCTGTTGGTTGGGGTCTGTGGGAGGGGGTGGTGTCGGTTCGGGGGGTGTTTTTCGGGGTGGGATTTCCCATATTTCTGGTGGGTAACGAGACGGCCTGGCTTCTTCGGAAAACGGGGGAGGGTCTCTCCGGTTCCTCCCCGGTTTTTAAAGGAAGTTCAGAAACGTTTCCTGTGGGCGGAAAGAGGAATCCGCGTATGGGTTTTTCCCTCGGAAACGACCTGTCTTTAGTCGCTTGTTACTTTTAACGCCACCGGCTCGCCCTCCACGAGGGAGCGTTCCTGTTATCTCGAAGCCATGGCGGCTGGTGTTTTCGTCGCGGTAAAGGAGAATTTTGTGTTTTGGAAAAAGATTAAGTCGCACGCCCCGTTCGGAATCGGAAACCGATAATCTGCCCCCTTCCCATGGCCAATTCTCGCTGTTCCCAGATTGTGGGGGGGGGGGGGGTTGGGTTTGTGGGTCCTCGGCTCAGGAACCTCGCGCGCCAAATTCACAGCAGAAACGAACACGGAAGTCATTTGGCGAACTCTGTTTTCTTTTAGTTATAACTAACTAACTATATATATATTCTTCGATTTCTCAAAAAGCGAAAACAAAAAAAAACAGACGGCCTTCTTTACCCAACTACTTTTGTTGGCACCGATGGAGATCCCTGATGCAAGCTCAAACTGTTGTCATTGCCCAGCGGGTGGAATACAAATGTACTTATACAAGACCCCAAAGCGCCCCGAATCGCAGTGAATCCGGCCCTGGGCCCTGGCCTTTATTTTTATATTTAGCTTCTGTCTGATCTCGCGCTTACACGGGCACCGTACAACAATAAATATCCCCTTTCTGTTCTTCCCCTCAATCCTTTCCCACTACCGAGACCTTTTTTGGAGATCGCTGAAACTGTAGGCATTCAAGTCGCAAAGTTATCGAAATACTGCTGATACAGGATCGTGCTAGGCTCTGTTAAATCTGATAACTACGCGTTCGGAACCGCCATGGAACGACTAATTGCTGTGTGCTTGTCCCACCGAGACCACTTCTCCGAAGGACACATGCGGCAGGTTTTTGGCTACGAGGCTTACCACTGGGGCATCATGATCACGCCCGAGGCCAGCCAGGGACAAGACTGCGACATCTTTGACGCCACCGACGCAACCGAGATCGACCCTGTCACCTTTCGAATGCGTAACCCTACCATGGACTGGTGGTTCCGGGACCAGAAAGACGTCGACCCTGCTCTCAGTGCGAAGCTCATCGGGCGTATCATCATTGGGCGGGTACCGGACGAGGTATCGCGCGATGAGGTTTGGCACGTTTTCAAGAATGTTCCTCTGCCAGTCAGAAATCGGGACCCGCAGCAGAGTTGCGTGACGTGGGCCGTGAACGCCATTTTGGCCCTCCAAGCGCTAGGTTGGGTACGGAAGTTCGAAATCGATCAGTTTAAAGACTGGGCGCTCTCATATGCCGATATGAGGATGAAACAGCGACCGGGTTCGAGTGAAGACGAAGTGACGCACTACGCTGTCGAAAATTAAGAGGGGCTTGTAAAGGAAGTTTCTCTTTATTGCTAGACGCACTATGGCAGACGGAAATGCTTAGATACAGAGAGTTACTATGTGTATTCTCCCCGTTGCGCAATGACAACAGTTTGAGTTTGCCTAGTTATGCATCAGAGACCTCCATCGGTCCCAATAAAAGTATTCCGGGTACCATCACTAAAGGTCCCAGTCAATGGTGGCGGCGACGCGCCCGTTCCGGACGACGACGCTTTTCGGGGAGAGGTCCGCACGGGCGAAGCGAGTCCGATAAGTTGCATCGTGCACTTTATCGACTTCCCGGCTTGGGAAAGCTGCGACGTCTTCCACGATCTAGCGCCCTCGTGCTAGCGAATGGAGCTCACTGTGGTTCATTGGGCCGAAAGACCGGACTCCGATACGGCAGTCATAGGCAGGATTTCGAAGAGCCGAGGACAGTAGGCCAATGTGTCGCCCCAGACATACGCCATCACGATGTACATGAACCCATCCTCTTCGGCGTGAACAGCGTAGATCTTAGGCACTGGAATACTTGTATGCGAGGCAACATATCGCATGGCCTCCGCCTTGGGTGGATAGCATGGTCCCTTGATGACGCGGTGCCAGCTCACTCTTCGAGTCAAGGGGCCGAGGGAACGAAAGAGCAAGTTTCCACACCAAAGTCCCAGATGTAGTGGGAATAAAGCTCCGATGGATTGGCCCATGGTTGCGGAGTAGTATTCAGGGGTTGAGGCAAGAAAGCATTATAATGTTGCGGCCGAGAGAGAGCCGTTGTTGGGCCGCGGTTGTTGTCGCGAGAAGAAGGGTCGTGAGTCCTAGCGGTGAGGAGACTCTCTGTATCAATGGCATCCATTTCTTGTGTATCTACGTTGGTGCTAACTACCTAACAGGGAGGCCATCTCAAAACGCCATGCCACATTAAGCATCGGATCCAAACAATGCTTGGCTGGAACGAAATACTCAGGGGTATACAAGATCACTCGCTTGAGCGGACCACCATAATCATTGAGTTGACTCAGCCCCTTCCACATCCTCAAACAGCACCAAGACCGTCCCGGCCTTGCAGATATCCTACACTCAAGTTAGCACACAAATCCACAGAGTCGCTTTGCCAAGAACTTACCCCTTCCTTGTGCGCCAGCCTCTTGACCACGCCCTTTTGTGGCGATCGGATAACTGTCTCCATTTTCATGGACTCGATACTGTAATCACACGTCAGCCCCACCCCTCGTTGCATCACTTTGTGTGGATCAACTTACACAACAAGCGGAGCGCCCTTCTCAACCTCCTGTCCCTCGGCCACCTCATTCCTCAGAATCTTGCACGGCATGGGCGCCACAACGCTGCCAACAGCTTCCTTCAGCCCCAGCGCCTTCTCAAACCAACCCGGCGTTACCAGCGTCAGCTCCGTCTTCTCCCCCAGTTGAAAGACGGTCAACTTCTCTGGCGCCGCCGGGTCCTGCACTAGGGTCGACTCGACGCGCGCCATGGGGAAGAAGGAGGCGACCTTGGTCTTGGTATCGGTCGCAAGGCTAGGTTCGCAGACGACGTTCTCAAAAACGACGGGTGTTTCACTGTTGTGCCGCGCCACCGACACGCTGTAGAGCGCATTCGCCTGCTGGGAAACCTCGACTTGGACGACCTCGGGCTTCTCCCCCTCGGGGGCGGCATCGTTCCGCACCTGGAAGGCAAACTTGCGCTTGGTCTGCAGCCCCTTCTCGCCGAAGCCGAGCGTTCCGCCGTGGGGCCCGGCAGTGACGTGTGACTTGATCTGCGCGCTGAGCAGGCCCAGCGCTGCCTGCGCAAATACCTCGTCCGAGGTAGGTTTCGCCTGGAACAGCTCGTCCTTCCACAGGTCGATGAACCCGGTCTCGACGTCGCCCTCGATGAAGGCCTGGCTGCGGCACAGCCGCTTGAGGAACTCGATATTCGTGCTGAGGCCGACGACCTCGTACTCGCGCAGCGCGAGCTCCATCTTGCGAATGGCCGTCTCGCGGTCCCGGCCGCGCACAATCAGCTTGGCGATCATGCCGTCGTACGCCTCGGACACGGTGTCGCCTTCGACAAACCCGGCGTCGATGCGCACGTCGGGGTCTGTCGGAGGGGTGACCAGGTGCACCAGCTTGCCCGAGTCGGGGAAGAAGCCCTTCTCAGGGTTCTCAGCGTAGATGCGAGCCTCGATGGCGGCGCCGCGCTCGAGAATGCGCGCCTCGATCTCGTCCTGCGTCAGGGGCAACCGCTCGCCGGCAGCGACCCGGAACTGCCACTCGACCAGGTCCGTACCGGTGACCATTTCACTCACGGGATGCTCCACCTGCAGGCGTGTGTTCATCTCCATAAAGTAGAACTCGCCCGTGTCCTTGTCCAGGATGAACTCGACGGTGCCGGCGCCGACGTACCCCACGGCGAGCGCAGCCGTCCTCGCCTTCTCCCAAAGATCATGCCGTGTTACATCATCCAGCAACGGCGCCGGGCTCTCCTCAACGATCTTCTGATGCCGCCTCTGCACGCTGCAGTCCCGCTCACCCAGCGCCACGCAATTCCCATACTTATCCGCAAACACCTGCACCTCCACATGCCTCGGCCGCACAACATACTTCTCCACCAACATAACCTCCCCACCATCCCCAAAACTCGCGCGCGCCTCCGCCCTCGCACTCTTCAACTGCGCCTCAAACTCCTCATCCGTCCTCACAATGCGCATCCCCTTCCCCCCACCTCCCTTAACACTCTTCAACAAAACCGGATACTTAATCTCCCTCGCCCTGGCCCGCAGCTCCCCCGGGCTCTGTTCCGCGCCATGATACCCCGGCACGCAAGGCACCCCTGCGGCGGTCATGATCTCCTTGCTCCTCGCCTTGTCGCCCATATCCGCCATCGCCGTGGCGGGCGGGCCCACGAACACGATCCCGGCCTCCTCGCACGCGCGCGCAAAGGCCGGGTTCTCCGACAGGAACCCGTACCCCGGGTGCAGCGCCTGGATGCCGTGCTGGCGGGCCAGCTGCACGATGCGCGGGCCGTCCAGGTAGGCGGAGGGCTGGGCGCCGAGGGCGAGGGAGTGGGCTGCGCAGGCGGCGTGCTGGGAGGTTGCGTCGACGTCGGTGTATAAGGTCGTGGTGCGGATGCCCATGGCTGCGGCGGTGCGCGCGATGCGGAGCGCGATCTCGCCGCGGTTGGCGATTAGGAGGGTTTTGATTGGGTTGATGGAGGTGGTGGTGTGCGAGCCGGAGGGGTGCGTGGATATGGGGCGGCGGGGGTTGGGGCGTTGTTGTTGCTGGAGGAGGAGGGGGGAGGAGGAGGGAGAGGCGGTGATGGGGGCCCGGAGGCGGCGTGATGTTCGTTTGAGGGAGCGCATTGTGTGTGTGAGGTCTGATGTTGGTGGGACTGGGAGGGCTCCGGGTGTTGATTGAGTGTGGGGAGTAAGGAACTTCAATGGCTCAGAATCAAAGAGTCTCGGGATCGAGAAAAGAGAAGAGCAAGAGGAATTGACGATGGAAATTCAAGAGGTTGAGAGGAGTTGGTAAGTTAAGACCGAGGATGGCACAACGCCGACAGTAGCCGTGACCCCCTGTTTCCCGAACCCAGCATCGGCTCAGGTGCACTGAACTCGTGACCCGAAGGCCGCTCGCTTTCAACATGTTCTTCGTTTTCCAGCCCATATTCCGTTATCCAATCGAATTGGGAAATACCGGCCTAATTTAGGGCTCTTTGGCTGGTTTTCTATCCATCCTGGCTGAACTATGATACACAGATGGAAGGAGGAATACAGTTGCAACCCCGGATTTCAGACGTCATTTTATGTTCACTCCAACAGGGGTTGAGCGGCTACCCCGCATTAGTCATCAGCACTGGGGTAAGGCGGCAGGGCGGATCTCTTCCCCACCCTAGAATCTCAGCTGTCAACCCAACTCCAAACATCGAACCACCATCAGACGTCTTTTCAGACGGTCAAGATATTCACGACATAAAACCAAAGCCAACGGATGTTTTAGTCGAATTTCTATGAAGTTCCCAATCTAAAGTTTTGGCGTTTCAAAAATCAACCACAATGGAACAGCAGCAAATACCCCTCAGCCACGAGGCATCGGCTGGCAACACCAACATGCGCGTGACGGCCTCACTCCCGCAAGAAGTTGTCCAATGCCTAGAGAATGCCCGTTTTCTTCACCTGGCCACTTGTTCCGACAACATCCCCAACGTCTCCCTCATGAACTACACCTACCTCCCGTCCTCGCCCCACTCCCGCTCCCCGATCATCATCATGACCACCAACCCGGCAAGCAAAAAGATGAACAACCTCGCGAGCAACCCCAACGTCTCTCTACTCGTCCACGACTGTACTCTCCCCCTCCCCTATCACCCCCCACCCCATAACATGCACTAACAAACAACCTCCACCCAGGGGTATCGCACCGGCCAACCCCCACCGCCCAAGCGCGGCGCCTCTCCGACGGCGCCAGCGCATCGCGGTCACCCAACCGCGAGCCCACCTCCTCCCTCGCCGCCCTCCTCTTCAACCTCAACACCTCGGCCGTGTCCTCCATCAGCGCCACCATCAACGGCAGCGCCCGGCTCGTCGAACGCGGGTCCGAAGAGGAGAAGTACTACCGCGAGGTGCACCTGGAGAACAACACGTTCGACAACGCGGCCGAGACGGCGGGCCTGTTTGGCGCGGTCGCGGATGGGGCGGAGGGAGCGGGGAATAATAATGGTGGGGCGAATCGGTATGCGGCGGGCGGGGAGGACGTGAGGGTGATTGTGGTCGGGATACGGGACGTGCGGATCGCGGATTGGAAGGGGGCAGTTACGGATTGGGTGATTGGGGAGCCGGGGGAGGAACCGGTGATAAATGGGGTGTGAGGGGAAGTGGTTGCACTGTATGTACAAGTGGGTTGTATAATTCATGAATGAGCGGGTCGGAAATAGATGTCGGTAATAAAAGGAAACCATACGGCAGCAGCTCGACGAGCAAAGGGGGCCGTATAGTACATACAAGCCTGCTCAAGTGGGCTGGCTCCCCTTTTCCACGGAGTATGATGGGTAGTCTTGGTATTGAGTCTCCTTGCTCCGTATGTTTCTTTCTCCCTCATACACTCTATTTCCCAATATATCATCCGGGGCGTGGCAGCCGAGTGAGTGCTTCGTTGGGACAGCTTGAAGACCACCATCCGCCGGCCTCTTCGCCATTGAGTTGTCCCAATCGGAAATAATCGATTTGGGAACCCCTGCATCAACGACCCAACCAACAGACTCACCGGGCTGTTGGCAACATTAACTACCGTAAATCAAGTCAACAGCTTGTGGCTGATAAAACTGCACAACCGCCCTGAAACCCCCATCGCTGTTGAACGCGCCGCACCCCCACCGCTCGCCCGCCTCCCCCAACAGCCCTGATTATAATTTTAGAAACTGGGTCACAAGATCGGGCCCAGAGAGTTTGCAGATTTGGTAGAGCCCAGAGGAACGGTGTGCAACAGAGAATAGACATTATTTAGTTTTGACCCCCAAACGCCAAGGGTGGGTAGCGAACGCCACCACCACTAACCCCAACCATGCAATCATTATACAATAAGTCATACCAGGCAGATCATGCCATTTCCCCCCCCCAACAGCAGTTTCGTTATGCTGTAATAATAATAATACAGAGTCCTCGTCCCCGTAGAGTCATAACCATACTCGATACCACCCGGTGTCCCAATCTGTCTGCCCCGTCCAGACACCAGTCATTCTATTTGTGTTCCTAATTCCCCCACCAGGTCGGGGCCGGGTATGGTGTTCCAACCAACCCGACCGACCAGCCCAATGCTTTTCGTAGTAAAAAAGAGAAACAAGCCCGGTTCCTGTTTGCAGGACGAAGCACCCAGAACCAGACGCGGCATTTCCATGCCCACGACCATGCAGTATGGTATGCAAAACCCCCCACAAACGCCACCCGTAAAATCCAGATTGTTACAGTCGTCCCGCCCAATGATGGGTGGTCAGAAGAGAATCAAGGAAACCGCAGCTACCAAACTGTTAACCCGCCAAGCTGTTGACCCGCTAACCTGCCAATCTGCCATCGTCCCAACCCCCGGCGAAACCGCCCTCTCACTTAGCCCACTCCACTACCTCCAACGCACACATAACAAGAATGAGCGTCGACGGTAGGATCCTGTCATGTATTAGCACACATTCGTCTTCAAGAACACCACGGAGAACCAAATACATACCAAACGACATAGCTCTGAAACAGGATACGCCCCATGATCGTCTCGTACACATTGTTGATCTGGCAGATCTGCGCCAGCTGGAGGGCGCTGGGGGCGCCGGTGAGGAGGAAGCAGACGATGACAAAGATGGGGTCGTCGAGGATGCTGACGGGGACGAACTTGGCGAAGAGGGCCAGGATGGGGGCCATGACCAGGGTGGGCAGCAGCATGCGGCTGACGAGGCTGGCGACGAGCAGGCGCGTGCCGATCTCGCGCTCCTCGGGCTCGACCTCGTCATCGCGCGCCTGCGTGTTGCGGGCCAGGTTGGCGCCCAGCACGACCAGGATGAGCGGCACGGCGACGCCAGCCGACGAGCTGATGGCGCTGGTGACCGACGTCTTGATGAAGGAGCCCTCGCGGAAGAAGAGGGCCTGCAGGTCGGGGACCGAGGCGATAAAGACGGCGATGAGCATGGCCCAGAGTGGCGGGTTCATGAAGTCCCAGAGGAACTGGTAGACGCGCTTCCAGGCGTGGTGGAGCTTCGTGAGCCCGACCTGGACGGGGCGCGGGAGGGAATCGTATGCGCGCCGGCCGGTCGTCTGGAGGTAGCTCCAATACTTGAGCTCGGCCTTTCTGACGAATCGTCGCACCCGCAGGGGGACACCCTTGATGCCCGGCGGCGCTTCAAATTCGTCGGTACTGTGGATGTGCGGAAAGGAGAGTCTCCTGTCGAGGTCTTCGTGCCCTTGGAGATGACCGGTCAGGCCGAGGCCGTTCGTATCCGGCTTCCCTTTCCCTTTCCGTGGCTCGTCGTGCTCATCGTCCTCCGAGTCGTTCGGCGACGCCCCTGAAGACCCCCCGACAGGGGTTCGACCGGCCGGCTCGTAGTGGGTCCCGGAATCGTCAGTGTGTGTCGGGCTTGAGGGCCGGTCGTAGTCATGGTCTTCGGACTCATGTAGGATATCGACGCCTTCGATTAAACCGTGCGGTTCATTGTCATCCTCCGCATCCTCGTCGTGATAGCGGCCCTCCTCAACGGTCTCATTGGTGTACTCTGGGTACTTTGACTTGGGAGCCAGCAGCACATGGTACCCCCAGCTCCATCTGACCAGCTGTCCGAGTTGCTGGAAAACCAACAGGTAGAGAATACCCCTCGCAGCCACTTCGTCGTCATTGTCACCCGGTATCCTGTCCCAGTGTAGCCCTTTCAACGTCTGGGCGAGCGAGATGACTAGAGAGATGGGCAGCGAGTTGGAGTTGCCAAACACGCCCATGGCCGTGACGAAGTTGGAGGCCCGTTTGTTGAAACCGAAGCATCTTGCCACAATTCGGGAGACGAGATACGAGACAAATGTTTGGATGACGAAGATGATGGGGATGATGCCGAGGTCGAGGAGTTTATCGGCGTTCAACTGGGATGCAAGCTTCGTGAAAACTACCAGCCGTCAGCCCACAACCCCCACGGGACCGTCAATATACCCGCGACTTACTCAGGCATGGCGTAAATAGCATAACATTGAGGTTGGCAAGAAACTTTTGCTTGTCGGCATCGAAATGGCCCAAGCGCGCGATGATGTAACCAGGCAAGCTGACGCAAACGACTTCCAAAACGGCGCCAAAGACGAGGAGAACAAGATTGTCGATGGATGGATGCGCTTCTTGCGGTTTCTTAAAGATGACGAAGGGTGAGGAGGCCGTTACTGACGTAGGGTCCCAAGAGTCGCCCCAAGCAAGCCGCAACGAAGTCGGCGCGCGTATGTCGAGTAAACCCATCAAGTGACCCCGTTGTTTGATGATTTTCTATCTGCGAGATAGAATTGGTGTGAAACAGAGTAGGATAACTAAAGGGTTGAAGGATACACCGGAAGCCCAATGGCTATTTAGTGTTGCGACTGCAGTGCGATGCTGCAATGGCTAGTTATCGAGAAGAAGGAGCTCTCTGAGACACGGGTAAGGATCTGGCGGAGATCCAAGGAGGCGCTTTGTATTTGGTGATACACCAAAGTGTAAGAGGAACCCCGGAATAACAAAGAGAAGTTGCTGATGCCGTTGGCGATCAGTTGGAAGGGATCTGGGGGAGGTTGCAACGAGGAGATGGGATAAATTAAGAAGACCATCTTCGACGGTCTGAAGATTGGCCTCTCTCTTCAATGGTCTTCCATGGGGCGTAAGGAGCTCCAAGTCGCGCGATAAGGCCAACGCAAGGCGCAGCTGAGTCCCCGTTAAAATGGTACTTCGATTTTGCCCGTATCTTCGAGAAAGATGAGGTTCCTCATTAAACGTCATCCTGGCCGCGCGGTCTTGGCGATTATATCTTGGCGCGAGCCAAGGGATGCCAAGGGGTCGCCAAGCGCCTAGCAGACTCTTGGATCGTGAAACGTGCATCAGTGATGACGTTGGGACCAAGACATGCAAGAGGCAATTCCAATTCTCCGTCAGGGCAGCGTCGGATCGCGCTTTGATGAATCCCAGGGTCAGTCTTCAGACAAGCATCAACTAATAAATCGGCAACTCTTTTCGCGTTTTTGGAAATCCACAACATCGGCCCGGCACCACTTGCCTTTCTCTTCAGCCCCAGCCTCGCCAAAGACTTTATCAAGGAGGCGCAGTGTGACAGTCTGCCCTCTTCTGGGTGGCCTCTGACACAAGATACTTCATCTCGAAACGTGTCTCCAGCACGGCTTGTGGTTGGCTGTTCTTGACGCAATTCCCGCCACAAAGAGGCTCGAACCCAGCAAGCATGTCTTGCCGACCCTCGGCCCAATCACAGTTGAAGTCGAACGGAAAGGCCATCTCAGCTGCCGTTGTCGATTGAACGGGCAGCACAGCCAAGAGTATTCGGTGATCAACTCCACCATTTATGTTCTCCGAGGCAAATTATGCGCGTTATCAGTGCATGGCTTGGCTGCCACAGTCACACTTGAAGGACTGGAGAGCCAACGAGAGAGAGTCGAGGTAACCACCGAAAGTCAAGGTAGCCTCTCGAGGTTGTCGCAGTGGGCTTGGGAGTTCAGTTGTCCTCGGCACTTACGGTTGAGAAAGTGTCACAGGTAAGGTATGTACATCAAAATCGCCTCGTCGAGGGGATCCAAAAGCCTCACCTCGTACGAAGTAACAGTTAACTAATAAGGCTGTAGGACGGAAATGTCGGACGCGGCCTTCGTGGCGGTGAAAGCAATAACTAACTCGTAGGCTGGTGAGACATGGCCAGCAGTTGCTCAAAGTTGGGGCTGTCGAAGACGGGAACCTCTCTCTTCTTGTTTCTTCCGCCTTGCCGGGGCTTGCCGGTGCTGTTTGGCGGCCTCCCCCCGAGAAGATCGCCGGCGGGGCTGCGGCGATGAGAGCCGACGCGGCCCCCTTGCTGAGTTGGCCCAATCAACTAACCCCCTAGATTTTGGAGGTTGTTTCAGAAACCAAACGCTAAAACACGGCCACTTTTACAACTTGCTTTGGCATCTTCGACCGGCCCCACATGGCCCGCCCAACCATGAGCCATCCCCTCGCTGCACCGACCAAGGCCTCGCGGCAAGTTGCCGTGTTGAAGATCGCTGCTTCTTCGCTGTTGGGCCGCAGCAAGTTCTTCAGCACCAGCGATTCCCGTGTCGAACCAGAAACCCCAATGCTGCCCCCCGCATCTTCGCTTGGTTTCAACCTCGACGTCATCCCGCGTAGATGCAGTTGCCTAACCGTCATCCTGCTTTGAGGTCCGACAAACCGGTTCGGCATCTCAAAACGAACACACATGACCTCTAGCCCTCGTGAAAAATGAATATGCATATCTAAAAAGTAACAATCCTCCGTATTCGACCTTGGTTCAGGCAATCTCTCTTCCAGCAGCCCGCCTCCCGTCTCTTGATAGGTGGGGGACAACGCCGCTGCGAATGGCGGGGTTTGGAGCAAACCCCACTGCCTCAACGTATCCTTCGCCCCCCTTGTCCCCCTGAACACGCGAACCTGGATTGAACCCTGGCATTTCGACTCAAAGGCAGTCAGGCACTGGAGAGAAACCGGAGCAAAAGCCCCTACCGGTGCCACACTCCAAAATGTGTAATTGGGAAAGACAGGCAATCCGTCTTGTGCCAGCCTGTTCTCATTTCTGGCAGCCCTGTTTTTCGAGTCAGACGTAGGCGCGGCGCGGCTCGAAAGGGAATACGCCGAAGTACACTACTGTTTTGGGGCAAGAGGACTATCGATTTCGCCCGCGTGGGCTGTTGCTTGTTGTCGCGGCTCCCAAAGCCCGCTTCCATGAGCCCGCCTCCAGGAGCTCCATCCGGTCCGACAGTGGCCAATCAAACCCCTAAGGGTCAGCTCGGTTTGCCCGCACTGGCCGACCTGGAAAAGCCGTTTTGAGGTCTCGATCCCGCTTCCGGCCCAATCCTATCGGATTACTACCTTCCTCGGCGGCAGACTTCCATGCGATAGAATTTTCTCTCGCCTACCCGCAGAAGACTCGACCAATTCTTGAGACGCCTTCCCCACGAGACTTGCCACCGGTTTAGAAAAGCCAGTGCTGTGATCAACAAGGTTCTTGTCTCACGCTGCCTTGGAAAACGAACAAGAACTGCTCGGCCTGCTGCCGGTACCCGCTCCTCTTGGACCTCAGCGCCTTGCATAGGCTTGATCTTTTGATTTTTGTTTTGTTGAACAAGCCAACAAGCCCGCAAACCCCAGAGTCCCACGAACTAAACCAGGCCAGCTATAACCCCGAAGACACTTTCCGCGACACATGTTGGGCATCAGGTAGACCGGACCTCCCTACTCAACCCCACCAAACCCCACCTTGCTCCCGGGACCAGCACAATGGCCGACTACGGTGACACATCCGAACCCGTCACGCCGGCGGACGAGTATGGACCGAGCAATCCAGCTTCACCCGGTTTTGCCGACGACGATTCTGAGGCGAGCACACCCCTCGATCCCCCAAGTTCGAGCTCCGATGCCCAACCGAGTTTCTCCCCGAGCGAACCGCCTCGCCGGGTACCTTCCTTACGAACGGTTTCCGATCCGCAAAACCTCACCCCCATGAACCCTACTTCGAGCGTCACCGGGCTATTGAATACGGCGAGGAGACCCGCGCCGAGCGCAAATAGCCTGCCATCCGACATTATGCAAAAAGCACGAGCCCTCCAAGAGCAGCGCATGAACATGGCCGCCAGGGCAGCCAGCTCGGCGGCGAACATGAACATCAATATGAACATGAACATGAACATGGGAGGGCCCGGAGGCGGCAGCGGGCAGCCGGGTGGCATGCCTGCCAACCTCAAGCTGCCGCCAGGCATGTCCCGGCCCTTGCCTCCGGGATTTCCGAAGTCGGCACCCGCAGTACCAAGTGCAAGGAAACCCCCAAGCCTAAGCGAAAGGAGGGCGATGAAGCTGGGGAATCTACCAGGATCTGGCGGTTCATCGCCTAGCCCGACGCCGAAACTAGGGAATCTCGGCGACGACACGGGGAATCAGCCGTCAGTCAACGGGGAGGGGCGGGGTTCCAAGTTGAGCGATTTCAAAAATTATATCGACGCGGATAAGGGCTGGATCACGTTCGATGGCGCGGCAACGATCACGCGGACAGGGGTCAACTTTGCAAATGGCCAAACTTTCTCCATCTCGCTCGACGAGATTGATGTTATGGACGAGCTAGGCAAGGGCAACTACGGAACCGTCTACAAAGTCAGGCATGCCAGGCCAAAAGCACCGCGGTTCGGCCAGGGGTTGAGCAAGTTCAAGGCGTCGGTTCCATTGCAGTCGTCAAGCGAGTCGGAGGAGTCGCCGGACACATCACCCAGCGGGAGCACCGGGCCCACGACGTCAGGGGTGGTCATGGCCATGAAGGAAATCCGACTCGAGCTTGACCAGGCCAAATTCACCACCATCCTCAAAGAGCTCGTGATCCTGCACGAGTGTGTTTCGCCCTACATCATCGACTTCTACGGTGCCTTCTACCAAGAAGGCGCAGTCTACATGTGCATCGAGTATATGGACGGCGGGAGTATCGACAAGCTGTACGCGGGCGGCATCCCCGAAAACGTACTGCGCAAGATCACGTTCGCCACCATCGTGGGTCTTAAGACACTCAAGGACGACCACAACATTATCCACCGCGACGTGAAGCCCACCAACATCCTGGTCAACAGCAACGGGCAGGTCAAGATCTGCGACTTCGGCGTGTCGGGCAACTTGGTGGCTAGCATCGCCAAGACCAACATTGGCTGCCAGAGCTACATGGCGCCGGAGCGCATCAAGCGGCGGCGCCTTAGCCTCCGGCGCCGCAGAGTTCTGCGGCCGGGACGTACAACGTACAAAGCGCCATCTGGAGTCCTGGGCTAACCCATCATCGAATGCAGCCATGGGAACATACCCCTATCCCCCGCGATGGTGTCGAGCACCATTTTTCAGCCAGCTTGAGCGTAAGCACCCTCTTTTCACAAAGCCATACCACACTCCCGCACTTAGTCTATCCCCCCCCCCCCTTCCCAGGCCATCGTCGAAGGCGACCCACCGGGCCTGCCCACCGAAGGCTACTCCGCCCTCGCACAAGACTTCGTACAAAAGCTGCCTCAACAAGAACCCACACAAACGCCACACCTACCCCATGCTCCTCGCCCACCCCTGGATCAAGACGCTCGGGCAAGCCCGAGACCATCGCCGAGGACGCCGAGGCCGAGGCCGCCGCCGCCGACGACGCCCTCGCCGACGCCGCCGGCAACCTCAGCCTCAACCACCCCTCGGGCCAGATCGCCGAGGGCGATTACGAGGTCGCCCAGTGGGTGCGCGACGTCCTCGAGCGGAAACGGAAGGGCTTGTTGAGGGATGCGGGGCTGAAGCCCGCGCTGCATGCCGCCCCGCTGGATACCATTAGTCCTGTGGGGAGTCCGTTGGTTGGGCCTTGATGGGGGAGGGGGGGTTGGTTTTCTCTCTCTCTAACTCTCTAACTCTTTTTCTCTCTGTGTGTGTTATCGGGGGGGTTGCGTTTGGGGTATGTTGGTGGGTTGGGTGGGTGGTTAGGTGGGTGGCTGGGTTGGGTTGGCGGGGTTTGGGTGGTGGTTCCATCAGTATGTTTACTTACTAAGGGGGTGCGCGAGGGGGGCCGAGCTGGGGGCAAGGGTTCTTCTGTTTCTCAGTTCTCTCTCCTGCGTCTCTTTCGGTTGTCTCTCGTGGAGGCATGGGGCCGGAACCTGATCCCGGGGCGGTTTATTCCTGGCGGATAAGCGCCTTGCTTGGGCCGTTTGGCCTGAGCAAACATACCATCTTCTTCCTTTCTTGAGTCGTGTGTGTGATATATTCTCTTGGTTGGCCTCTCTCATAATGGATTGCCTCCCCGGGGCGGGCATGTGAAATGTGTTTCTTTGCTTGTTCCTTTGGTCGCCTTGTTTGTCTCTGTTTTGTTTCGTTAGTCCTTTACATCGGGTCATTTGGCGACCCGGTTGGTGTCGTGGAGAAGCACTTCGTTGTTCGTCGGGAAACTAAATTGGGAGGATCACATTGGTAGAGAGAGGGGTGTGTGTACGCTGTCGCCCTTGAGGAAGATAATGCCGCTCAGACGGAAAAGCCGGGATACAATGGTCCATTGTGGCTATTCAGTGACTCGAGAGAGATTGGTATTAATTAGTATGGAATGCTGCTAGCGAATGGCCCTCTTCCCTGACCACGCCTTCGTAATGTGGCTAATAAGATTATGAAGCACCCCAAAGTCCTCCATGCAAGTATAGCAAACTAGAATGCCGCTGATATCAATCATAAATAGCGAGGGTATCTTGCGCGCGAGTTGATTGCAATCTTACCGTCACTACCGCTCCGTCATCTCCCATCTCACACATATCCCATTCACTGTCCCGCCTACTCCACTTCTCTCTCCTGTCAATGGCAGTCAAGCCGCGGTCTCCTTCAGGCGTAGTCCTCCTTGACGCGGCGCCCGTCGGTGCGCTTCTGCCAAGGCCAGACGCGGCGCGAACGGCCCGCAGCCCCGGGGGCCGGCGCGACGGTGGCCGCGGTGTCCTTGCGCTTGTTGCGGGCGAGGCAGAAGAGAATGGTGCTGATGAGTAGCAGGGCCCACGCGCCCCAGCTGAAGCCGAATGCGTACCTGCCGAGCGAGGCGTCGCGGCCCTCGCGGATGAAGACGTCGCGCATCTTGACGAAGGTGGCGCTATGGTTGGGCGGTGCGTTAGTTTGGGTATTCGAGATGGATGGGTGGGTGTAAGGGGAAGGGGGGGAGGTTAGGGAAGACGTACGTCATCAGGGAGACGGCGAGGGTCAGGAAGAATAGGGCAACGAGCGAGATGAGCCCGGTAAACATCGAGCCTAGCCTGCTGCACAGCGCGAGGAAGCCGGAAAAGAAGGCCAGCACCTCAAAGAATAGGGCGATCAGGAAGAAGACCCATCCGAAGCGCCACATGTACCAGTAGAAGTAGCTGGTTGTATCGTTGCCGTGGCTGCCGATCAGCTCAGACGGAGCGTTGCGGGCGTTGCTAGCCCAGGCGTCGCCCAGGGGGAGCCCCGGGCGCGAGGGGCCGCAGTCGGTGTTGCCGTCGCCGCAGACCTTAAAGAAGGTCCATTGCGAGATGGAGCGCGCGCCTTCGATGCCGGATGTGTCGGCGCGGAGGAAATAGGTCTGGCGGAGCGGCGAAGTGTGTGTGACGCCCGAGAGGATGACGAACCAGAGGAGGACGAGCGATCCGGCGATGAGTATGAGGGCCACTGGGGCTAGATTCGTCGCTGTAGTGGGGGTTAAAAACGGCTACCCGGCGGAAACAAGGAGTACACCTTACTTCGTGACATCTTGGGTTGTTGGCTTGTGGTGGTGGAGACCGATGGAAGGTCAAGTTGGGTGTCCCGGCCCCTTTGGGTTGCGTTTGCGCAATGCGAAGACTACGCAAACGGATGGTGTCGCAGAGTCGAGGGGCAAACCGGTGGGATTGCCAGCAAAGCCGGGGTAATAAGTGTCGGCGACCGGTGCGACTAGCTGTCTTCCTACTCTCAAGACAGTCGCACGCTAGTCTTACCCGAAGACTGATATTGACTTGAGGGAAGCAGTGTGATGGTGTGCGAGCCTGAACGAGTACCGGGAGGTGATAGGGCAGAAATCAATGTGTCGTCGTACCGACTTGGAAGGCACGACCGATAGAAGGATGGGAGCAGAAGAAGTCGAGTGAGGATGTCGAGGCGAGAAAGAAAGGTTTACAGGTGCGATCGGGCCCGGGGCCGGGTGGATAAAGAGACAACCAACCATGGTTACGTCGGCAGGCGGATGCCCAACTCATCCACCATTGATCAGTAGTCAAGACACTCATCACATCTGATCAAGCTTACCCTGAGTTGTAAGAGGCCTGACTAGTGGTATGTCTTGCTAGTGGGACAAAGCTGGTGTGGGTCGGTCGGTAGTTCCCAGCAAAAAAGACCCTTGGATGACGCAAGTCCTTGCAGCCACATCTTGGCAGTAGCGAAACAGCCAATAACCGAAGGAGAGAGATTGAAGCCCCATCCGACAACCAGATCCAAAGACCGCGACCCAGAAGACCCAAACGAGGCTCTGTCAAAAGCGACGTCATTCCCGACAACCGCCAGCTTGTTGTGCATTGGTGCTGTGCCGGATGGTCCGATGGGCTGCGCAAAAGTTGAATCTCCAAATCCCCATTTTTATTCTCGCGATGTCGAGCCCATGGAGGTGAGGCCATCGCCGACTCTCCCGGCGATGAAATACGATAACGAGTGTAAACTGTCGCCCCTCCCCCACGAGAAAGAGACAGAGCTGGCCAATGTCTCAGCCCCAGCCTCCAGTTGTCATGCCATTATTGGTGCGCCGAGAAACTCGATCCCGTCACAGCTGTGACGACTCATCGTCTTACCCTACATGTCGGTGAAGCCCAGGGCTCCGATGTTTTCACCAACCCATCCCTGCCATATGCAGTATGTTATTTACAAACTCACTAACGAACCCTCGCAACAACTTTCCCGAGCTTGGTTCCTGAGCTCTGAGCTCCGGGAAGCGGGCCCGTAAAACTTTCAAGCGACCTCCGGGACCCACCATAACCCGCAACCGCAGATCCGAGCAGCCGAAATCCCACACTCTGTCCTCTTGTACGGGGGATCCTACCCAAAACACTATCCATTCAACCACTCATTCATCCTCTGTGGCGCAATTGGCTAGCGCGTCTGACTGTTAATCAGGAGGTTGGAAGTTCGAGCCTTCCCGGAGGAGAATGTGGATGATACTTTTGCTCGATTGAGCTGAGGGCGTGATGCTCTTTTATTCTTTTGCTTCAGGGGTGGTCCTGGTTTGGCTGTTGTGAGCTCAGCTGGGCAAAAAAAGTTTCAATTTTGGGCCTCGCCAACCCAGTCGATGCCTCTTTTTACTCCCAAAGGGGCAAAGGAAGCACAGAGGAACTAGCGGGATCGATCGGTGCTTTAGATCATGGGACAGCATGCCCAGAACTCGCACCAGCTCGCAGCGTTCTGTCTAACCGAGGCAAAGGGATGTGGCCATGGGTCTTTTCGTTTTTTCCCTTACGTCTATTCGTACTTTCTCCCAGAAGTGTAACAATGTTGCGCGAGGTAGAGATCGTGGTCGCAAATTGTGTAGGACATCTCATTCCCCGAAGTATGAGCCAAACATCACATACACCCATATCATCCACTACCCTCCGCAAAGTCCAGAACCTGATCTAATGACAACACTTCGTACGGCCCCAACTCCCACCCCAGCCCATCCTCCTTCCTCCCCGGCGTCCTCACGGCCGTAGCAATCATGTAGTCCTCCCCCATCGACCTCAGACACATATTCACGTCCTCGACCCGCCTCTTCTTGAACCATATCTCAATGTCCCTCACCACCTCCCCCTCCTCCTCCCTCCCAGGCACATCCCACCCGGCCGTGGGCGCCGGCGGCCGAAATCCCCGGAACTCCAAGTCCTTCAGCCACTCCGCCAGTAGCGCCTCGCCAGTTAGCTTAACATAAGCTTCACGCAGCGCCCACAACGTGTAGAAGGCGCGCAGCTTCGCATCACTGACCCGCTCCACCGTCGCCGCGCCCGCCGCCGCCGCCAACCCCGGCACGGCCTCCAGCACGCGGTGCTTCAAGTAGGCCACCTCGCCCGGCGCAAACACATCCGCATGCATATCCACAAACGCCGGCCACCCTTCCCCCGCCAGCATGGCATGGTCGCGGGCGCGCCGCTCCGACGTGCACACCACATCCACCCCGACCTCCACCCCAACCCCATCCCCAACCCCATCATCACTCCCATCTCCCCCATCCCCCACGACCGCTCGATACCCCGCCACCGCCACAATCGCCACCACCCCAGCCTGGTGCGACACATTGAACGCGACGGGCTGCGCGCCCGAGGCCGGGTCGAGCCAGACGGGCTTGGTGCGCGCGTCGCGCGTGAAGGGCGTCGCCAGCGTCGCCGACCACGCTGCTGCTTTTGTCGCTGATGCTGCCGTATCCGTTGACATCAGCCGGGCCACGGCGTAGTGCTTGAGCAGGGCGGAGGCCAGCGCCATCTTGGCGTCGCGCGCGTGGTGGTAGCGGAGGATGGGCGCGCGGGAGGTGGGAGGGAGGAGAGCGAAGGCGCGCGCGGCCTGGTGGGAGGGGGGTTAGTTCCGTCCCGTGTGTGTGTGTGGTGTGTGTGGTTGGTTGGGGAGGTTGGATATGCATGCACTCACGTGGGTTTCGAGCTGCTTGGTTTGGGTCACTTCGGGATACCAGGATCGGGTGTCGAGGATCCATTGCGCGATGACGGGCTTATTGGGGGTTTCTGCGTCAGACATTTTGGTAATCGGCCTTATCTGCGCATGTATGTTTGAGAATCCGGTTTATTGTTTCCGCTTATCCAAAAATGTCATCTGATGGCGAGATGTGTCCGGTGTTGTGGGCTTTGGCGGCATCCTCATGAGATGGTTTGAGGTTTAAGAGCGAGAGCGGCTTTGAAAGTCGGAGTGCGATGGAGTCAGCCCGAACTGCGGCTCGTCAGAGTCGCCTAGTTGTTCGTGCAGGAGATGCTTCATGCAGTGCAACCTGGTGTGCAAAACCCTCTTCTCCTTCTAAACGCAGGATTTTGACCTCTTTATTGCCTCTTCTTTTTTTTATCTTCCCTCAACTTTTGTGGGAGGCCACTGTGACTCCCATAGCCCAATGCCGTTTCCCAGACCGCAGTTGTTTTCCGTACAGGTGGTTTGATAAAACGTCCCGCGTACCTTCCATATACAATCTCATGGCTTTCAAACGCATACCACTGTCCGATTTTTGGTCATTGTTTTACAGCGGAAAGGAGCCGTAGTGCTGTACTCCAAGGGTGTCTTACCTTACCTAGGTAGGTTCTTAAAACGGCTGGGTCCCCCCCCAGAGACCGGATTGGCGTCACCACTTCAGCTACTAGAAGAGGGAAAGTTCATCTATTTTACTTCCATGTATACTAAAATGCAACTCGCTCTTTTTGCTCTATCCTAATTCTATGGAACAAACGCCGAGACAAGCTCACCTAAGCCAGCGGCGAATCCAGAGTACCTGGACCGTAGCACCGTCACGGCCAGCCCCCTAAGTCACCGTCACGATCGCCCGCGGTACGGTTACCGAAAGCAAAAACAGCTCATGGCGTCCAGGCGTGAGATTGAGGTCGCCCAGTTCAATCTCCGCCTCACCCTTCCCTTGCCCCCCTGCCTCCTCATTTTTCTTGTCCCCGTCCTCCTCCTTATTCCCTTCCTCAGCATCCCCATCCCTCCTCTTGCCTGCGCTCTCCTTCACCACCTTCCCCGCCCCATCCACCTCCACAACCACATCCTCGGTATCCAGACTCCCGTCCTCCGTGTACCCCCACATATCCTTAATCTCCCCCCTTACAAACCCGGTCAGCCACAACGACCCCGTCACGCCGGGCACCAGGTACAGCAGCGCCGGCTGGCCATGGTTGAAGACGAGCATAATGACCAGGGTGACGAGCATGCCAACGGCGTAGCCGACGAGGGAGGCGTAGAAATAGGGCTTGGGGAAGGCGGTGGCCGAGATGGCGTCTGTGGCCTCGCGCACGGGGGAAAAGCAGCCGAGCGGGGTCGTCCAGAACCGGTTGCCCCACTGGCCGCGGGTGTCGACGTAGGGGGCTTTGACGCGCCGGTGCTGCGTGGTGGTGGTTGTCGTGGTGGTGGTCTCGGTCGCTAATTGTACCGGCTGCAGCGTGGTCTTCCGCTGGTAATACTGGTACAGGTCGAAGCGCAGCGCCAGCGCCATCAGCATGCCTGGAACCACAATGTCGCCAAGTCCGAGCATACTCGCGCCTTTTGCGCTGGTAAAGACCAGTTTGATAGGGGCGTCGATGCTCTTAGCGACTGCAATCATGAAGGGGCTAGAACAAAGGGGTTAGCGTGGGTAGACAGTGAACGACGGGGAGGGGGCGTACGTGTAGAAGACCATGACAACGTCATAGACGAAGAGGCTGGCCAAGACCATGCTGCCAATGGTGAAGGACGTGGGGGATATCATTAGGAAGGAGAAGTAGCACATGGCTAAGCTGAGCAGGTTAGAAAGCGCATCCCATCCAAGCCAATGGTACGCTAAAGCAACTGCTCCGGCAATGGAGAAGCGGAGCATATCGTTGAGCCGGAGTTCCATCTTGATGAGGAGCCTGCTGTAGATAACAAGTCGAAACGTCCAGTCCTCGGTAAATAAGGAACGCAGCTCCCAGATAAGCTCCCTCGCGCGCCGTGATAGTCTGAGATGGGAAAAACGGCCAGGCAATGGGGTCGTCTTCTCCTTGATGACAACCTGGTTGCCGGTCTCCTTGTCGATCACGTATTGACAGCACTGGTCAGAGTCGATATAGTGAACCTGCCCCCTGCCATCTGCCCACGCAGTTGGAAAAACAAGACTCGTCACATTGTCCAACGCATCGCCAACAAGAGTACTCAAACCGGCGATCGACATGATGGACATGTAATACCGGAGTACCTTGTTCAGGATGGCCGGGTCTTGCAGCCAGTGGATTAGGTAGTAAAGTCCGATTAGAACAGCAGCGAGCATGAGGGGGAATCGGATGACATCTGATGCAACGAGCCCTTCCACGAATTTCTCCTCCTCCCTCTTCTTCTCTCCCTTCTTCGGTTTTGATGGCGCCGCTGAGGGCGGTCGACGAAGCGAGCCATGGGCGCCAAGCCATATGATGCCGAGTGCGCTGAAGATGACGAGAAGGTATTGGGGTTCTAGGAGCCTCGCAAAAGCGAACACGGGCGGTGATGGTGGAGGTATGTCGGCCACATTTGGGAGGCCGTCCTCCGAAGACATCTTTAGTTTTCTCGGGTGCCTTGATTGGCAGCCAAATGACCCCGTTGAGGATGTGCGAACCCCAACGACGCTGGCTAATAAAGAGGCCAAATTGCTTCTTAGACAAATTCGATAGATACGACTAGAGTCAAATAATTCAAAGGGCTAAAGGAGTGTAGATGATGAATCCCTTGGTCGCTGCTCAGTACCAAGATAGAATTGGGATGTTGTCCTCCAGCTGTTCACATGTTTAAGTTCCATTCTGGGCGTGGCGTTCCTGCAGGCCATGTGGGGTGATTGGTTCCACTGACCCACTGTAACTGGGCGCTGTAACCTGACCCCACCAGGAAGCACCACGGGTGCCTTGGTCCAGCCTTGACACGGGCAGCTTGAACATCGCCATCCATCACCATCCATCGCCCGTTACCACTCCTCCATTCGCAAACCCAGCTGCTCCTCCACAGAAACCGACAGCCCACCTTTCTTCGTGTGACTTTGACGATTTGGAACCCAGGAAGGGTTCAACCGAAACCCGTTCATCCAGCACAATCGCTCATTCAGAATGGAATCCGGGCCTATGTCGGTGGATAGTGCGGCCTTGGATCCGCCGCCCTTGCCCGACAATGGCCCGGATGAGCCAAAGCATGGTGGGCATTCGAGATTCGAACTTGAGCTCGAGGTGTGTTTTATATTTTCGCTTCACTCCTAGCTCCCAGGAAGCTGACGTGCCAACAGTTTGTCCAGGCCCTAGCGAACCCGCAGTATCTCAACTATCTTGCGTCCCGCAAGTTCCTCGTGAACCCCTCCTTCGTCGCGTACCTCAATTATTTGCAGTACTGGACGCGCCCGCCGTACCTGAAGTATCTTACGTTTCCGACCGCGACCCTCAAGATGCTCGAGCTCCTGCAACAGGAGAGGTTCCGGCACGACATCATCAGCCCTGATCTCGCGCATGCCCTGATCATGGAAGGGATGAAGACAGCAGTGGAATGGCATCGCGAAGGCTGATGTGGCCTGATGTTGGCAAGAGATGGACAAATTAGGGCTGACCAAGTCGATTCAACTTCGGTGTCGCGTTACCTACCAACTGCTTTGCGCTTCGACTAGGAGCGGGAAAAGGCCATGCAAGAGCACACACCAGCGACCACGGTGCTGAGCAGCAGTCTACAACCTGCAACAACACTTCGCCCTTACGGGCAGACGGAAGGAAGGGAATAGATCGGCAGCCAGAGACTCGACAATAGAGCATGGCCCCAAGGCTCGACGGCTCCGAAGCCATTGACATGCATATTGTCTACATAGTTGAGCACACCCTTAAATGAAGAAACAAATCTACCCAAACCCATATAACGCCTCGCAATGCTCCCTTGTGACGTCCCACTACCCAGCCGCCGACAACCAGCACCATCTCCCCTCAGTTTTCTCTCCACCGATGCCCACACGTCATACACTATCATCGCTCATCAGTCCCGCCCTCCATCACAACCATCCAAAAAGGCAGAAGAGAACTAACCTTATAAAACGTAGTCATCGGCTCATCCGCACTGCGAATCTGCACCTGGAAGAAGGCCGCCTCGTCCCCATTACAATCCGGCGTCGGACACTGCACCCGGCCCTTCTGCGCGTTGTCCCACGCGCCCGGCCCGCCAAACACGTCCTCCTTCTCCTTGCGCGGGAAGTTCTTGCGCGAGTAGATGGGCATCTCGATGGCGTGCTGGTAGGGGCAGGTGCGGCACTCGAGCCGGTTGCCGCCCGTGTCCATCCGCGACAGGATGAGCAGGTTGGCGCAGTAGGGACAGACTGGATGGGCTGTTAGTGAGGTGAAGGGGTGGTGGGGAGGGGAGGGGGGGTTGGCACGGACAAAGGATGGGCATCTTAAAGGAGGTTGAAGGGGTGAATGGTCGGAATGCTCAGGTAGCCTTTGTGCAAGGTAGGTGCTTGAGAAACTGAGTGAAGATTGAGGTGCCCCGCGATGAGATGATTCACCAGGCAGACTCTGCACTCTCGTTACAGGGTTTGTTGTGAACAGATTCTTGTCTTCGATTGTAGGTTGAATGCTGATGGTCCTGTTGAAAAGAGTGAAGGCGTGGAGCTGGGATGTCCGTGAATTGACTCGTGGTTATTCAGTCACCCTTCAGATCTGCTCAGATGACAGACAGACGCCTTGTAAATATTTAAAGTGGGCCTGGCTGTTGAAAACGATGAGATGGTGGGGGCCCAGGAACTCTAATTAACCCTAACCCTTTCTCTCCATCTTTCACCACCCTCGACTGATGTAAATATGTGCTGTGCATTCCCTCTAACTCCCCAATATTCAAGAAATAAGGGGATGACATAGTTAGTTGGAATATCCTCGCTAAGTATCTCCCGACTTAGGGGCTCATGCTCCCTGTATGCAATCGTGCACTGTTAAGTGAGACAGGGACAGGGTCGAAGCCCCGCCATGAAGTGGGCCCCCATCAGCCGGGCGTTGGTGGTGGGGTCCCAACCATTCTCACTGCCACCTCCTAAGAGGTTGCCGCTCTGACACCAAACACGCCGGACCAAGACTTGGATCAATAGCTAAGTAGCCGCGCGGTTGTGGCTGTGATCCGGCGCCCAAACAATAAACGACCAAACTTAACTCGCATCTTTCTCTTTCCCCACAACTCCCATTCACACGACAAGCTTCCAGCTTGTTTCTACCCCCCTCTCGGTCCCTTACCTTGCGCCCTCCAAACCACCAACAACACCAAACCGAAACAACCCCCAAACCATCACCATGGCCAACCGAGCAAAGGAAGAGGAACACGAGGTACGTTTCCACCCCACAACCAAAC